>NC_066579.1:42690234-43010097 GCF_024323335.1 Lathyrus oleraceus | reverse complement strand
GGTTTGTGAGATATGATTTTTTGAATTAGGGTGTGACAATTTGTGTCACACCATTGATGACCAACTTCATGATTTTCATTGCCATGCTTCTTGACCTCCAAATGACTTGATTTTTTGCATGAGCCTACTCTTGTATGTCTAGTTGACTTGTGAATTTTCTTGGAATTATTTGTGGCATTTTTCCATTTGTTTGAGATTTTTCTTCCCTGCCTAGACAAATGTTGACCTTGTGTAACACATGTTCCCATTTCATTTGTGAAATTCCCATACTTTATTGGATGGACATGGAATTTGACATGTGATAACTAGACATCCTCATATTTGCCATGGTTTTGATCCCATTCATTTATCATACACCATTCTTGACTTATGATTTTTCTAAGTTGATGCATGTTTGGTTGACTTCTTTGAGCATGTTCAAAACGGCTTTGACTTTCTGATTTTCATTGACTGCCTTCCACTTGTCCAAATGAGATGAAATTTGACATGCTTACCATGCTATGTGTGAGGATTGATCATGATTTATTTGGTGATTTATGGAAAATGTTTAGATTGCTTTTGAGTTAAGTCTTGCTGTTGACTTCTATGAGCTTCTGTGTGCCATGTTTTGACCTAAATGGTTCATGAAATAATGATGATGATTGATATGAGTGTGAATCCAATTGTTTGTGTTTCCTAGTGGTTTGAACATGATTTTGGATACTTGACCCTTGCTGTACTGACTTTCTCATTCACTTTTGACCCTAGGCTTGTCCTAGTAGTCCTGTTACTCACCTTTGAGTTTGTGTTTTCAGGTTGACCATCAAATGGCCATTAAGACCAATTCTTTTGATTGAGCTTACTCAAGTATAATTGTCTAACCTCTTTGTTTTGTAGGTGGCTTGGCTCACACGCCTTAAGCCTTGTGCCTTGCACATCCATGTGCCTCCAATTAACTGTTGGTGTCTGTTTCCGTTTGTTTTGTTTGAAGTTGCATACTAACATCTGCTTGACTGTTTCAGGTGCTTTAGTTGCTTAGTTCCTTGTGAACTTTTTGCTTTGCTTTGCTTCTATAAGCAGTTTGCATTGGGGTACGTCTCTTTTACTCCATGTAGTCTGGAAGACCTGGCCTGTTACTTGGCCAGGCAACTGTCTGAAGTCCTCCTTAAGAGGCAATGTTTGTGGATGTTTACTTTTGTCCCTGCATAGAGTCAAAGTCCTCCTAAGTGAAGAGGCAATTGGTGGAAGGTAGGGATATGCAATCTATCCCCCACTATTCAGTGTGTCATTTGCTTTGCTCACACCACTGTGTTGATGCATTGCAGATACAAACCCAAGATCTTGTGCAATTGCACAGTTGAGTCAGTATCAAATGTGTAGAAGGGTTCCCACTTTCTGAACCCACACGTTCTTGTCTTGAGCTCTCCCAGGCCAGGGATAAGAGCTGTGAAGTCTTATCTTCACCCACCTTTCATCTGCTTCACCTTAGCCCCTCAATGGCAAGGTTAAGAGCGCATTCACCCAGTTCCAGAGGTTTGTTTGTTGAGGTTGATATGACCCCTTGACTAAAACCTAACCCTTGTTTGAGCCACTTGTTTGTGTATAGCGTGTGCTATCTGTGCTTGTAGGATTGTTTGACTTGCTTCCTGTGCAAGTTAGGATTGTTTGACTTGCTTCCTGTGCAAGTTAGGATAGTTTGACTTGCTTCCTGTGCAAGTTAGGATTGTTTGACTTGCTTCCTGTGCAAGTTAGGTTTTACTTGGCTTGCTTCCTGTGCAAGTTAAGAGTGTGTGTGGTTTGCTTCCTGTGGGAGCCATGCTTAGGATAGGTTGGCCCTTGTGCCATTTAGCTAGAAACCATAACTTAGGTTTGACTTTGCATGACAACATCTAGGCTCGAGTCGTAGTCTCCCTAGTGTTGTGTCTCCCTCTGTTATCTGGTTAGGCTAGTCCTTTATCCCTGCGTAGGGGAACTACATCGCCCTGATCTTCATACCAGATGAAGTATGTAGGCAGGAGATTGAGCTGATCTCTCCGGGCGCCCTTTTCTTTTTTTGTGTGTGATAGTTGCTAGGCTCGAGTGCCTGACTCCTTAGCAATTTGTTGTCCGTTTGTTTGAGTGTGTACTTGACAGTTATAGGCTCGAGTCCCCGACTCCCTATCAACCTGTTGTGTTGTTGTGTGCTTGGAAGCCGATGTAAGTCCATCGAGTGGCATTTGGGTTCCAGTGTGCGTGTGTTTAGGTTCGGATGCTGATGTAAGCCCAGCTATTGGCATTCAGGCTCCACGTTTGCCTCTTTGCGTGTGTTTTGGTTCGGATGCTGATGTAAGTCCAGTGATTGGCAGTCAGGCTCCATGTTTGCCTGTGTGTGCCTTGTTTTGTTTGTGTGCGTGTCAGCCGAGCTACGAATGCTCTGATTCTTCTCTCGTCCGAGAAGATACGTATGCATAGGATGCGACATCCTAGCGAGCATGTGTTGTTTCCCCAGTCCGAACTACTTCGACTCTGATGTCTATGCCTGATAGACTAAGTAGGCCCAGGATGCGACATCCTGCCGAGTTCAGTTTCAGTCAGTCTCTTTTGTCTCTTTCAGCCAGTGTGTGTGTTTATGAGCAGTGTTTAGCAACCAATTTTCCTTCCTTTTGTGCGTGGATCCCGTAGAGTACTACGGATGCGTAGGGGTGCTAATACCTTCCCTTCGCATAACCGACTCCCGAACCCATACTCTTTGGTCGCGAGACCATGTTCTTTCCCAGGTTTACTCTGAGCGTTTCCTTTCCCTCTTTTGGGATAAATAACGCACGGTGGCGGCTCTGTTGTTCTTCTTTTCCCGCCGGTTTTTCGCGCGATGCGACAGCTGGCGACTCTGCTGGGGACTAGAGAAGTTGACCTGTGCTGGTCCATCTTCCCTGAGCGAGTCTCTCCTAGCGCTCTCTAGGATTAGGGTTTTGGTTGCTTTCTGCTTGTTGTATTTTATTGCATTCATTGTATATATGTACATTTATTGTTTGCATTGATTGTGTGCATTGATGTTTACATTCATATTCATTACTCATTACTGGCTGGCTGTCTGTTTTTCTCTGTTTGGGGGTGGGAGTTACTTGAGGTAAAAGGCCCAATACCCAGGCTATGAGTGAAATCTAGGAAACCTAGGAATAGAGTGATTCATGGGAAGCGGGTGGTATGGTGCCACTTAGCGGAACATTGATATCACGAGCAGTTCAGACCCTGGTGGGATACTGTCGTTACATACTTCAGGTGTGTATATGATGGTATTCTGCGAAAGGTTATTTATGCTGCGTTTCTCTTCGACTTTACCCTGGCCTAGACTACACCCGTGAGTGGGGAAGGGTTCATCATTACAGGTACAGTTGCTGATTGGTTGGTGATGTGTTGGTGACTCTTGGTACTGATGGTGACTGTGAATTATGGGGCATTTACTTCTGGGACGCCAGAGTTCTGTCCGTGGTTTATCAGCGGGTTCCGTTTATTTCGGATCCCCGGGCTGAATTGAGAGTACTTGTTCAGAGGACCCGTTTGTCACCCGTTCAGTGGTTGTTCCTGTAAGGATAAGTGATATAATCTCCGGTTCCGTTTATTTCGGAACCCCCCCCAAGTTGGATTTATGGTGACTTGACCCCACAGATTGACTGATTCAGAAAAGCAGAGGGTCTACAGTTGACTTGGTGGCACAAGGGCCTGCATTCATGCATTTGCATCATATCATCTCGCATTCATCTGCATTCAACTCATGTCTGTCCGTACTCAGGGTCCATTATTTTTTTAATTAAAAACCCCGGTTGAGAGACATCCAGATGTCAAAATGTTGTTGATGAAATTTTATCCGTCTCAATGAAACCAGAAAAAAAAAGAGGACTGAACGTTCCTAGTATGGACAGACATTGCATGTGTGAGTCATACTAACCCATTTGCTGTTTTGTAGGTTTCAGTATTCAACCAGGTGCGCATAGCTTGCCTATTCAGATAACCTGCTGGGGTCAACAAATCCAAGCTGATGGATCTTCTCAACGCCGATATCTTTGAACTGAAAGGGATGATGAGGGACTTGTTCAGTGTTGTGCAAGGGCTTGCCTTGGGACAGAAGGCCATGTCTGAAAGATTGGAAAGGATCGAGAAATGGCTGATAGTGGAGAAAGTCCGGGGGAAGGCTCCGTCCTCCGAAGTGAACAAACCTTCCGGTACTGTAGCAGAGAAACCCTCCGACAGTGGTCCATTCAAGAAGAAGGTTGAGCCAGTTGGTGTGCCCGCAAAGAAAGAACGTGGTAAAGATCGTTATCACCCTTACGCTGCCACTGTAACCACTCCTGTCAGTAATCCACCTGCTCAACAGCAACAACTGCCACCTCAACAGAAGACACCGGGAGCTAAGAACCAGGTGAAGAAGAAGAAAGAGGATCGTCAGTTTGAGGAACCACCCGTGACTTATGCCTTTCTTTTCCAAAGGTTGAGGGATCTGGGGTTAGTTCGGCCGAGGATTTTGATTCCTATAGAACAGCAGCGGAGGCCTGCCAACTATGATGAGAGTGCCAAGTGCGAGTTTCACTCTGGGGCACCCGGGCACAACATTGAAGGTTGCAGAGCTTTTAAGCATATTGTCCAAGATCTGGTGGACTCCAAGGCTATCAGCTTGGCCCAGGTAATGAATGAGGATGTCAACCCCGCACTCAGGCAGAGACCAGCAAAAGTCAAGATGGTGAAGAAGGTCAAGAAAGGAATAGAAGTGACTGAGGAGGATCAGCTAAAGGTTCCAATGGCTGTGGTCCCAAAACCTCTGGAGCAGGATGGAGTTTTCCCTGTTAGTGATAATTCTTGTACGATCGTCACCATAGAGGGAAGTGCACTGATGAAAGACACGACCCAGAAGATGAAGGAAATAGAAATGAACGATATAAGGTGTGGAGCACCCCGTCTGGCAGTTGAAACCGTCCAGGTAGAGAAGGCCCTTGTTGCTGAGAAAGAGAAGAAGTTGTCCATTTCTTCTTATAAACAAGCTCTGGAAGTGGTGAGGAACAAAGAGGCCCAAGGCTGGGGAAGGATCATTGACATCGTGGCAAAAGCAGACATGTTTGGGGTCGGATATCAGCCGGGTTCAGAGTCGTCTAGACCAAACAGAGGATGTCGCCCACCATACACCTTCGTCAGTGCAGGGATGTTGGATCCTGGTCATGCCCGTTCAGTGGGTGAAGATGTTGACAGCAACCGCGAACTCGAGTTGTGGATAGAGTCGTGCGTGCCAGGCGATTGGAAGGCCTCCAAAAGCATCACTGTCACTCATTCTGAAGAGTAGTATTTCTGTGTTTTAATTTTGTTTGCATGAAAGCCATACGTTTTGCCCGAAACGTAATGGTCCATTGTAAGGGCCATCTCATGTTTTTCATTATGCAACATTTTGCATCAGTAATGAATGGATGTTTTTGTAGTTAAAAACGGTGTTCCCTGTTTTTCATTTAATTTTGCAATTTAAAAAAGAAAAAAAAAACAAATAGAAATGGCAACGTTTTTTCATTCTCTTTCCTTTTGATTTTGTCTCATTCCAAAGTGATTACTCTCCTGATCTCACCGATAACGATCTGGTTACACCTCTGTATGACTTCGACAATTCGACCTATCATGCCAGAGAAAAAAGGCGAAGAAGATGGTGTTTTGTTGGAATTAGCCAGGTCATTGAAACAAGAGGAGAAGGTGATTCAACCACACGAGGAGCGATTCAAGATTGTTACTCCAAGCTCCGCCGAGGTTAGAAAGCAAAAGCTGAGGCCGACAAAGGATGAGAAAGAGAGAAGGTGTGAATAGACTATCAAGATGCGAGCAGAGCTAATCTGAAAGATGGATTCCCGGTACATCACGACGAGGTATTGGTTGATCATATGGCTCGGGTCTCAGTGTTTATCTTCATGGATGGCTTCTTGGCCAAGACCAGATTGAATTGTTTCCAGATAATATGAAGCAAACCAGGTCCATCACACAAGAGGCACCTTCTTGTTCTAAGTTGATGTCGTTCCGTCACATTAGGCCGGTGCCACGTATCAGAAATCTACGGTGACTTTGTTTCATGAGATGATTCATCGTGAAAGCAAATGCCATGTTGATGACATGATGGCAAAGTCCCAAGCAGAACAGGGGCATCCGTTAGACTTGAGGCAAGTTGTTTGACCGTTTGAGATAACTCATACTGTTAAGTCTGAAGCAGTGCACTTATGGGGTGTTGCCCATCAAGCTATCGAGGCTTGTTGAGAGCGAATCAGAGGAATCGAGGTCGATCCTGCTAAAAAAAAAAAAAAAAAAAAAAAAAGGGGGGGGGTAAGTTGCAGGAACCTCTAATTCCGATACCTCAGTGAGAGAAATAATTGTTAATCCGGTACCTGATAACCCTCGAGGGGTCAACGAGGTGCGTATTGAGTCAGCATGACTAAGTCTTGTCGAAAAGAGTATGCAATTTACCTAAGCAAAGAGTTTATCGACTGTGAAACCATACACCCGCTGTTCGAAAAACTTGATGTACTTTGGCATAGGCTGCTCGCCGACTGAGACAGTGTATGTTGATTCATACCACTTTGTGGATGTCCAAAATGGATCTGATCAGATATGTGTTTGAGAAGCTAGTAGCAACCCATGGAAAGGTTATCAACCAAGGAAGTTTGAGGTCCCTGATGAGGACATCTCGAGGTACTCAAATCGAAAGATTGAGAGTGACCGATCCCGGAGGAGGGGCCTGGCCCTGAATCCGAACGGATTCCGATGTCTGATGGGGAAGTAAAGTGAATGAGGTAGTGCTCCCCGAATCCCAGTTGGTTGCACCAACAATGGTGGCTGAACATAAAGTCTGTATCCTGGATATTGAATCTTGGGATGTGCATCTACTTGGGGCAGTGACTTCCTCACAGATATATGAGAAATCAGAGAAGACTGAATGGATAAGGACTCGGAATGACATGTCAAGTCCAATTGAGGAAAAAGCGTTGACAGTTACCTGGCATGGGGCGGTTGTACCCAGTGAACGAAGCATGTTGTTAACCAAGAAGTGTGACCTCGCGCGTGCCACGCGGAAGAATTGGTTGAAAAGGATCCTTCCTTCTCAAGACGATTGTGGGGCAAATGGACAAACAGTTATGAATGTCCATTCGTGGTCAAGACGGTTTCCTCTGATAAAACCTTGTTACTGACGACCACGGATGATGACGATTTTCCATCCCTTGTGAATGCGGACGCAGTTAGAAAATACTTCGTGAAAGAAACCCGCTGGACAAAAAGAATAAAAGAGTCCAGGCAAAAAAAGGCATCCCGGCGAACCAAAAAACAGAAAGAAAAGGTTTGGGCAAAAATTAGGGATAAAAATAAAAGAAAAGAACTGTACACCCGGCAAGTTGAAAACCCGCAAGGGCGACTTGGGCAAGAAAGGGTATCCCGGTGGACTGAAACCCGAAAGGGCGGTCCAGGCAAAAGAGGGATTGAAACGAACAACTGCGTCCAGCGTGATCATTTGTGCTCATGATGACTTGGATAATCTCCGACAGAGACCGATCGGAAGCGTCTGGTTCAGAAGACAGAAGGTGCGGAAAGTCCTGAGGACATATGAGGTGTAACCGAGTTGGAACCCGATGAGATCGCATTTTCACGTTGCCATTAGGATAGATTTTTTCTTTTATGTGCAATCACCTCTTTCCAGGGTTTGCTTCCTGTGTGTTGCTCAAATTGTGAGCCATCTTTTATTCCAGTCAAATAAAGCGTGTGTTCGGTCAAATAAATTTTGTTTTTTGTGTCATTACTGTTTTGGTTACGAAAACATCTATTCATTTTGATAAGAATATTTGCCTTTTGAAACATAGAGGTCCCTTCTGATGCACGCTTGTGAGATTGAAATCTGGAAATCTTACTTGGAAGTCTGAGTGACCTAAGTGTTGAAATATCAGAACACCTGGGGCATACCTGGGGCACGTTTTTATCTGACGATCTCTTGTGCAGGTGATGTTAGACATCTTCATTCACTTGCCAGTTGTAACATGAACCCTTTTGACAAAGAGATCCCCTCAGAGTCCAACCAGGGGCAAGGGATAGATGAATCGTGAAAAGACAGTGAAGGATTACGACGACGGTCCTGGAAAATTAATCAAGAAGACTCTTCAAAGTCTGATGATTGGAAGGTTTGTATGAATACCAGGAGTTCGATCCCCGTGGAGTACGGACGAGATTTGGAATACAAGATGATGGAGCAGAAAAGTCCAGAAGAGTCTGGGAGTTCTTAAAAGTGGAAAGTCAGCACTATGGGTGGATGATGGATACTGGTGTTCGACGAGTCGACCGACACCCCTGTCAAACAAGCTGTATCTCCCCAGAGGATTGAGAGTGTGATCTCCCTGGCAGATTCGAGATCGTTGTCTCCTCAGCAAGCCTGAAGGTTATCACGTCCCCAGCCCAAGTCAGTATTGAAGCTATCAGAGTTATTTCCCCTGCAGAGATGCCTGTAGACAGTACCTTCTTTCCCCAGCAGATCTAAGGATTGCTTCTCCCCAGCAGGCCTGTGCTTGCAGATTTCCCCAGTTGAGAATCCCCGCTGAGCGCCTGACAGTTATTTTCCTCGGGAGCACCCCAGTGGAGTTTATCCGTTGGACCGTTGGTGTGTCCCCCGACAATTGGTTTTGGTGACGCTATCATCTCCAGTATGGCCGTGAGTGCTTATCCCAAGCAGGTTTGTGGGAATTCATCTCCAGTATGATACGACGTGTTATCATCCTCAACAGAGTTGTTACTCTCACTGCTACAGTGGTTGTTCTCTCCACAAGGATTGTTCTCCTCAGCAGAATGGTGTGGTTTTTCCTCAGCAAGTTCCCCGCGTGGAGCGGGTCTCATGAAATACATCTCCAAGCAGTGATTCTCCTACATATGGATTGGTTGGGTCGTCCCTAGTGGAATAGCATTTATTTCTCCAACAGAGTTCATCCTACCAATGGATTGGACGGGTTTCTGTAGTAGACTGATATCTGTATCCCCAGCGGAGTTTACCTTTTCCCAGCAGCAGTGCTATTCTTCAACATGAGTGTGAAGTTGCTTTACCATTCCTCAAGCAGAGCTCCCCGCAGAATATTTCCCCAAGAGGAGTCTCCCCACAGAGTCAGAGTATCTGATCATTTTGGCTCCCTAGCCAGGGTGCATTTGCATTTTGCATGTAGTAATCATCGCATCTTCAAAAAATCGCGTAGCATTTCCATTCCTAAATGGAGCATTACGCCATAGAAAAATTCAAACATATGCATTCATGTGTTCGAAACCCCATCAAACCGTATTCCCTGCAGAAACGGATTTTTGTTCAACCTGTACAACGCATTGGCTACAGTTACTCCAGTCAACATTTGGTGTTTATAATCCCCACAGAGGTTTATTTCCTCACCTGTTGGTGACAGGAAGTTTGTTTCTCCCTAGTGAGGCCCCCTGCAAGTGTTCAGCCTGGCCCTGTCATCTTGAGAATGTCAGTGTACCCTGTCAGCACCCGTGTCTGGTATTCTTTGGTGTCGGTAAACACCATCTTTCGGTGATTCCCAGTCAAGCGTAAGTGTCTGGTTTTTCTTTGATGTCTGTAAACATCATCTTTCGATGTTCGTAACATCGTTATTCCTTCCCTAGTGGAGATTACTCCTCTCCGTTGGTGTCGATAAACGTTGAGTTTTTCCCGATCATCCGTTGATGATTTGGTTGTGTTCATTATCTCCATTACTCCTCTCCGTTGGTGTCGATAAACGTCGAGTTTTTCCTAGTTATCCGGTGATGTCTAGTTGTACCCTCCCCATGTGGATTTACCTCTCCGTTGGCTTCGATAAACGACGAGTTTTTCCCAGTCGTCCGTCGACGTCTGGTTGTGTTTCTCTTATTCCCATTCATCTGTAAATGTCTGGTCGATCTTTTTGGTGTCTGTAAACATCATCTTTCGATGTCTGTAAACGTCGAGTATTCCCATTCATCTGTAAATGTCTGGTCGATCTTTTTGGTGTCTGTAAACATCATCTTTCGATGTCTGTAAACGTCGAGTATTCCCATTCATCTGTAAATGTCTGGTCGATCTTTTTGGTGTCTGTAAACATCATCTTTCGATGTCTGTAAACGTCGAGTATTCCCATTCATCTGTAAATGTCTGGTCGATCTTTTGGTGTCTGTAAACATCATCTTTCGATGTCTGTAAACGTCGAGTTTTCTCCCATTCATCCGTTGATGTCTGGTCGAGTCCCCCCAGTCATTCATTAATGTCTGGTTACCTCTCCGTTGGTTTCGATAAACGTCGAGTTTTTCCTGGTCGTCCCCAGTTGGTTACCTCTCCGTTGGTTTCGATAAACGTCGAGTTTTTCCTGGTCATCCCCAGTTGGTTACCTCTCCGTTGGTCTTGGTAAACGTTGAGTTTTTCCCATTTCGTCCGTTGGCGTATGGTTGTATCCCTCCCAGTTATTCAATAGCTTCTGTTTACCTCTCCGTTGGTCTTGGTAAACGTCGAGTTTTTCCTAGTTGTCCGTTGGCATCTAGTTGTGATTTCTTTTCCCATTCATCGTCGTCGCGATGTCTGGATGTGGCCGTACCCTTTGAAGACAAAACCAAAATATATATACCCAGCAATAAATACCAAATCCCAGTGGACGTTTCCATTGGTGGATCCCTGTATTGTGCAAATTCTACGGTTCTTTGGTATTCAATCCCTGTTTACCCTGAAAGTCTGACAGCCGTTGCTCTCATCCATTCGGGTTCCCAGCTGATTGAATAGGGGCAGCTGTAGCACCTCAAATTTGCACCTATCATTATACATACATTTTCATGTTAGGTCATGGCATATCATGGTCCATTGCATAGCATTGCATTGTCCCTCAGTTGCCTCAAGAGCAAGCAATCAAGAATTAGGTCAAACTAATCTCCTGATCAGTCAACCAAGCAAGCAAAGGAATTTCTCATTGAACCAAGGCCTTGGGGTTTGTCCAACAAGTTCACATGACTTGGAGGTCTATTTGAAGTGTTCAAGGCAAGGGTTGAGGGCTCAGAGGTCAGCAGTTCATATACAGACAGTCAAAAACCCTAAAAAAGTCAACTGTCAGTCAAAGCAGTGGATGGTGGTCATTCTTGTGGAATTTGGGCACCATGGTCAAAAATCAAGAGTTCATACAACTTGGGACATCATTTGAAGTCAAGTTCTCAAGGAATTAGGGTTTGGGAGTCACCAGTCAATGCACAATCAGTCAGAAACCCTAAAAGTCAACTGTTGGTCAACTGTCCATTTAATCAGTGATTTGATGATTGGAATTGGTTTGTGAGAGTTCATTCATGTCCAAATAGTCATCATATATCATGCCAAACACCATCATGGAAGAATTTGAAGCCAGATCATGAATTTCCCAAAATGGAAACTGGGCCTGTAACTGAAACCTGCCATAAATGGAAAGTCTTGATCCTCAAACTTACATTTTGATACAAGCCTCAAATGAATTTTTGCCCAACATGAAAGTTGAAGATCTTGTTCTCCCATTTCCAAAAAGTCCTAGAACTCTCAATTCCCATGTGTGGTTGGCAAGTTATGATCGAATCGATTTCAGAAAATCTTGAACTTCAGAAGGCCATATCTCTCAAACCGTTTGGCCAATTTTGGTGGGGTTTTTTCCTACAAGTCACATTTGATCCCCTCTTTCCAAAAATATAAATTTCATGAGCCAAAACCTCACCAATCAAAATGGCATTTTTTGACTTTTCTTATTTAAATGCAAGTTTGACCAAGAGTTGACTTTTTGATATAAACATTTTTTCAACATTTGGCCAATTGGGACAGCTCAGAAATATCATTTTAAGTGTGTTTGCAAGCTCATATTATGCAGTACATGAAGCCATTGCTTGGTTGCTTGAATTGTAAGAAAAGTACAATTTCATCATACTTCACCATGCTATCCACCATGCCTTGCCTTGTACCATGGAAACAGAAATCTAAACCATCATTTGCTGTTATTTTGAACCTCATTTAGCAGCATAAAACCACAGAAGAGCCATGCCTTAGCTGCTGGAAGTGTGGAGAAACAAGTACATGATTTCATGAAATCCATCTCACAAATCCAAGAACCATGCTTGGCACTCAGAAAAAACAGTAGGGCACCATCATTTTTCTGTCATAAGCAGCCACATTTTGACAGCAAAAGGAGGGAATTTGATTCATTTTCAAAGGAGGATCATCTTACTTGCACTTCAAGAGGGCTGTCAAAAAAACAGAAAAAAACCAGAAGAACTTCTAGCAGCAGCCTTGTCCATCATTACAAAACTTGGCCAACCTAACCAAAACAACACACTGCAGACTTGACTCATCCACTTGGTTTTGGCATTTTAAATCTCCTGTCAAACTCAAAAGGACAAAACACATTGCAGAACCAGCAACAAAACAGCAAGGGTTTTTTCATCTTTTTGCTGTCAAAAACAAAAAAACTCACAATAAACTAAACCTAGCCTTGCATTGCTTTGACCATCTATTCATCAAACCAAAATTGCAGCTACAAGCCAACACCCTGCAGCAAGAAAACCACTTGCATTCTTCCAACCTGTCAAAAAAGAAAACTCCAGCAGAACAAAAACCTGCCTGGCAAGACTCACCATGAACCAAACCTAACCTGGCCTTGTTTGTGACTTGATAAAAAAACTCATTTTCTGTCAAAACATAACAAAAAGAACCAAGAGAGCTTCATTCATAAAAAGAAACCACCTTGACCATTTTGCTAAAAAACTGCCAAAAACTGACAAAAGTGAACCAAGCTTGGCTTTGATACAATCAAAAACCTCACTTGCTGTCATGAAGTAGCAGCAAGCCAACACACTGCAGCAGCCTCACTCACCTTGCTTTGCATTTCCAGAAATCAGTCAAAGCATCCAACAGCAAACCAAACTTCATTTCTTTGTCACCAACAAATTCTGCAGCCAACTTAACCAACAAACACAAGCCAATTTCATCCTACTTGCATTTTCCAAAACACGCAATGAACCAAACTCCCAATAGTCCAACCTTGCCTTGCATTTACTGAACCTGTCAACAAACCACCAAAGAACAAGACATTGCCTTGCCACCAAAAAACAACAGCCAACAGCAGATTTTGGCAAGGAGATTTTTCTGTCATTATGAGGACTGGTAGCAGCAGCAATAGGTGGCACACAGTTCTCTCTCGAAATTGCCCATGATGTTGAAAACTAGGGCATCATCCAACAGCAGGCAGATCTTTTCATTTTTCTGTCAAAGATGAAAAACTCCTAATTAGCATCCATCACTGACCATTTTTTTGGGGCAAAGGCAAATTGATTGTGCAACCTCATTCATTCAAAAACTGACCTCACTGTCAAAACTGAAAGAAACAAAACTTGAGCCTTGCATTTGACAGTCCAAACCATGCCTTGCCAACATAGGACAGCAAATTGAAGCACCCTTTTTTTCCTGTCATCAGAAAAACATGTAGCTAACCAACAGACCAACCAAGAAGCACAAACTAATCCAAAACTGCATTCAGTTGGCATTTGGCATTTTAACACCATCTGTCAAACCCTGCAGTAGCAGAACCAACCTTGCTTTGGCCTTGGCATCCCATTTCTTCTGCCTAAAACAAAGCAGCCCCAAGACCCTGCATTACACCCTTGTTTTGCATCTCAAATATTCTCGCCATGAAAAACCAACCTCTCACACTCTCTCCAACTCACCTGCTACTTTGCATTTTCTGACCAAGTTTCCAAACAAACTAACCTGGCCATGAAAAACCAGTCACACCCTCCCAAATCACACTTGGCTACTTGCATTTGAACTTCACTTGGCCAAACTCCAAAGAACCTTACCAACACAAACCAACTGCTAGCAGCATACAATCTCAAATAAAACCTAGCCATTTGCCTTTTCACTATCATCTTCATCATATTACACCACTAGTAGCCACCAACCAAACCAGAAAATTTCATTGATGCACATACACATCCTTGGCCTTTTCTTCCAAAAAACTGCTAACAAACCAATAGAACAAACTCACCATTGCAAAAATTCACTTTCTACTCCAAAATCCAAATTTTCAAAAATCATATTTTCCCCAAGTCCCTTGCAAACCATCCATTCAAACACCTTCCATACAACATGTAGAAGCTACTGTAGGCAGAAAATCACATCTGTAACCACTGAATCATCATATCCAAATCTCACGTTTTCACACTTGCAACTTGAATTGGCAAGAACAGTTGAGGAGGTTTTAAGACAAACTCTCAATGGCATTACATTCCTGGAGCATCAAAGGAGCTAAAGGGATCATCTAGCATCATTAAAAGCACCTCCAACATCACATTCAACATTGCCCTGTTCAGTTTTGGTAAATTTTCGAGCTCCATTATTTTCCAAATTATTACATGTTTTGAATAGGTCTTTCAATGCTGAGTACCATGATGCTCTCCTTTTTGAAAATGATTGCTTGTCTATGAAGATATGATGAGATAAAGTTTGATGTTTGAAAATGTTTCCTGTGATTTCTTGTTGTGTAGTTCAAATTAATGAAAATAGGGTTTGGATTGTTGTTGTATGATGTTTGATGATTACAATGGTATGCTCAATTGACATTTTTGGGGAGAAATTAAGAAATTCGAATTTGGAGATGATGCTGCTACAGTAAACCCCAAAGCCATTTTCCAGTTTTTCTTCTTTCCTCACGTGTACTGTGCCATTCCCCACTGGCCAATGAAAACATTCCATTTACTGCCCAAAACGACTGTGTTTTGTTAAGTGGATTCAAATATTACAAAAATGCCATTCTTGCTTCATTTATTTCACATTTTAATTACCAATCTTCCAAAATTCACAACTTGCTCATTTTTGATCCAAATTGAATGGGATTTTTTGTGTTGTGTTCATCATGATCTCTACTTTTTTATCATTATTTTTCCAGAATTTTTGGATGAATGGTTTTTAAATGGCCTTAGGGTTTGTGACATGCGACCAAATTTTGTACATCTTGCCAAAACATTTGTGAAATGATGATACTTTATCCAATGGCTCCCAAATTTTTTGTGCTTAAACTAGACACATTCATGGTGATTTTGGTATAAAGTTTGTGAATTTATCATTTGTGGTTTGTGAGATATGATTTTTTGAATTAGGGTGTGACAATTTGTGTCACACCATTGATGACCAACTTCATGATTTTCATTGCCATGCTTCTTGACCTCCAAATGACTTGATTTTTTGCATGAGCCTACTCTTGTATGTCTAGTTGACTTGTGAATTTTCTTGGAATTATTTGTGGCATTTTTCCATTTGTTTGAGATTTTTCTTCCCTGCCTAGACAAATGTTGACCTTGTGTAACACATGTTCCCATTTCATTTGTGAAATTCCCATACTTTATTGGATGGACATGGAATTTGACATGTGATAACTAGACATCCTCATATTTGCCATGGTTTTGATCCCATTCATTTATCATACACCATTCTTGACTTATGATTTTTCTAAGTTGATGCATGTTTGGTTGACTTCTTTGAGCATGTTCAAAATGGCTTTGACTTTCTGATTTTCATTGACTGCCTTCCACTTGTCCAAATGAGATGAAATTTGACATGCTTACCATGCTATGTGTGAGGATTGATCATGATTTATTTGGTGATTTATGGAAAATGTTTAGATTGCTTTTGAGTTAAGTCTTGCTGTTGACTTCTATGAGCTTCTGTGTGCCATGTTTTGACCTAAATGGTTCATGAAATAATGATGATGATTGATATGAGTGTGAATCCAATTGTTTGTGTTTCCTAGTGGTTTGAACATGATTTTGGATACTTGACCCTTGCTGTACTGACTTTCTCATTCACTTTTGACCCTAGGCTTGTCCTAGTAGTCCTGTTACTCACCTTTGAGTTTGTGTTTTCAGGTTGACCATCAAATGGCCATTAAGACCAATTCTTTTGATTGAGCTTACTCAAGTATAATTGTCTAACCTCTTTGTTTTGTAGGTGGCTTGGCTCACACGCCTTAAGCCTTGTGCCTTGCACATCCATGTGCCTCCAATTAACTGTTGGTGTCTGTTTCCGTTTGTTTTGTTTGAAGTTGCATACTAACATCTGCTTGACTGTTTCAGGTGCTTTAGTTGCTTAGTTCCTTGTGAACTTTTTGCTTTGCTTTGCTTCTATAAGCAGTTTGCATTGGGGTACGTCTCTTTTACTCCATGTAGTCTGGAAGACCTGGCCTGTTACTTGGCCAGGCAACTGTCTGAAGTCCTCCTTAAGAGGCAATGTTTGTGGATGTTTACTTTTGTCCCTGCATAGAGTCAAAGTCCTCCTAAGTGAAGAGGCAATTGGTGGAAGGTAGGGATATGCAATCTATCCCCCACTATTCAGTGTGTCATTTGCTTTGCTCACACCACTGTGTTGATGCATTGCAGATACAAACCCAAGATCTTGTGCAATTGCACAGTTGAGTCAGTATCAAATGTGTAGAAGGGTTCCCACTTTCTGAACCCACACGTTCTTGTCTTGAGCTCTCCCAGGCCAGGGATAAGAGCTGTGAAGTCTTATCTTCACCCACCTTTCATCTGCTTCACCTTAGCCCCTCAATGGCAAGGTTAAGAGCGCATTCACCCAGTTCCAGAGGTTTGTTTGTTGAGGTTGATATGACCCCTTGACTAAAACCTAACCCTTGTTTGAGCCACTTGTTTGTGTATAACGTGTGCTATCTGTGCTTGTAGGATTGTTTGACTTGCTTCCTGTGCAAGTTAGGATTGTTTGACTTGCTTCCTGTGCAAGTTAGGATAGTTTGACTTGCTTCCTGTGCAAGTTAGGATTGTTTGACTTGCTTCCTGTGCAAGTTAGGTTTTACTTGGCTTGCTTCCTGTGCAAGTTAAGAGTGTGTGTGGTTTGCTTCCTGTGGGAGCCATGCTTAGGATAGGTTGGCCCTTGTGCCATTTAGCTAGAAACCATAACTTAGGTTTGACTTTGCATGACAACATCTAGGCTCGAGTCGTAGTCTCCCTAGTGTTGTGTCTCCCTCTGTTATCTGGTTAGGCTAGTCCTTTATCCCTGCGTAGGGGAACTACATCGCCCTGATCTTCATACCAGATGAAGTATGTAGGCAGGAGATTGAGCTGATCTCTCCGGGCGCCCTTTTCTTTTTTTGTGTGTGATAGTTGCTAGGCTCGAGTGCCTGACTCCTTAGCAATTTGTTGTCCGTTTGTTTGAGTGTGTGCTTGACAGTTATAGGCTCGAGTCCCCGACTCCCTATCAACCTGTTGTGTTGTTGTGTGCTTGGAAGCCGATGTAAGTCCATCGAGTGGCATTTGGGTTCCAGTGTGCGTGTGTTTAGGTTCGGATGCTGATGTAAGCCCAGCTATTGGCATTCAGGCTCCACGTTTGCCTCTTTGCGTGTGTTTTGGTTCGGATGCTGATGTAAGTCCAGTGATTGGCAGTCAGGCTCCATGTTTGCCTGTGTGTGCCTTGTTTTGTTTGTGTGCGTGTCAGCCGAGCTACGAATGCTCTGATTCTTCTCTCGTCCGAGAAGATACGTATGCATAGGATGCGACATCCTAGCGAGCATGTGTTGTTTCCCCAGTCCGAACTACTTCGACTCTGATGTCTATGCCTGATAGACTAAGTAGGCCCAGGATGCGACATCCTGCCGAGTTCAGTTTCAGTCAGTCTCTTTTGTCTCTTTCAGCCAGTGTGTGTGTTTATGAGCAGTGTTTAGCAACCAATTTTCCTTCCTTTTGTGCGTGGATCCCGTAGAGTACTACGGATGCGTAGGGGTGCTAATACCTTCCCTTCGCATAACCGACTCCCGAACCCATACTCTTTGGTCGCGAGACCATGTTCTTTCCCAGGTTTACTCTGAGCGTTTCCTTTCCCTCTTTTGGGATAAATAACGCACGGTGGCGGCTCTGTTGTTCTTCTTTTCCCGCCGGTTTTTCGCGCGATGCGACAGCAGCCCATGCCAAAGCGCAACAAGTTTTCTCGAGCAGTGAGTATCTTTGTTCACAGTCGGTGAACTTTTTGCTAAGGTAGTATATTGCGTGCTCTTTTCGACCTGACTCGTCATGCTGACCGAGCACACAACCCATTGACCTTTCTAACACAGTCAAGTACATGATCAACGGTCTTCCCTCTCGGCCTATAGACTGGCCCCGATCTTGATCTCTTTCTTGTCGTCTTCGGTACCAATGTTGACGGTCTCAATCACCTCCTAACAAGGTGTAATAGCTCGGTCCTCCTTTTTCAACAACCTGGCTAACTCTTCAGGAAATTCATAATCTTCCTCAACCCCTTCTCCGGCTTGATAGATAGGACTGTCGAAGTCATACTTGGCCATAGCAGTGTCGTTAGCAGTGAGATCCGGGTGATCATGCTTTACTTTAGAACGAGATTTTTTGGAAAGAAGAAAAAACGAAAAAGAAACATTGCCATTTTTTGTAAAAGTAAAAATAATTGAAAGAAAGAGAACACAAAATTGTTTGCAAAAGCTGTCCTTTATTGATGATGAAAATAATTGCGAAATGCAAGTAAATGGATGGCCCTACAGATGAGTCATTACACCTTGGGCAAAGTGTAAGACTTTATTATGCATGTAAAAAGGAAAACAATAAAAATTACTCTTTCAGTAGAGTAACCCGGACGACTTTTTCAGACGACCAATTGTTGAGCTTTTCTCCCGGAACACACGGGCGAATCCAGCTATCTAAGTCACAGTCGCTGTCAGCCTTGTCTTCATCTGCAGCATTGACGATTTGGGGAGAAACCAAACCCCCGCTGGAGAAAGTACCGGCTTCATTCTTCTGAGACTCCGGAGTAAACCCCAATCCAAACTTGTCTTCTTTGATGACTGGCTCCACAAATTTTCCCCAGCCTTGGGCATTACCAACTTTAACCACTTCAACAGCTTGCTTGTATGAAGAAATAGAAGTCCCGACCTTCTCAGACTTAGGTGAAAAAACAGCTTCGGGCGCGATCTCACTGATGTTTATGGCTTCGAAGCCCTGACACAACATCTCATGCATCTCGCCATCCATCTCCACATACTTAAACGTAGACAGGTGGCTAACAAAAATATCCTCTTCACCAAGACAGTGACGACTTGACCTTCTAGTTCATATTTGAGCTTCTGGTGGAGAGTAGAAGTAACAGCACCGGCAACATGAATCCAGGGCCGACCTAGCAGACAGTTATAGGCAGGCTGGATATCCATCACATGAAAGGTGCTCTTGAACACCCGCGGTCCAATCTTAACTGGCAACTCAATTTTGCCAAAGACAGCTCTCTTAGAGCCATCAAAAGCCCTCACAACTAAATTACTTGGCCTCAGGATGATGCCATCGCAATCCAACTTCATTAAGGCTTTCTTTGGAAGAACATTCAGAAAAGAGCCTGTATCAACCAAAACATGGGAAAGCACCACCCCCTTGCATTCCATTGTGATATGCAAAGCTTTGTTGTGATTCCTGCCCTCAGATGTCAGGTCATAGTTGGTGAAACCTAGCCCATGGCTAGCGTTTACATTTGAAACTACCGACTCCAGCTGGTTAACAGTTATCTCTGGTGGAACATAGGCCATATTCAGTACTTTCAACAAGGTCGCTCTGTGCGCCTCATAGCACATCAATAATGAGAGAATGGAGATCTTTGAGGGCGTCTGATTCAGCTGGTCGACTACCTTGTAGTCACTTTTCTTGATAATCCTCATAAATGCATCTACTTCTTTCTCGAATGCGGTCTTAGGAGGAGCTTCCTCAGCAGTAACCTCTTCGGTGGCTACCTATTTTCCTTTAGCCTTGGCAGCTGCCTCAACTTCAGTATTCGTGCGCAATGTTGATGGTGCAAATAGGCGTCCACTGCGGGTGAAGCCACCAACCCCTCCAAGATTGTCTACAGCGGAGCTACCAATGTCAATGTCTTCATCGTTATCTTTCCGCCTTTGGAAGTAGATATCAGCCCCATAGTGCCACGGGATAGCACTGTCTTTCTCATACAGAACAGGTCCTGGTACCGTGATGGTGACCGGACTAACCAAAGCCGGTTGAGGGTTGTCAGAGTAAACTGTAACTGGTGCTGGACTTTCGACGTTCACCGTTGTTGGTTCTGTACTTTCTGGGAAATATACTGTTATCGGAGCGGGTCTCTCGGGAACATATATTTCTTCAGGAGTGAAATAAATCGTCACTTTCAACACATCATTCTTCACTGGACGGGTCTGGTCGAACTGAAGACAACCTTCATCTATCAGTTGCTGGATACCCCTTCTCAAACTGTCACATCCGTTCTCGGCAGCTTGACAATTTCTGCACTCTTCCCCACAGCCCAGGAAAATTCGTCCTTTCAAAAGTCGGTCTTTAACCACCGCTAGCGAAGTCTTCACTTTAGTCACATCAGAAACCAAATTCAAAGTTTCCCCACCATCAACAACGTTAATCCTCTGCTCGCCGTGGGCTGGCATCGGGTTTTGGATAACATTAGGCACCGGAGAAAAATTGATAGCCTGGGCATCTCTCAAATCTTGTACCTTTAGCTGGAGAGCCTTGCAATTATCTGTAGTATGGCCAGGTGCATTGGAGTGAAAAGCACATCTGGCGTTGACATCATAACCTCTAGGCAAATTATTGGGATCGATTGGTGGGGCCAGAGTTCTTAACATAACCAGATTCAGGTCAATCAGCCTGGGGAGTAATACAGAATAAGGCATTGGGATTGGCTCAATGACCCGGTCTGTCTGCCTTGGGCGTTGTTGATAGTGTCTCTGCTGACCCGGATTACCTCCTTGTTGTTGATTGTTGTACCTGGGTTGCTGTTGAGGAGCAGGTGTAGGAATAGTGACTGCGACCACTTGATCTTGATAATAATTAGGGCGTCCTCTACCCCTGCCTCTGCCGGCATATACAGCGCTTGTCTTGCCTTCTCTTCTTCGCTGACCGTTACCAGCAAACAGTTTCTTGGGAGCACTATTGTCTTGCATTCGGGCCATCTTCAACAGACTCTCGATTCTTTCTCCAGCAATTACTATCTCTGCAAAGCTGATTGACGGGCAAGCAGTCAATCTATCAATATAATTGCCTTGAAGAGTGTTCATGAACATGTCCGCCATCTCCCTTTTAGACATAGGGGGTTCGACGGACGCAGCAATTTGTCTCCAACGCTGAGCATATTCTCTAAAGGTCTCCTTGGCAGTCTGAGACATTCCTTGCAATAAGGTCCGATTTGGAGCCATGTCCAAGTTGTATTGATATTGCTTGACAAAAGCCTCTGCCAAGTCTTTCAAGCTCTTGATGGTAGTACGAGACAAATGAGAATACCATTCACGAGAAGCTCCAGTTAGACTGTCTTCAAAATAGTACATCCACAGCTTTTCATCTTCCGTGTGAGCTCCCAACCTTCCCAAATAAGATTGGAGATGAGTGCGTGGGCAAGAAGCCCCGTTGTATTTCTCAAAAGTATGGGGTTTGAACTTGTGAGGAATCCTTACTCCCTGAACCAGACCAAGATTTGTGACATCAAAACCTAAGGAATTTTGAGACTTCAAAGATTTGAGCTTCTCAGCAAGCTCATCCATACGGCGAGTGGTCTCGTGAGCTTCTTCGTGCAAAGAGAATTGATCATATTAATAATCTTCAATAATGGGGCGCCCGTTAATCCGAATTCCTTGGTTCACATTGTACCTTCCGCCAATACCATTTCCAACATTCCCCGTGTTGCCAACATTACCCGGGTTTCCATCAGCATTTGCGTTACCCGTGTTACCAGTGTTCACAGGGTTATCAGCGTTCCCAGGGTTACCAGGGATTCCCTCAGCTTTTCCTGGCCTTCTGCCATACCAGTCATCAATGTCATGAACTGATCCATGCTTTCACGCATATCAGCCAGCTCTTTATGTACCTGGTCCATCGCTAGCTGCGGACGATTTTCCTTTGTCGGGTACCTGTGGACTCGCTTGGGACCAATAATGCCGGAAACAGGGAACAAACATTAGACACTGCGGTGGCACCTGCAAAACAAACAAGGGTTAGTATGCATGGTATGCGATGCACTGCTTATTCAATTTCAAAGCACCCCCCTTTAAAAGGGAATACCCGCAAATGAATAAGCATGAGATGTTGGATGCAAATATGCGGATGATGTTATGCAATGCATGTGACATGGGAATCAGGATTGCAGGATCCGCTTGAACATCTGTCAGGTTGCACTATCTAAAGAGAAAACCACTGAGGAACACAATACAAGATTAGAACTCTGCTCCAGAAAACCGGGTTGGTTGGAGGTTAAGGTTTCCTGAATTTAGCCCGCCCCTCACTAGTAGGTTCTAAGAACAGAAGTTCGTCAACTTTAGCCCTTCGGTCGAGAATAATACGTTTACCACTGAAGGTTTGGTATTATTACGGGATAAAAGACCTCCATTGACTCCCCTCAACAGGGCATCCTAATAGCAAGTTCCCAGTCTCGGGGTCCTCGGATTGATCAGCGAGAATGCACCCACCAGAGCTAACATAAACGCGTCTCGGAGGAGAGGCCTCGACTGAGTTTTCGGGAAAGGGTCACCAGAGTCGACGATTTCTAGAGGAACATCATGTCGTTACGGAACATCCGTAGGACAGAATATATCCAAAAGAAACCCCGTCTGGGTGTGGGTCTTCATGAACGACTTAACGTAGCAACATGCCACGCAAGCCTCATGACTATCCACTCTAAAACTTGTATGTACACTCAAGCCTGGGTAATGGGCTTATCTCTCACAGAACATCCCATCCCAACAAACAAACCAACAGAGCCAACAGACACAGCAATGATATGTACACAAGTGCTGAAAAATAAATAACTGTACAAAAGAATAAACACCCAAAAAACAAGAAACCTACAAAAGCTAGGAGGGACTCGCTTAGGGAAACCAGGGTCCCTAGCAGAGTCGCCAGCTGTCGCAACCTGAAAAAAGGAATGCGAAAAAACAACCGACGAAGAAGGAAATGACAGAAGAGTCGCCACCGTGCGTTATTCATCCCAAAGGAGGGAAAGGAAACGCTCAAAGTAAACCTGGAAAAATGAAAGGAAAAGACAAGGTCTCGCAACCAAATCTTGGGTTCGGGAGTCGATTATGCGAAGGGAAGGTATTAGCACCCCTACGCATCCGTAGTACTCTACGGGATCCACTTTTGTTGTTCTTGTCTAAAGGGTGTGTGTTTATCTAATGTACTATTTACTAAAAGAGGGGTCAAAAGAAAATGACTCGCATGGGTGTCGCATCCACTGCATACGTATCTCATCTGAATATGAGAATCAGAGTCTTTGTAGCTCGGCTACCTATGGGTTAAGGAGGAGTGTGCTCGCTAAGACATCGCGTCTTATGCCTACGTATCTCATCTGGAATGAGAATCAGAGTAAGCCGTAGTTCGGCTAACTACGGGTTAAGGGTTGTGTTTTGGGCGAACAACGTTACTACGCAATCTACCGGATGCTCGACCTTTGGAGACTTACTCGCCTGTAGTAGAAGGAGTAAACGTGTTCTTAAGAGAAGAAAAATCAATGAGTTGTTTGGGTTTTAGGGATGCTCATGCAAAAAGGCAGTCCTAGACGAAGGAACCGCGCTACCTTAATTGACATGCAAACGGGAGGTTATACGAAACCTAGCAATCCTATGGGGGAACGATCAACCATACAAAAAAAACATGCATAAAGTAAACAAGCCAGCAAGGGGGCTCAAACATATGGGTAGGGCTTTAGTCAAGAGGGGTCATATCAACCTCGACAAACAAGCCATGGAAGGGTAATCAAACAGGGCTCTTAACCACTGACATTGAACGTCAGGGTGAGCAGATTAGAAGGGTAATGAGGATAAGACCTCATAGCTCTTAACCCTGGACCGGGTGAGCTCATGACAAGGTGTGGGGGTTCATCAAGATGGAACCCTCTCCACCGACCGACCGGACAAAAGATCTTGGGCTTTTGTTCTGAAGCATCGACATGTAGTGTGATCTTAAAGAACGACGCACTGAATAACGGGGGATTGACTACTAATCTCTTTTATCCTCCAATTGCCTCTGCATGGAGGTCTTTGGGCACAAAAGTAAACAAACAAAAGAAAATATTGCCTCCTATTGAGGTCTTCCAGCTAAGAAAACGGTAAGATGCGGGAAAAAATAAAGGGATCAAGAGATCTACCGCACGGATAAAGATCCGAAGCAACAGCAATTAAGGAAATAAGAAACCCGGAGATCTCTCAAGCTAGAACCATCAAAGAAAGTAGGTCAATACAGGTAATCGGAATAACCCTCCAAATGGTATCCCATAAATAAAGTGGAACACCAAGCAAGCTATCCCTGCAAGAGTATGTGAGCCCTCACAAAAAACTCAACAAACAGGTTAGAGTGACAAGATGGGGTGCAATCAAGAGTTGCCCCAAATCAAAATATAACCACATGAATTATGCCATTAAAATTCACAAAAATCTCAAAAAAAGCAACCAAGGGTAGGAGGCCTAAACCTCTTGTCAAACAAATGCATTAAAAGGGTATCAAAAATTTCAGGTTGAAAGTATAAAGTAGTGGAAATAGGGCATACCTGATTGGGGAGGATCGATTGAAATTGAATGGCACCGTTGGGTTTGCAAAGCACTCTTAGGGTTTATATGAGAGGTAATTGGTTATTTGCAGATGAGTTCCCTTCAGTCTCTGGAGGTTGCTCTGAACTCTGTTAGCTCTTCTCTCACTATCTTTTTCCCAGGGTTTTTTTTGGGAGATGGAAGTCTAGAATTTATAACCTGATTTTTGTAACTTTGTGGGCTCAAAAGAGAGAGGTCCAAGTCCAAGATTTTTCTGTTATATTTTATTTATTTATTTATTTATTTATTTATTTGAAAATGCGTGGGCTTCGCCTAGCGAAGGAATTACTCGCCTAGCGAGCATGACAGTTCAGTTCGCCTAGCGAACCATGCTGCTCGCCTAGCGAGTATGACAGCTCAGGAACAGATTTTTGCTCCTTCAAGATTAGCATTTTGAATGATGAATAGACCCCATTTGAACCTATTGGAAGTAACTCAAGTCTTTCCCTTGTGTTGACTGATCACCTGGATAGGACCCACAAAGTGTCTCGGATGATGTTCAAGCTTTTTGGATCTGATCCTGCCTGACATGATGAAATGCAATATGAAATGCTAAATGACCTAAAAATAAATGCATGAATGAGGAGGGAAAATTTTGGGGTGTTACAATGGGCTTGCAAGTCGACTTGCTAAGGAATAACTCCACACAAGTTGACAAGTATGCCATTCTCCTATCCTAAGTGCACTCGAGTTCGGGTATATAACTCATCTCACAAAGATTACCAAGCATACAAGGAATTAATATTCAAGCAATTCAATCATTACATACAATACAGTAATCCCAAATTGCACAAAAATATGTCACAAAATAATATACAATACAATACAACACAAATGTGAAAAGTAGGCAAAACCCACTAGGAAAATACCCCCAGCAGAGTCGCCACTTTTTTATAGCGGGGTATTCGTTACCATTGGAGATATTGACTAAATCCAAGGTAAACCATACAAGTCGAGTATCCACCGCACTTCTATTTATCCAAAGGAATGGTTAGAAAGCGAACAAAAACCTAAAAGTTTTATCGAATAAAAAACTAGTAAAAATGTCAGAGATCCAGGTAAGGGGGTTGGTTATGCAATGGGAAGGTTTTAAGCACCCAAAACATCCTAGGTACTCCTACGGAGCCCTTTTCACACTTGTTGTAAGGTTGGTATTTTGTGAAAATTTATTTGTGCAAACATGACTGAAGAGATGAGAAGAGAATATACAAGTTATTTACAATTTGTGTTTGAATGGATAAACTCATTGCCTACGTACCATCTTAAAAAAGATTAGGATCAAAACCTCGTAGTTCGGGGTAAAAATCTCAAAACAAGTTGGTGAATTGATTAGGATCAAAACCTCGTAATTCAAAATAAGTGTTATGAAAAGAAAGTTTGAAAATCAAAAGCATAATGCTTAGGTTTCTAATATTTAAAAAGAAGTGTTAATTGTTTGCACAAAAGTTTTGGCTTGGGTTAGAGTGGAGGGAAGAAGAAGAATGGCTAAATTCCTAATCATACAAGAGATGAAGGATAAGAAACAAGACCACAAATGGAGTTCCTCTCTTAAGATCATATTGATGATCCAAGTAGCTCCCATCCTTTGGAATATGCAAGCAAAATAAGTGTAAGCTCAAGCAATCAACATAATCACAGAAGCTCTTAGAAGATCCTCAATGGCTCTTGTATCTTTCTTTTTGGATGAACATGACAATGGTTCTTCAATTTGGCTCAAAATAGGATTCCCTAGCACAAAAGCACACACATCAAAAAGTTCCATGAAGTAAATCAGGAATGGACAAGAGTGAGTTTAGAGATTTGGTCCTTCTAATCCATCTTCAACATTAGGCATTTTTACTCCAATTTGCATAGGGAATATCCTAGAAACTAAGTCCATTTATCCTCTCTTTTTTTGCAATTTTAGGTCCACAACAATCAAAACCAAACACAAGCACAATAATATATACACAATTATGTGCTCAAGTGAGCAAAAGGCAAATTGCATTAACATAAACATGTGCTCAAGTGAGCAAAGAGCAAAAGCAAATGAATAATATCTACAAGAATAGTAAATTGCATAAATGTAAAGAGAAAAAATTAAATGTTAATGGTTAATGGTTAATGTTAGAGTTAGTGTAGCATAAGGCAATTTAGTACTATGTTAAGCAATCATAATTGGACTTATGTAGAAGTCACAATTATCTGAGGCCGGTCAATAATAATGTAGGCAACAACACAAGTTAGAGATTTTGATTAGTGAATCAAACTCCTACAACTTTCCATGCCAAAAAAAGAATATGAGAAATGATCTTGTATCGATTTAGGTTCTTTGCATGATTAGGAAGTAACTTATCCTTAATGTAAAGTCATTCACTTAATCCATGATCAAGATGAATTATATTTGAATCAAGAAAGGTTAAACCTCCATGTATCAATGCTAACCACCAATCTTTAACTCATTGATCAAAAAAGAAAACGAAGAAGAAGAAGAAGATGAATATTAGAGCACATTAATGGAAATGGAATAAGATAAACAATGAGCATTGACCAAAGATGGAGAAGATCAAAGTCAAACAATAGAAAACAGAAGCAAAATGAAGATTAGAAGTCAAGAAACAAATAAAATATTTTTGGTATTTTTCAATATTAAAATAAAACTTGAATTAAAATAATAAAGAAAGGTCAAACTTCAAACTCTACTTTCAAAACAACTTTGAAAAGTCCAAGTGAATTATCCCAAGTTCAACAAGGTCAAACAAAGTTTGACAAAAAATTTCAGCATTTTTAGAAGTCAGAAACTATTTTAAATCAATTAAAAATGCATAAAAATAACCTAATTGAACTAAAATCTCAAATCTATTAATAAATTGATGAGAATATTTTTTATAGATCTATCATCATTCAAAGAGGTTGGAAAAATATTTTTGTATTTTTTGGATATTAAAAACTATTTTAAATGAATTAAAGATAATCAGAAAAAAGAAAATTCCCAAAAAATATCAAATGATAAAATAAAAAATATTAAAAATCATTTTTAGGAACTAGAAATTAAAAGGAGAAAAATGCAATTGGTCTTATATTTTTTGGACCAATAACGAAGGAGTTATGATTTTTTAAAAAGAAATGGAATTAAAAGAAATAAAAGAAAATATAATCAGAAATTAAAATAATTGGAAAAACGTGAAGCGTTTGATCTGAGCTCATTAATTGAGTTGGCAAATCATGAGGCTCATACACGCGCGTCTACCATGTTCCTTGGTCAACTGAAACGCATCATGCCATTAAATAAGTCATAACCATGAACGTATGAGATTAGATCTGGAAAATGAAATGGAAGGCTGAAATCTAATCTGGAGAAGGGACGGTGACCAGCGCCACCGTCTTCTCCAGCCAACTTTTGGCCAAGCTCAAAAGTTGCAGAGAAAAAATGTTAACCAAATGCTACGATCCAGGCACCAATCGAAAGCTGGGGTGATGTACATCACCCCTGTACCAACCAAATCCACTCTAGGTTTCTACATTGAGAGAATTCAGAGATGGAAAATCTGTGGTGTTCAAATGAACTTAATGGATTTTGAAAATTAAAAGCTCAAGAATGTGGCCTCTATGGAGAGGACTTCAAATCACACAACAACATCAAGAAATAACCAATATATGAGTAGATTCGAAGAAATTAAAAGCTGAGGTAAACCTCTGATTTGCAGAGCTTAGAGTCACAATTCCTTGCTATGGATGCTTGCAGTTCACTCTATGGATCAAGGAGAAGAAGGCTAAGGAAATTTAGATCTCAAAAAACAATCGAGGTAATTGAATTCTAGATCTGAAAATTGAGAGAAAAATGAGAGAGTTCCTTTGGTGTGAGGGTGAGGTTTCAATTGCACAGCATTTGGGGAGCCTTCAAGTTAGTGAAATGAAGAGAAATAGCATTGTATTTATAGGCAAGGCAAGCTGAAATGCATGATCATTCCATTGCGTGAATGGAAAGGGCCTTCTTGCATGGGCCTGTACAGGCGCATGGAGGGCCCAATTCCACTTGGATTTGGCAATTGAACATCAGCAAATGCAAACTGGACGTGTAGGTTATGTGGTATTGGCTCATGCAATGAAAATTAAATGATTTTCCAAAATTGCACCATTATGTTCAAGTCTTCGAAAATGCTATGTCCAAACTTGAAACACCACCTCATGAGTAATGGTTAGAAATCTTTTTGCATAAGGATCATTTTTTATGTTGATCAAAACTCCATTTGAACCATTGAAATTGATGAAAAGTGGACATGAAGTGTAGGGTGCAAAACATGTACATGTGAGAATTTCAAAAATGGCCAAAGTTCAAGCCCTTCTGTTTCATTGATGCAAGCTCCAAATGACAAACTCTTCAACATCAAAGTTATATATCGTATCAAGGCAATCAATTTGGACTTAAAGTTTTCATCATTTGGATTTTTTATGAAGAAGTTATGGGCACTTGAAGTTGGACCTTTTCATATTTCAATGCATTTGGTCCAAAGTGACCTATAATGTTTTGCATTATCACATGTACTTATTTTAGGATTTTGAACTTTTTCTCAACATAACATTTGAAGTAGACATCTTAAGCTTTCCAATGCATTTGATCCCACCTCAAAATCATGAAAAATGAATGAGTTATGTTCTTAGGAAGTTGACTCAAAATTAGGATTTTAGTCAAAATGACCTATAATGTCATGGAACGGATGATGACCTTCCAAGCTTCAAATCAATTTTTCATGAACATCAAAGTTGTTCATATGGTCCTTAAGAATCGTTTTTCTCTTGGGGTCATCTCCATTTAACAAATACATAAAAAGTTAGGTCTTAGTGTATTTCAAAATAGTCAAATGAATTGACTGATCAACTTCTCAAGTCCAAACCTCATATCTTGATGAATTGATGATTGAGGACACTCAAATAGGTTCAAATATGCATGAAATTATGAATTAAATAACTTCCCTTGATTGCATTTGATCATGGGTTGAGGTTGCTTCATGAGCAAGGCACAGTTGATGAACAAATGAATTAGGGTTTCCTTGGGAAACAAGCCTCAAACCCTTTGATTTTCTTTGATCAAAATGATGAATTGAGATACTTGGGAGGCATATTTGATGGATGAGAGCTTTGGGAACCATTTCCATGCTTGCTTTCATCTTCCATTGACCATATTAATGCACAAATGATCTCCTAGAAGCTTTGGACCTTGTGATTGCTCAAGCTACAAACAAAAGAAGTTAGTGACATACTTTTGTGATTTTGGTTAGTAAATAAAAATGATAAAAGCAATAATATACAATTTAAGCATGCTTGGTGATCTCAAACCAAGCCACAAGGGTTTCCACCCAAAGGTTAGGAGCCAAGATGCTTATGATCCTTGAGGCAATGCAAATGCAATGTTATGATGCCATGAGGGATCTTAGGGTCAAAATTAGGGTCTTACAGTCGGTCAATAAAACTATAGGCAAATAAAAACAAGTTAGAGATCATGACTAGTAAGCCAAGCTCCTACAACTTGCCATGCCAAAAGAAAAGAAGGAAAGCCCTTGTATGGATTTTAGGTTTTTTGCTTGACCAAGGAACCTGAAATTCTAGTTAACAGACTTTCGATGTCACACGGGATGCTATGACATCCAATTCTGCGCAGACAAGAATTATGCAGAACTTAACAATAAAGTGCAGTAAATAACACAAAGAATTGTTTACCCAGTTCGGTGTCACACACACCTATGTCTGGGGGCTACCAAGCCAGGGAGGAAATCCAATATTAGTAGTATTAATTCAGACCTTAAACCAACTGTTTAATCCTATCACTTAATACCTACCTAATGCAATTTCAATCTTACACTAAGATCAGAGTTCCTACTCACTCCCCCTCAATCACCTCAGTGATTACAACCTTTAATTAAGTTTAAAGATAATAGTGAAGTCACACTTCAAACAACTCTTGATTGTGCTTAACAGCTTTAATCAAGATACACAACACTCACGCTTAAAAGCTTAGAGTGACACAACACTTACAACTCAATGAACACCCTAGTCCAATGCAATCATCTAGGTGATAATTGCCTGGCTCACAAGATACACCTACTACAAGACACACAAAAATACAGCAGTGAAGTATAATGGAACAATAAAATCTTCACACCTAAAATCCCCGAGTTCTGAATGAAGGATTGCCATTCTTTTATATTGCAGCACTTGGGCCTTGTACTTGTATTTCCTAAAATTAAGGTTAAGCAAGTTAACCTAATTTCCACATATTAGGGTACTAACAAATAGGCTATTTGTTAGGTTCATTAATTGTAGCTTAGTTGTTAGTTTCCTGGATTTTAGCTCAGCTGTTGGATTCCTGAAGAATAGCCTGAGAAAAATACTGAAACAGAAAAACTAACCATCCTACAATTTAGCATGTGTTGTCAGCAATGAATGTTACAACATTCATTTTGACGTCCAAAACATAGACCATATGCTAAGTCTGTTATTTTTCTGAAAACAAACTGTACAAAATGCTATACTGTAAAAGACCAACCAGTCTATACTTCAGTATCAGCTTACAATAATAAATGTCAAAATATCCAATTTGACATTTACAGAATGGGCCTTATGCCAGGTTTGTTATCCTCCTGAAGAACAGACTGAGATACATACTGAACTGTAGCAGAAAACCAACCTGCCTATTATTCAGTATATGTTGTCAATGATGAATGTCATAACATCCAGTTTGACATTCAGACAGTAGGACTTATGCCAGGTCTGTTATTCCCTTGATAAACAGACTGAAATTAAATACTGAGTTATAGCAGACAACCAACGGTTCTACACCTCAGTATCTGCTGTCAGGGATGAATATCATTATATCTAGTTTGACATTCAGTAAATCCTGTATTAGCTAAACCTGCAGCATACTACTCAAGTATGTCATGACATCAGTCGACATCAGAGTACAATTAGATGTTCTAACACAAAATGCAGCCAATCAAACATCTCCAAAGCATGTCATGACATCAGTCAAGACATTAGAATCCAGCTAGTGTTTTAACATAAAATGCAGCCAATCAAACATCTACAGAACCTATCTTGGACACAAAGCAATTCACTTCATCTTTGATCAAGTTGAATTTGATTTGGATCAAAGAAGGTTAAGCCTCTCATATGTCAAGGCTAACCACAAATCATTAACTCATTGGCAAAAAAAAAAGAAGAAAATGAAGATGAAATGAAATGGACAAAAATGAGAATTCAAATGACATAAACAAAACACAATGATCAAATGTGAATGAAATCAACATCCATCAATGGTAAACAGAAGAGAAATGAAGATTAGGAGTCAACAAAGTCAAACATATTTTTTGGTATTTTTTGGAATTAAAATAAAGCATAAAATAAAATGAACAAAGTAAGGTCAAACTTCAAATTTTTCAATTCAAATCAACTTGGATAAGTCCAATTGAAACATCATAAGTCTAATATGGTCAAACAAGGTTTGACAAATTTTCTCAACATTTTTTGAAAACAGAACTTATTTTAAAATAATTAAAAACAAAGAAAAAATAACACAAATGAATTAAAATCTCAAATAAATCTCAAATCAATTAAGAAATTGATGAGAATATTTTTCATAGACTTATCATGATCCATATGTGTTAAGAAAATATTTTTGGAATTTTTGGATATCAAAAAGTAATTAAAATGAATTAAAAACTATCAAAAACAAAATAATTCACAAAAAATATTAAATGGAATCACAAAAAGAATTAAAAATCAGATTATGAAACTAGATTTTTCAAGAAAATTTTTGCACTTGGTCTCATATTTTTGCGATTCCAAATAAAATAGTTATGGATTTTTGAAAATAAATGGAATAAAAGAAAATAAAACATAAATTGGAAAAAGAGAAAAAACAACGCCCCTTGGATCAATTCATTAATTGACGTGGCAACATCCAAGGGTTCAGAAGCGCGTTTCCATGGTAGGCCTTAGTCAAACGCATCACATGCTGGATTTAAAAAAGTAAACACAATGCATGGCCACGATTAGAACGGAGGAGTGGGATCCAAAGGCCTGGAAACATCCATGTGGGAATGGTGGTGGAAACCACCGTCTTCTCCGGTGAGCCAACTGATTTCGGCCACCAGTTGCAGGTTTTCAAACCTCAACCAAAATGCATGAGCCTTATACCAAAATGAAGCTGGGGTGATGTACATCACCCCTATAACCTTGGATTTCTCTCAAGATCTCTATGGAATGAGAAATCTGAGCTTGAATTTCCAGGTGCATAAACAGAAGTGCTTCAAAACACAAAATCAAAGCCACCATTGGCTTGCCTCTCACACGAGGACTTCAGAAAACCATTTGAACACAAGCAATTCACATTACATGGTGAGATTTAGATCAAAAAAGTTAGATGATAAACCTTTAGAGTGCAGCTTTAAACAACACAATCCACTCAATCTCTTGCTTCCAAATTGATCTTGAGGTGTAATATGAATGCAAGGCTAAGGAATAAGTATTGAAGATCAACTGATTTTGTTGAAATTCAAACTTGAAATGAGAAATTAAAAATGAGAATTCCTTTGGTATGGTTGGGTTTCCAATTCTGCAGAGCTTCAGGTAGCCTTAATGTTGAAAATTGAATGAAGCAAGCATGGTATTTATAGCTAAGCTGCAAGGCAAGAAGGGAAAATACTTGTGTGCATGATCATTGGGTCCTCCATGCATGGGTCTGTAAGGCGCATGTGAGGCCCAAAAGCTGATGGATTTGCAAGCTGATAGCACAATGAGTTGAATTGGACGTGTAATTTGTCCTGTGTTTGCTTGTGCATGAAGATTCAATGTGAATTTCACAATTGGTCACAAATGTTCCCCTCTTCGAAAGTCCCACATAAAAAATCCAAACATAAGAATGTGAGTAATGGTTGGAAAGGTCTTGATATAAGGAACAAAAGTTATGTTGGGTAAAAATCCATTTGGAGTTTTGAAATTTGTGAAAATTGGCCATGAAGTTTGATGTACAAAACATGTCTTTGAAAAAATTGCCAAAAGTGACCAACTTCAAGCCCTTCTGTTTTAATGATGTAAGCCTCAAATGGAAAACCATACAACATCAAAGTTGTAGATATTTTCAAGATGATCAATTTGGACTTATATTTTGCATCATTTGGATTTTTTATGAGAAAGTTATGGGCACTTTAAGTTGGACTTTTTTCAAGATTCAATGGTTTTGGTCCAAAGTGACCTATAATGTTTTGTATTATCACATGTGTTTATTTTAGGATTATGAAATTTTGTCCAACATAAAATTTTAAGTATACATCTTAAGATTTCCAATTCAATTGGTATCATTTCAAAATCATATAAAATGAAGAAGTTAGGTCCTTGGGAATCTGACCCAAAATTAGGGTTTTAGTCAAAATGACCTATAATGTTTTGAAATGAATGATGACCTTCCAAGTTTCAAATGGATTTTTGAAGAAAATTAAAGTTGTTCATATGGTTCTCAAGAACATTATTTCTCTTGGGGTCATCTTCATTTGACAAACATATCAAAATTTAGGTCCCAGTGGATCTCAAAATAGTCAGATGACTTGACTGGTCAACTTCTCAAGTCCAAACTTCAAATCTTGATGAATGAATGATTGAGGACATTCATATAAGCTCATATATGCATAAAATAATTAATGAAATAAATTACCTTGATTGAATTTGATCATGGGTTGAGGTTGCTTCATGAGCAAGGCACAGTCAATGCATAGTTGAAGTAGGGCTTCCTTGGGAAACAATCCTCAAGCCCTTTGTCTTATCTTGATCAAATTGGAAAATTTAAATACTTGGGAGACACATATGACGATTGAGAGCTTTGTGAACCATTTTCATGCTTGCTTCATCTTCATTTGGCCATTTCAATGAGCATAGGAGCCTCCTAGGAGCAAGGGCACACATGATTGCTTGAGCTTCAAAACAAAACAAGTTAGTGACATATTTTTGTGATTTTGGTTAGTAAACAAAATAAGAAAAGCAATAATATACAATTCAAGCATGCTTGGTGGTCACAAACCAACTCACACAAGTCCCAACCCTAGGGTTAAGGAGCCACACATGCTATGATCCTTGAGGCAATGCAATGAGCAGCGATATGATGCCATGAGGGATCTTAGGGTCTGTAGCGGGGAATTCGTTACCTTTAGATTTATTGACTAAATCTAAAGCAAATCATACAATTCGAGTCGCCACCTCACTTCTATTTATCCAAAGGAAAGGTTAGAAAGCGAACAAAAACCGAGAAGTTTTATCAAATCAAAAACTAATAAAAATGTCAGAGATCTGGGTAAGGGGGTTGGTTATGCAATGGGAAGGTTTTAAGCACCCAAAAAATCCTTAGTACTCTAAGGGAGCCCTTTTTACAAATGTTGTATGGTAGGTTGGTATTTGTGAAAAAATATTTGTGCAAACATGATTGGGGAGATGAGAAAAGAATATACAAGTTATTTACAATTTTGTGTTTGAATGGATAAACCCATTGCCTACGTACCATCTTAAAAAGGTAGGATCAAAACCTCGTAGTTCGGGGTAAAAATCTCAAAAGAAGTTGGTGAATTGATTGGTCAAAAGCCTTAAGGTCTTTTGTTATCAAAGGGAGAAAACTCAACCCAAAACCACAAATCCACCATGTGAGGAGGGCTTCAACATGCTATTGAAGGGTTAACCCTATAATAAGCATGGAAGAATTATAATCCAACACTAAGGATACATGTGAGTATTATATCAACCACTATGATCACTCAAACCTAATAGCTAATGTTTATGAAAAAAACTTTGGCAACAAGTGGCCATTGGAACCACAAAAACAATTTGAGTGAGTTGTATTTACAAATGGAAAGTATTTATAAAAATAAAGTCAAAGTAGACTTAAGATTCAATTCAAAATAAGTGTTATAAAAAGAGTTTGAAAAAATCAAAGGCATAGTGCCTAGGTTTCTAATTTTGAAAGCAATGTCAATGTTTGCACAAAAAGTTTGGCTTGGGTTAGAGTAGAGAGTAGAGAGAAGAAGAGAAGGGCTAGGTCCTAAACATGCAAAGATGAGGGAAGAGAAATAAAACCACTTGGAGTTCCCTTCTTGAGATCATAAAGATGATCCAAGTCGCTCCTTTCCTTTGGACTTAGCAAGCAATAAGCAATTAACTCAAACAATCAAGCAAATATTCAATCAAGCTCCTAGGGTCCTCCAATTTGGATTTGTCTCTCTTGTCTTGGATGCTCATGACAATAGTCTTTCTAATAGCTCAAGTTTGCTATCCTTATCACAAGAACATACAAATCAAAAGGTTCCACAATGCAATAAAAAGAATGGACAAAAGTGAGTTTAGAATTAGGGTACTTTCAATTCATCTTTCAAGATTAAGCACTCTAAAGGCATGAGGCCTAGTTGCTCTTCAACATATTTAGAATTCTAAAGGCATGAGGCCTAGTTGCTCTTGAAACTCCATTTAGCATAGGTAAGGTCCTAAATCTAAGTCCTTTCTCCATTTGCATTGGGTTCACACAAACAAAAACAAAACAAACACAAGGCAATAGTATATACACAATAATGTGCTCAAGTGAGCAAAAGGCAAATGGCATAAACATAAATATGAGCTCAAGTGAGCAAAGGGCAAAGACAAATGAATTAATGAGAAAGAAATTAAATTGCATTAAAGTAAATTGTAAGAATTAAATGCTTGAATTAAAAGTTAGTGATTAGTAGTTAGTGTTAGTGTGCCATAAGGCAATTTAGCGCTATGTTAAGCAATCGTAAGTGGACTAATGTAGTAGTCACACCTATCTGAGGTCGGTCAATAAAACTATAGGCAAACAAACACAAGTTAGAGACCATGACTAGTAAGCCAAGCTCCTACAACTTGTCATGCCAAAAGAAAAGAAGAATGACCTTGTATGGATTTAGGTTTTTTGCTTGACCAAGAAGCAGCCTATCTTTAATGCAAAGCAATTCACTTGATCTTTGATCAATATGAATTTGATTTGGATCAAAGAAGGTTAAGCCTCTCATATATCAAGGCTAACCACCAATCATTAACTCATTGGTCAAAAAGAAAAAGAAGAAGAAGAAGATGGAAATGGAATGTACACAATTGAAATTCAAAGGACATAACCAAAACACATTGATCAATCATGAATGGAATCAACATCAATCAATGGTAAAAAGAAGTGAGATGAAGCTTAGAAGTCAAGAAATAACAAAAAATATTTTTAGTATTTTTTTGGAATTAAAATAATACTTGAAATAAAATGATCAAATAAAGGTCAAACTTCAAATCCAATTCAAATCAACTTGGAAAAGTCCAATTGGATGATCATAAGTCTAACATGGTCAAACAAGGTTTGAAAAAAAAAATCATCATTTTTTGAAAACGTAAACTAATTTTAAACAATTAAAAATGAAGAAAAATAACATAATTGGACTAAAATCTCAAATAAATCTCAAATCAATTAATAAATTGATGAGAATATTTTTCATAGATTCATCATCATCCAAAGATGTTAAGAAAATATTTTTGGCATTTTTGAATATCAAAAAGTATTTTAAATGAATTAAAAACAATCAGAAATGAAATAATTCACAAAAAATATTAAATGGAATCACAAAAATAATTAAGAATCATTTTTAGAAACTAGAATTTAAGAGAAAAAAATTGCAATTGGTCCCATATTTTTGTGATTCCAAATAAAGAAGTTATGAATTTTTAAAATAAAATGGAAAAAAGAAATTAAAATGAAAATTCAGAAATTGGAAAAATCATGGAGCGTCTGACCAAAGCTCATTAAATGATGTGGCTGATCAGAAGGCTGTGGAGCGCGCGCTCATTGTGTCCCTTGGTCAACAGCGAAACACAATGCATTTAAAATAGTCAAAACAATCAAAGGACCAGATTATATCGTTCCAGTTGGATCCAAGAACTATGAGGTCAGTCACGTGTGGACGGTGGTGGAAACCACCATCTTCTCCGGTGAGAAACCTTTTTCTGGCCACCTGTTGCAGGTTTTCAAACCTCAACCATAACACGCGATCCATACTTCATTCGAAAGTTGGGGTGATGTACATCACCCTTGTAACCTTAGTTTCCACTCAAGATCCCTATAGAGAAAGAAACCTAAGATGGAAAAATGAGGTGTTCAATCTGAACTTGTTCAATTCACAAAATTAAAAGCACAAATCAACTGCCTCTAACATGAGGACTTCAGAGGTACCAACCAAACCATGTAATGCACAATAACAAGGGAGACTCGAAGGAAAACAGTTGGAGAATCAACCTTTGAAGTGCGGCTTTTTAGTGCTTGATCTAATCGAATTCTTCAGTGCAGCTTGATCTTGAAGTAACAAGGAAGCAACGCTAAGGAATTTGAAGCTGAAGATCAACCATGGAAGTTGAAATTCAAGCTTGAAAAATGGAGAAAAAATGCAGAATTCCTTTAATGGAGGGTTGGGGATTCAGTTATGCAGAGCTTCAGGCGCTTTTAGGTTGAGATTTGAAGTGAGCAAAGCATCCTATTTATAGCCAAGTCTTGATGCAATCCAATGAAGAACTCGTGTGTGCATGAGCTTGGGTCTTCCATGCATGGGCCTGTACAGGCGCATGTGAGGCCCAAACTCAATTGGTTTTGCATGCTGAACACAAATGAATTATTTTTGGACGTGTAAATGGCAAGGCAATGTAGTATGCAAGAAGGTTTCACATGTTATGCATAATTGAACCCAAAACTTCATCTCTTCGAAAATGCCATTTGCAAAATTGAAACATAGGCATGTGGGTAATGGTTGGAAAGTTCTTGACATAAGGAACAAATGTTATGTTGAACAAAAATACATTTGGAGTTGGGAAAACATTGAAAATTGGCCATGAAGTTCAATGTACAAAACATGTATATGGAAATTTTGCCAAAATGGACCAACTTCAAGCCCTTATGTTTCAATGATGCAAGCCTCAAATGACAAAACATCCAACCCAAAAGTTGTAGATCTTTTCAATAAAATCAATTTGGACTTACATTTTGCATTATTTGAATTTTTGATGAGAAAGTTATGGGCACTTGAAGTTAGACTTTTTCAAGATTCAATGGCTTTAGTCCAAAGTGACCTATAATGTTTTGTATTATCACATGTGTTTCTTTTAGGATTATGAAATTTTGTCCAACATAACATTTGAATTATACATCTTAAAATTTACAATTCACTTTGTCCCACATCAAAATCATAAAAAATGAAGGAGTTAGGTCCTTGGGAAGTTGACCCAAAATTAGGGTTTCAGTCAAAATGACCTATAATGTTTTAAAATGAATGATGACCTTCCAAGTTTCAAATGGATTTTGGATGAACATTAAAGTTGTTCATATGGTTCTTAAGAACATTTTTTCTCTTGGGGTCATCTTCATTTGAAAAACACATCAAAAGTTAGGTCTTAGTGGATTTCAAAATAGTCAGATGAATTGACTGATCAACTTCTCAAGTCCAAACTTCAAATCTTGATGAATGAATGATTGAGGACACCTACATGGGCTCATATATGCCTAAAATTATGAATGAAATAAATTCCCTTGAGTGTATTTGATCATATATTGAGGTTGCTTCATGAGCAAGGCACAGTCATTGCATAGTTGAATTAGGGTTTCCTTGGGAAACAATCCTCAAGCCCTTTGGTTTATCTTGATCAAATTGATAAATTGAGATATTTGGGAGGTATATATGATGATTTAGAGCTTTGGGAACCATTTTCATGCTTGCTTCTAACTTCATCTGGCCACTTTAATGAGTATAGGGGCCTCCTAGGAGCCTTGGATCACATGACTGCTTGAGCTTCAAAACAAACAAAGTTAGTGACATATTTTTGTGCTTTTGGTTAGTAAAAAAAATAAGAAGAGCAATAATATATAATTCAAGCATGCTTGGTGGTCTCAAACCAACTCACACAAGTCCTAACCCAAGGGTAAGGAGCCAAGATGTTATGATCCTTGAGGCAAATGCAAATGAGCAATGTTATGATGCCATGGGGGATCTTAGGGTCAAAATTAGGGTCTTACAGGGTCAAAATTAGGGTCTTACAGTTCGTGATACAAATTTCAAAGTGGATGCATTGCTTTTAATCAAAAATCAAGTTTGAAAGGCACAAGGGCCTAGAAATGGTTTGAATGAGTTAGTTCTTTTTGGCTTTTGCAAATTTTAAGTCAAGTATAGTTAAGTTTGTTTACAAGTTTGATTTAAGAAAAGAAGTTTGAAAATGCAATGGCATAAGGCCAAAGTTTTCTAATTTGCAAAGGGTATATGTTTAGAAAAAACAAGTTTAAACAAAGAAGTTTTTAAAAGGAGGGAGAGATTTTGAAATTAAAGAGATGGGGAAGAGATGAAGACACTAATCCTAAGGAGTTGAAAAGATCTGACCAATGGGTTGCAATCCAATAGGCAAGAATGCCATATATAAACCCAAAATCCCTTGGACATTTGAATCAAGCAACAAATAATGCATATAATATTAACTTGAAGAGCAAGGCATCAAATAAAGATAGCCACATCCAAGCTTTAGCCACTCCATAATCTTCTTCAAATTGGCCTATGTAGCAGATGAATTCCACAAGTCACAGGTTCAAAATAACATCTTCACAATTATCATGTTGCATATGAACTAAGATGGATCTTCAATGATGTATCAGATGAAGTTTCAAATTGCAAGCACTTGGTTACATGAATGTTGACATTGGCCAAGTCCTTTTGCATAGGGATGTTATCTAAATTCTAAGTCCAATTGTCCAAGATAAAACCAACAGTCCACACAATAGTTTTTTAGGATTTTTGTTTCTTATTATGTATATTAATGGTCAAAGACCACACAAACAAATAAAATATATACAAACAAGATATATCACACAATATGGTCCAAGTGGACAAACTGAAAAGGAATTAATATAAACAATTAGAATAGTATGAATAATGGAAAAGTAATAGAGCTTAAAAATTAAAGTTCATTAAAATTAAATGGCTTGAAATTAAATGTTAGTTGTTAATGAATTAGACGTTAATATTGTTTTTGCTTTTGCTTTTCATTATAAGTCATTCTTTGGAGAACACTCAACCCACTTATCACAAGCATGGATTTTTGAACCAAGACATCTTTCAAAGGAAGAAAAAAAGGCCAAGTTTCCTCACAATACCATGAAATAGGGGAGACTTACAATATCACTAACTGGAATGCTATGCCTTTTAGTGTAAAAAATGTAGCGCTATGTTAAGCAATCGTAATTGGACTTATATAGAAGTCACAACTATTTGAGGTCGAGCAATAGAATTTTGGTGTTAATGCATATTAGAGACATAGTATAATGGACTATGCTCATGAAACATACCACACACAAAAAGAATATGCAAAAGAGGTGGCCTAATCTCATCCATACTTATGTTGATTTTTCAATCAACTAGCCTTAGGACTTTGAGATATCATAGGCCAAATGAAATGGATGCATAAAGAAGGGGAATTTGATGAAGATGGAGGGGAATATATCAAAACTCAAATTGGTCAAAGGAGGACTTTTACCAAATTAAGATCATTCATTCATTTTGGGAGATGGAATGTACATTCCATCAATCCCCTAAATCCAATGATCTTAACCTAGCAAAGTCAAATCAACTTTGACCAAGACCCATCAACACAAGTCAAACTTATACAAATCATCAAGATATCTCAACATAATTATTTGGCATTTATTCAATTTAAAAATACTAAAAATAATGCATTAGATTAAATATAGTTTGTCATATTCCTAAAATCTCATCAAAACACCAAAGAAATGGCCATGAGATTTATCATAGGTCAAACAATGTCAAACGACCTTGGAGAAAAAATTTCAAAATTTTTGGAGACTTAAAAGTATTTTTAAACAATTAAAAAAATTCACAAAATCAATTAAATCATGAAAAATAGTAATAATGATCCAAAAATAATTTTAATTCAAAATATGAAAGAGGATTTTATTTATAATATTTTGGTGAAACTCTCATATTTTTTGGATCAATATTAAAATTAATATGAATTAATGAAAATAAAACAAATTAAATGAAATTAAAAAAAATCAGAAAAAATGTGGACCACTTGATCTCCCTCATTAATCGAGGTGGCAGATCAAGTGGTCTAAAATACGCGTTCCACCAAACACACGAGTCAACGCGCCATGCCGATGGTATTCAAAAGCAATGCTCAAGATTAAAACAATTTAAACAAGATCAATGACTCAGAACCTGTCCAGCACACCACCGGCACTGGAACTCCGGTCACCTTCTCAGGCGAAATGAAGAAGATTTCTAAAAATTACCTTCAATGTTGTGCAGAAATGGATCTTGCTTGCTGTAAACTTGACTTGATCACATCGAGGAGCTTGCATAAGTGGTTTGGCAATGGTACAAAGCTTTGGATCCCGGAGTTTTTGAATCTCCAAACAGTGAGATTCAAACTCAATTTTCAAGTTGAAAATTCTGAGGTTTTCCTTTGAATGTTGAGGGTTTCAATTGGGGGGCAAAGCTGAGGTGCAAGGTGTGTTTGAAATGAGCTCAGAGACCTTGTATTTATAGCATTTGGGATTGATAATTGCACACTTGAAAATTTGCTAAATTTGGCAATGTGGTGCAAAAGCTTGCATGGGTGTGTATATGCCCATGAAGAAATCCATTATGATCTAATTACAACTGTACTGATGTTCAAATCATGCTTGAATGGCAAGGCAAAGTGAAATGTAGTTTTGGACATTTGATTTTCTCCAATGATGCAGACCTGTTAAGACCATACGCAGCCCTAGCAAACCTCATCCAAAATGCATGAAATAAGGTTCTTTAGAAAGCCTAGATCAAGAAGAAAAACTTTGATGTTGGACACTTTTCAAATTGGAACTTGGATCATGGTGAATTTTGAGGTGGAAGTTTGGAAATTTCTAAGTGTTAAGTCATATATCTCAACATTCCACCTTACTTAACTTTTTATGTGAGCTCCAAATTAGAAACGTGTATTCATCAAAGTTTTAGCTATTTCAAATACCTTAAAAATGGTCACCAATTTCATCTCATTTGGATTCATAATGATAGAGTTATGCATTTTTGAAGTTGAGGAAAATCACTTATTCAATGGTATAGGTCAAAAATGACCTAGAATGTATCCTCATATCCCATGCTCATAAAACTTGATTCAGATCTCACTCAAAATATAAAAGTTGAAGTAGACATATTGAATTTGATTTTGAAACTTGTAAATATTTCATATCATAAAAATTGAGCAAGTTATGGTCTTGGGAAGTTTTCTTTCAAATTAGGGTTTAGACAAAATGACCTATAATGTTTCAACATAGGAAGTGACTTTCCAAGAAATATTAGCTCTAGCCTTAAACATTAAAGTTGTTTGGAATGTCATTTAGAGTAACTTTCATCTTGGAATCATTTTCATATGGTGAAAATTGTAGGAGATAGGGTCTAGGGAGACCTAGTTTTTATCAGATGAATTCATCTGGCCAACCACCATCAACCAACTTGCTAACCTCCAATTCTCTTGACTTTCTAGGCTCATGGTAGATAATATATGCATAATATGATGAATTTTGAAATGTCCCTTGAGAAATTTGATCAATTGGTGAGATAGCTTGTTGGAGAAGTTACTTAAGATACCCAATCAAACTAGGGTTTCCAAGGCAAATCACCTCCAAATTCTTGAAGAATGCTTGATCAATATAACATGTAGAGATCATTGGCACTCATATATGATTATTTGAGACATTGGATCCATCCTTGGTTGTGCTCTTAGCTATGAGGGTCTTAAACGCTAGATATGAACTTGATATATCAATGATGATCATGCCCTACCTACAAAAGAGTTAGGCAAATGCAAAGATATATTTTTGGTATTTTGGTTAGTAAAATTATGATATACAAGTATGATATAATCACATAGTGCTTGGCGATCTCTCCCAAAACAAACCCAATGAACAAGGGGTAAGTAGGATGCCAAGGTATGATCTCAATGCTAATGCATATGATGAAATTGCATGGGGGATCTTAGGGTCAAAATTGGGGTCTTACAGATATTGATACCTACACAAATGGTAAGAAAATCATTAAGGAGTCAGTTTAACACGATTATACTGACTATAGTAGGCTTTCGAACTAAACCCTACTTCAATTAGGTCTTTTGAGGGTTGTAACGTGGCCCGGTTCACGGTTTTTTGAAAAAAGGATTTATGGATGGAAACCTATTCTAACCCACCCATTCTCCTTGATGTTCTCCAGTCCTATGTTCAGCTAGCTCGATACAAGTGCTCGTCCTCCAAAAGGGATTTGGGAGTGAAAATGAACCCACGAGGTTTTTAGGGTGGCAGTCATGCACCTTCTGTTTGGTTTGGTTGCCATACGATTTTGTTCTCGCTGAGGATTTTCTTATGATTCCTCTTTTGATTCGTTTTTCATTTCCCTTCTTTTACTGGATTGACTCTGATTTGCGATCCACATGGATGCCCTAATTTTTGCCTAAGTCACTTGTTCTCAAGTTTCGACTTAGCGGGCTCTCTTTCTTTTCTTTTTATGATTTTTTTATGGAATAAATCGCGTGACATTTGTTCAATTGATTGGAAGGGGTTTGACTGCCTCATGCCTTTATGGGTGAGGGACAACAAATGTGGATTTATTGTTTCTGACCTCTTGTGAGGGATAAGATATGGTTTATCCTCAGATAGGACACTCCTTTTTTGGAGTTTGAACGCATGGTCAAGCTAACTGACGACTACCTTGTCCCTGGTTAAGACTGAGGGTTTTATATTCAGAAAGAAACTCCTACTCCTTGGCTCGAAGGGGTTGACTAGGGGTTATCTTCCTTATAACTTAAGCGTCTAGGATTTGAAACAATGCCTTACACCATCAGTAAGGTTCAATTCAAATCGTACGTGCAATGATATCATGTTTTCGATTTCATCATTCTCCTTTTGATTCCGCTTAACAAAAGTTTGATATGAACGAGAAGTATGACTGTACACGAATTGATTTATTCAAATCATGCATATTTATTTCAATGTCATTATTATTCAAAAACAAACGAGTTTATTACAAGTGAGTATTTACAAATGACAAACAAGAAAAATTATGCATGAAAAATGATTGAACAAACTAGTGATTGCTGGAGTGATCAGCCTTATTCCTCCCATAGCTTGGGGGCTTGGTGCTTGCAGAAGTTGATGAAGTAGTCATATAGATGGAACTTGTTCAAATCTACCGTGGATTTGACTACGACATTGCAAAGGTGCTTGCCTATGCAGTCTTGGGGGTGCGTGTTGCATTCAAGCCTTACGGTGTGAACATAATAACCCTTGAATCAATCAGATCGTGTACCTTGTACTTAAGACTCTGACAGTCTTCGGTTGAGGAATAAGAGATGACTGCTGACATGGAGCCTTTGAATATCCAGGCTGTGGATGGTGTAAGACCCCAAATTTGACCCTAAGATCCGTCATGCTATATAATAATGTGCATTGGTTTTTGGGATCACACCTTGGCATCCTCGTTACCCATCATTCATTGGGCTTGCATTGGGAGAGATCACCAAGCACATTTTATTGTATCATACTTTGTTTTTCATTATTAACTAACAAAAATACCAAAAATATGTCAATATATAGTTTAACTCTTTTGTAGATAGTGTGTGTGCTCACCTATGCTCTATCAATGCAAGGAGATAAATTAAGAGATGGTTCACATTGACTCTATACATCATATATGGATTCCCATGGTCTTCACATATCATTATGATCAAGAATTCATCAAGAGTTTGAAGCTTGTTTTCCTTGGAAACCCTAATTCATCTAGGTATCTTGTGTAACTTCCCCAGCAAGTTTCTTCAATATTTGATCAAATATTTCAAGGTATACTTCATATTACATCATCTTACACATATATGATCCTCCATGAGTCCCAAATATCAAGAGAATATCAGGTTTGTAAGATGGTTCATGGTGGTTGACTAGAGAAAGTCAACTGATCAAAACTGGAGTTCCCTAGACCATATCTCCTACAATTTTTATCATATTAAAATGATTCCAAGCGCAAAGTTACTACTTATGACATTCCAAACAACTTTCATATTGAAGTCAAGATTTAGTTTTGCTGGGAAAGACATTTTTTATGGTGAAAGATTATAGGTCATTTTGTCTGAACCCTAGTTAGGAGGTCAACTTCCCAAGACCGTAACTTGCTCAATTTTTATAAGATCAAAGCCATTCAAGTTTCATGATCGAATTCAATATGTTCTATTCAACTTTGATATTTTGAGGAAGTTCAAATTCAACTTGAAAATGCATGTGCTAAGAGGAAACATTATAGGTCATTTTGGGCATTACCATTAAACAAGTGATTTTCCTAACTTCTAAAATGCATAACTCCTCATGCCATATCCAAATAAGGTCAAATTTATGACCAAATGTAATAGGTTTAAAATATCTACAACTTTTATGAAGGAAGTTTTTCCTTTTGAAGTCCATAAGAAAAGTTATTCAAGGTGGAAGAAGTGAACTTTTGACTTGGTACTTAGAAAATTTTCATTTATGTTTGATTTTCCAAACTTCCACCTCAAAATTCATCATGATCCAAACTTCAAATGGAAAAGTGTTCAATATGAAAGTTGTTCCCCTTGATCTCAGATTTCCAAAAAGTACAAGATCACCTCATTTTGATCAATATTGAAGGACTTGCACATGGGTGAAATGCATGGTACCATTTGGAGGATTCTCGTGTTCAATTCCATTTCAAAATTGCATGGTTTAATGCATTGCTTTCAGCATCACATGTGCATAATTTTGGACCTTTTCCAATCATTCTTTGGGCTTTATACACGCAAATGCAAGCTCATAATGCAATTGCTATTTTTGGATTTCAGATGGAAGTGTGTAGAAAGCATATGAATTGGCTATAAATACAAGTGCTATGAGGTCAGAACTTTATCAACACCTTGCCCAAGCTTTTCCAAGACAACTCAAACCCCTCATTCCGTAGAATTCTTGAATATTTTAATTGAAATCGAGTTTGAGTTTCACCTTCTTTTTTGAAATTCAAACTCCAAGAATTCATTGCTCTTTTCATCTCAATTGATCACTACAAGCAAGAGGAAGAGGAATCAAGCAAATCCAGATCAAGATCAAGCAAATTTGAAGCAACTCAAAGGTGAATATTCAGAAACTTCATCTCTTTGATTCTCTCTTAATTCCCTATTATTCCTTGTGATTTTTGGTTTGCTGAAGTCCTACCAATGTAGACAACAAGATTGAGTTTCTTTGAGGTTAAATCAAAGCAACTCAGATCATGAACCTAAAATTTTAAATCCATGTATCTTTCAATATACTTGGAATTGGAAGAAATGGAGGTCAGATTCCTGCTCCCGAGCATTTTTTCTTCAAATTAATGTTTTCATTTTTCATTTTTCATGAAGTTTTGGTTGGACCAGTCTGGTGGTCCTCACCGGAGAAGATAACTGGAGCTAGGGCTCTGGTGGTGTGTTGGCAAGGTTCCAACCATCTGATCTTGGTCCATCGTTCTAATCTTGGCCATTTGTTTTGATTACCACACGTGTGACGCTTTGACTTGAGTCCACCATGATAGCGCGCGCGTGACCATAAGATATGCCACCTCAATTAATGAGGGAGATCTGATGGCCCTTGTTTTTTTGTATTTTCTAATTTTTCAATTAATTTTTTATTTTGTTTAATCCATATTAATTTCATTTTTAATCCAAAAAATACGGTACTTTCACCAAAAATATTTCAATATTTTTCTCTTTCATTTTCTGAATTAAAATTATTTTTGGATTAATTTTGATATTTTTCATGAATTAAATGTTTTTTTGCATATTTTTAATTATTTAAAAATACTTCTGACTTTTCAAAAATCATGAATTTTTTTGTCTAAGGTCCTTTCACCTTGTTAGACCTAGGATAAATCTCTTGGCCATTTATTTGGTGTTTTGAAGAGGTTTTAGGTTTTGACCAAACTAATTTGAATTTTAATGCATTTTTAGTTTGATTTTTAATTGATTAATTGTGTAAAAATTATGTTGAGCCATTTTTATGGTCTTGTGATGTTTGACTATCTGTTTGGGCCTTGGTCAAGGTTGATTTGACTTTTATTGGATTAAAATCATTTAGGGGATTGATTAAATGTACATTTCATCTCCCAAAATGAATGAATGATTTTAATTTGATAAAATTCCTCCCATGACCAATTTCAATTTGTGTTTCTCTCATCTCCCCCCCTCTTCATCTTTATCCTAATTATTTCCCATCCTTTTCATTGACCAATGAAGTCTCAATATCCTAAGGCTAATTGGTTCATCAATGACTTTGTGTCAGGTGAACCAATATAAGTATGGATGAGATAGGTTCATCCCTTGTGATCTTTTCTTTTAGTGTGTGGTATGTTTTAGGAGTTTGATCCATTATACCAAATCTCTAATATGCATTAGCACCTATGTTTTTATTGCCCGGCCTCAGATAGTTGTGACTTCTACATAAGTCCAATTACGATTGCTTAACATATAGCTAAATTTGACCCTAAAGGCATAGCATTCTAGAAAGTGAGATTGTAAGTCTCCCATCTTTCATGGTATTTGTCGCACCTCAAAAATGATGATTAATGCGATCCCTCGCGATAGGACGCGGAAAAATATTGTTCGAAACAGAGTCGCCACCGAACTTTATTTATTCCAATGAAGGAATAGGAAAATATCGAGAAAACCTTTATAGATAAGAATAATGGTCGTCGCAACCATATTCGGGTTCGAGAGTCGATTACGCAAGGGGAAAGTATTAGCACCCCTCACGTCCGTTGTACTCAACGGGAACCTCTTAGTCTGATTTTGCTATTTGACTGTTAATTGACTGTTATTTGCTTGCTTCGAGTGATTAGAATTGATGATAGATATGGATGAAGACCTCAGGAGGGGGAAATGGGAGGTTTTTTATTAGTGTGCTCGCGAAGATACAGCAATCTCCTGCCTACGTATCCTTATGGTGCAATAAGGAAATCAGAGCATTCGTAGTTCGGGCTACTACGAATATTTGGTGTGTTTTGTTTTGATGAACGACTGTGTAGGTCGGCGTTCTAACGGCTAAACGCTGGCTTGTCTACTCTCGGTGGAGGCTCTAACACTGGTTTGTTGTGCGCATTAGAAAGGATTGACAGTGTTCTTTTGAAAGGGTTTTGGTCACGTGGGGTGACGAGTTGAATTGATGTGTTTGGGTGTTTTGGTTTCGATCGCGCGGGGGCGAGAAGTTAGTTTGATTTGTTTTGAGATGTTTTGAAGAACGACAAAAGGTTGAGCAATGTGGTGTACACCAATCGTTCAATTCTTTCGAGGAATAATAAGGCGAACGCCTTCTACTCCCTTTTCGTTCGAATTATTTTTAAAGTTTGTTTGTGGATGTTGAATATGCACGGTAGTGAGGCGTACGCCTCCTACTTGCTTATTCAAAGAATAATGAGGCATGCGCCACTTATTCCCTTATCCAAGTTTATTTAGCGTGTTTTAGTCGGAAGTCGATAATTTGTGCAATATGGCGTACGCCAATTATTCAAATAATCGAGAGATGGCGAGGCGAACGCCTCCCATCTTTTATCATCCGAAGTTTAAATTGTAAAATATATGTTTGGATATTGCATTTGATTTGTGAAAATAAGTTGTATTTTGAATTGGTAGGTTTGGATTTGAAGATGATTTGAGTTTATTTGATTGTGGTTTTGAATTGATGACGAAGATTCGAGCAATGTGGCGTACGCCAATTATTCGAATAATCGAGAGATAATGAAGCGGATGCTCACTATTCTCCTTTTCATCTGAAATGTGGAATTAAAAGGGTTTAGGATTTGTAGTTGATTTAGAAGATGTGATTTGAATATCGTATGATTAAGGGTTTTATTTGAATGACAAAAATCCGAGCAATATGGCGTACGCCAATTATATGTATAATCGAGAGATAATGAAGCGGATGCTCACTATTCTCCTTTTCATCCAAAGATTAATTAAGAGGATTTTGTAGAAATGATTTAAAATATTATGATTTGAAGTCTTTGGTTTGAATGATTTGAATTTGGAAATTATATTTGATTTTGAAAAATGATTTGAAATTGTGGTTTAAGATTTAAACGGGTGACAAGAACTCGCGCAATATGGCGTACGCCAATTATTCGAGTAATTGAGAAATAGTAAGGCGTACGCCTTCTATCTCCTTTTCATCCCAAATTTATATTTGGAAGAGAAAAAACTTTAGAAATTGAGTTGATTGGAAAATGATTTGAATTTGTGTTGATTGAATAAATGAATTTTATTTTGTGTATTATTTCATCTACTCGATTAATCAATAACCAAGTAGGTTTCATTGTAAGGAAGCCCAAGAGTAAGCTATGTGAGGTTGATGGCGATGCTAAGAGCAATCGACTTACAAGGGTGTTTGAAAGAGGACTCGACTTTGAATCGAGAATTGTATGACTTGTGCTTTTTTTGAAATTGGTTTGTATGGATAATGAATTTGAAATTGAAATTTGAATATGGTTTATGAAATGATGAGAAATTGTGAGGATGAGAAAAGTTAATCGATTTCTTTTTAACAAAATTAACTTATTAAAATTTGATTTAATCGGTTAATTAAATTAATTAAAATTAATTACCAAAATTATTTAATTAAATTAAATAATTAAGTTAATTAAGATTGATTAATAGAAATTAAACTAATTAAAAAATTAATCAATTAATTGAATCAAAAGAGAAAGAGAGTGGATACTAATGTTGATTCATTTGTTTGAATCGAGTCGGTAACAATGCGCTTAAAACCGGTTAAGGCGAAATGACAATATGGTTAATGTCATCCGCGAGATCGTAACATAGAATTGTTGAATCCACATATTTAATCGACTAAAAAAAATGCACTAATATTATTTACAATAACTATATCAACAATACAATCTGCAGTATTCTAAGCACTATTGATGTCTTCAGATTAATATTGTCTATAAACATCATACTAATAATTAAAAAAAAACACAAAGTAATAAACCAAATTAACCTTAACTTCCTGCAATAAAATATCAAAACTAACAGTAATGCACCACAAATCTAAATCCAGAACAATGAGTAAACACCTTAAGAATCATAATACCAATAGCAGTAGTGTCATTCTTAAGTCGTCTCAAGTATAACAACATATCGACAAAACTCAGCAAAATTAACATAACTATAAATTAATACAACTGATAAACTAACAGAAATTTTTTTAGCAATAGTTCAGCAGAAAATACCCAAAGTCGTGTAATCGTTCTGCTTCAACGGTGGTTCGACTTGTGGCACGGATCGGTACAACCCGTTTCTGCACGTCTTTTCTTCTCTCGAAGCTGACTAACCACACCTCACTGTATTTCACGGCTGATGACTTCAGCTAAAGCGAATGGGGCTCAATCGGCTTAGCTTCATGAACAAATAGCTCCAACGATGGTAGCTTGTTAACCTTCGGTTCCGAGTCTTAACTGGACCGTTTCCTGCAAAAAACGAATAAACCCACCAACAGAATTGAAATAATAGATTTCCTTGCTGTTCGAGTTTGTGGCCGTTGAAGGTGGGTTGTAGGTGACGGAGGTTTACGGTTTTGAAGATGAGGGTTTCGGACGGTGGTGATATGGCGATTTGGGGTTTGATAGTGGTTTGAGAGACGATGGAAGGGTTTGTCGGTGATTTTGAGGTGGTGGATTGAGCGGATCGTTGGAGATGATTAATGGTGATGGTGAGTTTTCTGTTTGGTGATGGGTTCCGGACGGTGGATTGTGGTTGAAACGTGAAGAAGGTTTGAAGCGTGGCGGTGATGGTGGTTGGGATGAGGTGGTCCGATTGTAACGGCGGATGGAGGCGTGGGGTCGGTGGTGAAGGGGGTTTCTTGTGGTGTTTTGGTGTTGATAAAGGTTGTTGCCGTTGAAGGGTTGCGGTGTAGGCGAGATGGAGGGTTGGAGGATGAATGGCGCTTTGATGGTTTCACGGCGGAGGTCTAGGTTTTGAGGGTTTTGTGTTGAGTTTCGTGTGGTGGTTTTGGGTTGTTCGCGGTGGTGAATCCGTGGCCAAGAGAGAAGAGAGAGGTTCATGTATTTGTGGGGCAATGTTTAAGATAGTGAGGTATTGAGTGAAGTGGGTGAGGGAAGAGAAAAGGGTTTACTGAGTGTGTGATGGCGGCGGCTGGGTTTGAGAGTGAGGGAGTAAGGAGGGATTTTTCTTTCTGAGATTTGTGAAGGAATCGCGTGTGAGCGAGAGAGAGGCGGAGGGTTTTGTAAGTGGAGTGAAGGATTTGTGAGTGAATCATGTGAGGGGCGAGTGAGACGGAGTGAATAGTGAATGAGGGAGTAGAGAGATATGAGTGCGTAGGTGATTGAGTGAGTGAGGTGGATCTTTTTTAGATTTTTTCTGATTTCTGAGAGAGTGAATGGAGGGTACCGTTGAGAGTGAGTGTGTAATATACCAGCTGGCTATGAGTGAATTTTTTTTGTTTCTAGTGGATTGGGGGATCCAATGTAAGAAATGTATTATTTATTTTATACTTATTATTTATAATAAATTATAAAAAACTAACTAATAATTAATTTTAAACTAACTAATATTTAAATTAACTAATATTTAAAAACTAACTAATACTAACTAATATTTAATTTAACTAATATTTAAAAACTAACTAATACTAACTAATATTTAATTAAATAACTAATATTTTAAAAAAACTAACTAATTTTTAATATCATTCTAAAAAATATTTGACCAATCAAAAAATAAAAATCGAGTACAAATTTTATTCGAAAAAATTAAACCAGTCACACTAAAATTGTCAGCACAAAACCCTTTATTTAAAAAAATACACTGCTTCCTCAAATTTTAACGATTCGACCGATTTGTCTGTATTCTCAAATAAATTCATTCTGACTGACATTTCAGGTATTATTCATGCTATGCGTATGATGCAAAAAATGAAACTGAAATTAATTTTGAAAATTTAAATATGCCCGGACAAAATTGGGGTACGACAGACTGGCGACTCTGCTGGGGACCCTGCTCCAAGCAAGAGAGAGTCTAGCCTAACTTAATCTGATTTTGCTATGACTGTTGGAAGATATTCTTTTCTTCCATGTTTATTTCTCTGTATTTTATTCTCATTACTTGTATTGTATATAATGTATTTTGATACTTTGATATGGGGTTTGGTGTATGTTGTGAGATAAGCTCCATACCCGAGCTTCGAGAAAAAACTTAGAACCCGGAGTTGTGTAGTATTGAACCGGGGGGCGTACGCTTCATTGGGACAATACGAAGACTCCACCTAGAGTAGATCTGTTTGGAGTTTCCATCACAATATGGCTAGCCCATCATTGTGGGGGAGGTTCTAAACACGATCCGTGACTCTAGGGACCTCGCCTTAAACCCAAGTTTTGTTTTCATAATTGGTGATTGTGTAGTATTGAACCGAAGGGTCTACACCCTGTTCGTACAATACGAGAATCCCACTTAGATTAGATCATTTCAGAACTCCCATCACGATGTGGCTAGCCCACCATTGCGAGGAAGTTTTGAACTTGATCCGTGAGTCTAAGTTCCTTCCTTGAAAACATAACTTTAGAACCTACCTTTGGGAATTCCTAGTAATCAGAGAAGCCTGGGCTTTTTCTTTTTATCACTAATGTACTCGACATGTGGATAATTTTGAGTCTGTATTCCTCTGCGAAAATCATGGCAAAACTTCATGCATTTGCATATCATAAACATGCATTGCATATCATCTCCCAAAAAACAAAAAAACTTACACCATATTCTCCCCTTGTCCAGTAACGCTGACTACTCGACACCGGTACGAGACACGCCGCAACTACAAGATGACACTCGAACAGCTGGAAGCAAACCAGGTTTCGATGAGAACAGACATTGACTCCATGCAGGCAAAGATGGATCGCTTGCTTGAGACCATGTTGCTCCTTGCCCAGAAGGAGAAGGATGCTGAGACTAACACTGAAGCCAGGAAAGTTGCTGCCCAGTTTGGATCACCATCGCTAAGTATCCCTGGAGTGATTGACCTTGATGGTAACCCTAATCAGCCTAGAGGAGGACCGATCCCTATCCCTGTTCCCATGGTCAACATGAACCCCCACGAGCATTCTGCTACATCTGCTCGACACGGATCCGTGATGGGCGATGAAGATCCGTATGATGCCTTCTTCATGCCACAACCCGTCAAACCTGTTGTTGGAGGTATCCCAGACCCAACTGTTGAGAGACTCCATGCTCTGGAAGAGAAGTTTAAGTCCTTGGAGGTTCACACTACTCCCGGTTTGGACGCTGTCGATATGTGCCTGGTACCAGGACTCGTGATTCCACAAAAATTCAAAGTCCCGGACTTTGATAAATACAAGGGAATCAGTTGCCCGAGAACTCACCTCAGAGCCTATTTCGCAAAATGGCTGCCCACATCAGTAATGATAAACTCCTGATTCATTACTTCCAAGATAGTCTCAGTGGGGCATCCTTGGAGTGGTACATGCAACTGGAAAGAGGTCAGGTCCAGTCATGGAGGGACCTTGCTGAAGCATTCCTTAGGCATTATCAGTACAATACTGATTTAGCACCCAATCGCACACAACTGCAAGACATGACTCAACGCAACAATGAGTCATTCAAAGAGTACGCACAACGCTGGAGAGAGCTTGCAGCTCGTGTCCAACCTCCTCTTCTTGATAAAGAATTAATCGACATGTTTATGGGAACCCTGCACACCCAGTACATGGAAAAGATGGTAGGATCCAGCTTCCCAACTTTTGCTGAGGTTGTCTCTGTAGGAGAACGGATTGAAAGCCAGGTCAAGAAGGGAAAGCTACCTTGTGCTGCCAATGCTTCAAGTGGGATGAAGAAGCCTTATCCTAACCTCCCAAAAAAGCCAGAGGGTCAGACCAACGCCATAATGAGAGGAGGAGGATATAGGGCACGTCCGTGTGCTCCTATGCCTTACGACCAGACTGCTGCTGTTATCCCAACACCATATCAACAACCCTATCAGCAACCATATCAACAGCCTCATCAACAGCCGGCTCACCAACAACAACATCAGAATCAACAGCAACGTGCTCAACCACGTCCACCTAACCAGCATAGGGCAAGGAGGCCAGAAAGATATTTCGATCCTTTGCCAGTATCATATAGCAAGATCCTCCCCTACCTGCTAAAGGATGGATCAGTTGTTCTAAAGGAGATAACACCTGCAACTCCACCATATCCTCCTGGCTACGACGCCAATGCTCACTGCGAGTATCACATGGGTGCCCCAGGGCACACAATAGAGAACTGTAAGGCTTTCAAGCACAAGGTCCAGGACCTGATTGATAGTAAGGCACTTACATTCACGCCAGTGAGGCCAAACGTTGCAACAAACCCCATGTCGGCGCATGCAGAGTCAAGTGAAGCTCGAAGATAAAGCTTCCCATCGGCCTGAGCAAGCAGAGCAATCAAGTAATGAAGGCCTGTTCATTTGAATGAAGGCGATCATTATGCCAGTTTTACCATATTGCATTCTTGTAATTTGTTCTTGATTGTTTAAGTACTGTATGCTTTAAACATTGTTATTCGTATCTGGTTTTGTTAATGTAATGATTATGCATGTTTTGAATCAATCTTTCATATTCACTCATCTATCACATTTACAAATCACAAACACATACTTTTCCCCCTCACTTTCTTCATCGCACTATTGTTAGTAAATGTTGGAAGGAGGATGATGAAAACACAATACTCATAATTGTTGATCGTATGCTTTCGGATAAAATCCTGCTAATGATGTACAGGCATTGTTTCAAATCCCCAAACACTGGAGAGGTAAGGAGTTAATCCCTAGTCAACCACTTCGAGCCTAGAAGTAGGAGTTTCTTTCGGATCTACAAACCCTTACGCTTAACCTGGGGCAGGATAATGTTCAGTTAATTTGACTACACATTTGAATTACAAAGATGAAATATCCCATACAAGGATCAATCACATGATATTCTTCGCACACATCTTGAAGTGTCGAAGGAACCATACAAATCCAAATTTTATGTCGGTTGTTCTTCAATGATCAGTGACTTGGCAGTCACAATTTCAAAAAAAACAAGTCAAAGAAAGAGCCCGCTAAGTCCAACACCCTAAAAAGTGATTTAGGCAAAAACAGGGGCAATCCCGATGGATTAAAGCTTCAAACAATGAGGTCCATGCAAAAGTTAGGGATCAAAACAAGGATCAAGAGAGACAATGAAAGTCTCTAACAAAACAAAACAAGATTCAGTGACCACCATACCAAAATCAAAGGGTCACCGACATCCAAAAAAACGAAATAAGGTGGCTGTCATTCCAAGAGACCTTGAATCACCATCTTTATCCTTACACCTGCAAAAAAACGAATGTGTGTGAGTTAACTGAACATAGGATTGGAGATCATCATGAAGAAGGGGTGGGTTAAAATAAACTTTGAGCCTTATATCCTTTTGTTTCAATAACCATGAACCAAGCCACGTTACAACCTTCAAAAGACCTAATTGAAGTAAGGTTTGTTCTGAAAGCATACTGCAGCAAGGTTGAGTAAACTGACTCCCAAAGATTTGCTAATTTTCATTCTCACTATATCACTCACACGCTAGCTAAATCAGCACCACGTTTGGACTCATGATCCACTCGCCACACACTATCACGACACTCCAAATGAATGATTGTTTTTCAAAACTTGCATAACTGTTGCATTAACATCACCATTTCTTGGATAACAGTTCTTAACTGTCAGTCAGTACTTGACATCAAAGAAATTCCAACAAGGGGAAATTCAAGGGGCACTTGATCTTTGGTGCTGACACGAATCAAGACCATCCTATGAATCAGGGGCATGGCATCATTTTGATTAATATTAACCTAAGAAGCAGTCAGTATAAGACAAATCTCCAAGTATCGGTCAATCAAGGAGGAAAAACACTTCAATACTCAGTCCGTCTGGGGCAAATCCCTCAAAGGCCAGACAGGGGCAATACAAGTTGCAAGGGGCAAGTTCCCTTCATATCTTCAAGATAATCAAGCAGATTGCTTCAAGACATTAGTGACTGTTTGAATTCACAACCAAAGCGTCGAAAGTTCATATCAATACAACATCATACCTTGACGAGAATCCTTAGGGAACGTCAAAAGGCATAATCATCATGGGTTGATCATGTCGCTATGCTCAGTTACGGGCTAGCCAAACATCTCAGAAGAAGAAACCGAAATCGCCTTAGGGGCAAATACACAATATATCAGCAAGAGACCAAACTTGGGGCACCAAGAGTAGCCACATTTGTTTGCGTGTTCATCACATCATCAACTACCGAGTGTCGGGAAGTCAGATCCTTTCACCAATCAACAGCTCAATCCACATTGACAATTACCAGAAAAACCAAAGTCCACCTTGGTGGCACCTTCACAAAAACAAATACAACCAACATTGGTTTCCAGAAAACACACTGCCTTTGAAAAGGAGGGCCAATCCCAAACAAACTAATCATTCTTTGCATTCAAACATGCATCACATGCATCATATGCATCACCTCATTACATAACACATGCATATCATTCATGTGCATAACACGAATCAAAATCCAAGGTTTAGTTGTAGGCATCCAAGCCAACCCTCAGTTGAGTCATTATCACTTTTTCTAAGTGAGTTCCTACCCTTATTATCGGGCGTTCCCCATTGAGCTACATCCTTCAACCTTTTGTTGATAAGATGTTATCCTCAAATAAGTCAAACAATGTTTCTCCAAACACTTACCTTGTTCCGCGTTGAGCGTCCCTCAATGAGTCGTTTCATGTAACCTTTTGTTGACAGAAACTACATCTCCCCAGAGAATATTTGTTCTGCAACCTTTTGTTGTGGATACCCCAAGCAAGTCTTACCCAACAATGTTCCAACACTACCCAGCAAGTCGGGTTTACTGAACTTTGTCAATAGCCTTGTTTTTCCAATCTTTATCTCACTATCATCCTTTTGATGAAAGTTCATTGAGGAATAATATTAATCATCACCCTGTTTATGATAACCGTTATCCTTTTGGTAATGGTAAATCCTTGACATTTGTGATCTTACCGTCATCCTTTTGGTGTCGAAGATCCTTGAATTTTTGGTTCAACCTTCATCCTTTTGGTGAAATGTGACCTCTACAATTATTACAGCCTACCGTCATCCTTTTGGGTGTCGGCGATCCTTGTGGTAATAAGGATCCTTGTCATTTTGGTTCAACCATCATCCTTTTGGTGATGACGTCCAGTTCAATATAAACATCATCCTTTTGGTGATAGAGATTATGGAGTTTGGTTTAAGCTATCATCCTTTTGGTGATGGTAACATTTGGAAAGTCCAACCACACTGTCATCCTTTTGGTGTCAGCAATATTTGAAGTTCTTATAACTTATTATCATCCTTTTGGTGGTAACAAGTTTTGAAGTTATGATCTCACCTTCATCCTTTTGGTGATGGTGATTGTGGATTCATTATCATCCTTTTGGTGATAACGAGTTCTGTTGTGTGTAGTGCCTTCATCCTTTTGGTGATGGTGACTATTGACTTATTATCATCCTTTTGGTGATAACAAGTTTTGTTGATTGGTCTTACCTTCATCCTTTTGGTGACGGTGACCATTTGAGTTATGGGCTCATTATCATCCTTTTGGTGATAACGAGTTTTATTTTGATCTTACCCTAATCCTTTTGGTGATGGCGATCATTGAGTCTGTTTCAGCTTATTATCATCCTTTTGGTGATAACAAGTTTTGAAGTTTTGTCCTTATTATCATCCTTTTGGTGATAACAAGTTCGGTTTGTTTGATCTTACTGTCATCCTTTTGGTGCCAGTGATATTTAAGGTTATTGACTTATTATCATCCTTTTGGTGGTAACAAGCTTTGTCGTTTGACCTTACCTTCATCCTTTTGGTGGTGGTGATTGTCGACTTATTATCATCCTTTTGGTGGTAACAAGTTTTTGTCTTGGTCTTACCTTCATCCTTTTAGTGATGGTGATCAATGGCGTTGTGTGCTTATTATCATCCTTTTGGTGGTAACAAGCTTTGTCGTTTGACCTTACCTTCATCCTTTTGGTGATGGTGATTGTCGACTTATTATCGTCCTTTTGGCGATAACAAGTTTTGTCTTTTAACAATACCTTCATCCTTTTGGTGATGGTGATTGTTGACTTATTATCATCCTTTTGGTGATAACAAGTTTGTGTCTTGATCCTACCTTCATCCTTTCGGTGATGGTGATCAATTGCGTGTGTGCTTATTATCATCCTTTTGGTGGTAACAAGTTTTGTCGTTTGATAATACTGTCATCCTTTTGGTGATGGTGATTGTTGACTTATTATCATCCTTTTGGTGATAACAAGTTTGTCTTGATCTTACCTTCATCCTTTTGGTGATGGTGATCAATTGCGTGTGTGCTTATTATCATCCTTTTGGTGATAACAAGTTTTGTCGTTTGACAATACCTTCATCCTTTTGGTGATGGTAATTGTTGACTTATTTTCATCCTTTTGGTGATAACAAGTTTTGTCTTGATCTTACCTTCATCCTTTTGGTGATGGTGATCAATTGTGTTGTGTGCTTATTATCGTCCTTTTGGCGATAACAAGTTTTGTCTTTTAATTATACCTTCATCCTTTTGGTGATGGTGATTGTTGACTTATTATCATCCTTTTGGTGGTAACAAGTTCAGTTTGTTTGATCTTACTGTCATCCTTTTGGTGTCAGTGATAATTGAGTTTCGACTTATTATCATCCTTTTGGTGGTAACAAGTTTTGTCGTTTGACAATACCTTCATCCTTTTGGTGATGGTGATTGTTGACTTATTATCATCCTTTTGGTGATAACAAGTTTGTGTCTTGATCCTACCTTCATCCATTTGGTGATGGTGATCAATTGCGTGTGTGCTTATTATCATCCTTTTGGTGGTAACAAGTGTTGTCGTTTGACAATACCTTCATCCTTTTGGTGATGGTGATTGTTGACTTATTATCATCCTTTTGGTGATAACAATTTTTTGTCTTGATCTTACCTTCATCCTTTTGGTGATGGTGATCAATTGCGTTGTGTGACTTATTATCGTCCTTTTGGCGATAACAAGTTGTGTCTTTTAATTATACCTTCATCCTTTTGGTGATGGTGATTGTTGACTTATTATCATCCTTTTGGGGATAAGAAGGTTTTGTTTTGATCTTACTATCATCCTTTTGGTGATGGGGATCCTTTGAGTTGTGTGCTTATTATCGTCCTTTTGGCGATAACAAGTTGTGTTTTTTAATTATACCTTCATCCTTTTGGTGATGGTGATTGTTAACTTATTATCATCCTTTTAGTGATAACAAGTTTGTTGTGTGATTGTACCTTCATCCTTTTGGTGATGGTGATCATTGAAGTTATTTGACTTATTATCATCCTTTTGGTGATAACAAGTTGGTTGTGTGATTGTACCTTCATCCTTTTGGTGATGGTGATCATTGAAGTTATTTGACTTATTATTATCCTTTTGGTGATAACAAGTTTTGTTGTGGGATCTTACCTTCATCCTTTTGGTGACGGTGATCTTTGAAGTTGACGAGTGAACTGTCATCCTTTTGGTGATAGCTTCGATATTATACTCTCGGTACTGGGAAACTTTATCGGAATAACCATCATCCTTTTGGTGACGGACATCATCCTTTGGTGATGGAAATCCTTGGATTGTGTCTAACTATTATCCTTTTGGGGATAGCGAGATTTGTTGATTGATCCTACTATCATCCTTTTGGTGATGGCGATCTTTGTTGTAGCCACAATAACCATCATCCTTTTGGTGATGACTACCTTTGAAGCTCAGCTTATCCATCACCCTTTTGGTGATGATGATCCTAAAGATCATGGTAAATTTCTGTCATCCTTTTGGTGATATCAATTAACTCTACTGTTATCCTTTTGGTGTCAGAAAACATGTTCAGCATATGTCTTTACAACAAAAACGACTTGTGCAAGATTTGAATGTTGACTCGAGGGTTGGCATTGATTTGACATTCTACCCCTATTACCTTGGTGACCATTGCATTTTCATCTGCATCTCTCCATTGCATTTCAAAGGACAAAATTTGGATCCTTTCGTATTTAATTACCTTCCACCACGAATGTATGATGACCATTGTCATTCTTACCTTCTAATTCAAGATAATTAAATAGGGGCAGCATACCCCAAGCAAGTCTTACCCAACAATGTTCCAACACTCCCCAGCAGAGTCGCCAGTCTGTCGCACCTCAAAAATGATGATTAATGCGATCCCTCGCGATAGGACGCAGAAAAATGTTGTTCGAAACAGAGTCGCCACCGAACTTTATTTATTCCAATGAAGGAATAGGAAAATATCGAGAAAACCTTTATAGATAAGAATAATGGTCGTCGCAACCATATTCGGGTTCGAGAGTCGATTACGCAAGGGGAAAGTATTAGCACCCCTCACGTCCGTTGTACTCAACGGGAACCTCTTAGTCGGATTTTGCTATTTGACTGTTAATTGACTGTTATTTGCTTGCTTCGAGTGATTAGAATTGATGGTAGATATGGATGAAGACCTCAGGAGGGGGAAATGGGAGGTTTTTTATTAGTGTGCTCGCGAAGATACATCAATCTCCTGCCTACGTATCCTTATGGTGCAATAAGGAAATAAGAGCATTCGTAGTTCGGGCTACTACGAATATTTGGTGTGTTTTGTTTTGATGAACGACTGTGTAGGTCGGCGTTCTAACGGCTAAACGCTGGCTTGTCTACTCTCGGTGGAGGCTCTAGCACTGGTTTGTTGTGTGCATTAGAAAGGATTGACAGTGTTCTTTTGAAAGGGTTTTGGTCACGCGGGGTGACGAGTTGAATTGATGTGTTTGGGTGTTTTGGTTTCGATCGCGCGGGGGCGAGAAGTTAGTTTGATTTGTTTTGAGATGTTTTGAAGAACGACAAAAGGTTGAGCAATGTGGTGTACACCAATCGTTCAATTCTTTCGAGGAATAATAAGGCGAACGCCTTCTACTCCCTTTTCGTTTGAATTATTTTTAAAGTTTGTTTGTGGATGTTGAATATGTACGGTAGTGAGGCGTACGCCTCCTACTTGCTTATTCAAAGAATAATGAGGCGTGCGCCACTTATTCCCTTATTCAAGTTTATTTAGCGTGTTTTAGTCGGAAGTCGATAATTTGTGCAATATGGCGTACGCCAATTATTCAAATAATCGAGAGATGGCGAGGCGAACGCCTCCCATCTTTTATCATCCGAAGTTTAAATTGTAAAATATATGTTTGGATATTGCATTTGATTTGTGAAAATAAGTTGTATTTTGATTTGGTAGGTTTGGATTTGAAGATGATTTGAGTTTATTTGATTGTGGTTTTGAATTGATGACGAAGATTCGAGCAATGTGGCGTACGCCAATTATTCGAATAATCGAGAGATAATGAAGCGGATGCTCACTATTCTCCTTTTCATCTGAAATGTGGAATTAAAAGGGTTTAGGATTTGTAGTTGATTTAGAAGATGTGATTTGAATATCGTATGATTAAGGGTTTTATTTGAATGACAAAAATCCGAGCAATATGGCGTACGCCATTTATTCGTATAATCGAGAGATAATGAAGCGGATGCTCACTATTCTCCTTTTCATCCAAAGATTAATTAAGAGGATTTTGTAGAAATGATTTAAAATATTATGATTTGAAGTCTTTGGTTTGAATGATTTGAATTTGGAAATTATATTTGATTTTGAAAAATGATTTGAAATTGTGGTTTAAGATTTAAACGGGTGACAAGAACTCGCGCAATATGGCGTACGCAAATTATTCGAGTAATTGAGAAATAGTAAGGCGTACGCCTTCTATCTCCTTTTCATCCCAAATTTATATTTGAAAGAGAAAAAACTTTAGAAATTGAGTTGATTGGAAAATGATTTGAATTTGTGTTGATTGAATAAATGAATTTTATTTTGTGTATTATTTCATCTACTCGATTAATCAATAACCAAGTAGGTTTCATTGTAAGGAAGCCCAAGAGTAAGCTATGTGAGGTTGATGGCGATGCTAAGAGCAATCGACTTACAAGGGTGTTTGAAAGAGGACTCGACTTTGAATCGAGAATTGTATGACTTGTGCTTTTTTTGAAATTGGTTTGTATGGATAATGAATTTGAAATTGAAATTTGAATATGGTTTATGAAATGATGAGAAATTGTGAGGATGAGAAAAGTTAATCGATTTCTTTTTAACAAAATTAACTTATTAAAATTTGATTTAATCGGTTAATTAAATTAATTAAAATTAATTACCAAAATTATTTAATTAAATTAAATAATTAAGTTAATTAAGATTGATTAATAGAAATTAAACTAATTAAAAAAATTAATCAATTAATTGAATCAAAAGAGAAAGAGAGTGGATACTAATGTTGATTCATTTGTTTGAATCGAGTCGGTAACAATGCGCTTAAAACCGGTTAAGGCGAAATGACAATATGGTTAATGTCATCCGCGAGATCGTAACATAGAATTGTTGAATCCACATATTTAATCGACTAAAAAAAATGCACTAATATTATTTACAATAACTATATCAACAATACAATCTGCAGTATTCTAAGCACTATTGATGTCTTCAGATTAATATTGTCTATAAACATCATACTAATAATTAAAAAAAACACAAAGTAATAAACCAAATTAACCTTAACTTCCTGCAATAAAATATCAAAACTAACAGTAATGCACCACAAATCTAAATCCAGAACAATGAGTAAACACCTTAAGAATCATAATACCAATAGCAGTAGTGTCATTCTTAAGTCGTCTCAAGTATAACAACATATCGACAAAACTCAGCAAAATTAACATAACTATAAATTAATACAACTGATAAACTAACAGAAATTTTTTTAGCAATAGTTCAGCAGAAAATACCCAAAGTCGTGTAATCGTTCTGCTTCAACGGTGGTTCGACTTGTGGCACGGATCGGTACAACCCGTTTCTGCACGTCTTTTCTTCTCTCGAAGCTGACTAACCACACCTCACTGTATTTCACGGCTGATGACTTCAGCTAAAGCGAATGGGGCTCAATCGGCTTAGCTTCATGAACAAATAGCTCCAACGATGGTAGCTTGTTAACCTTCGGTTCCGAGTCTTAACTGGACCGTTTCCTGCAAAAAACGAATAAACCCACCAACAGAATTGAAATAATAGATTTCCTTGCTGTTCGAGTTTGTGGCCGTTGAAGGTGGGTTGTAGGTGACGGAGGTTTACGGTTTTGAAGATGAGGGTTTCGGACGGTAGTGATATGGCGATTTGGGGTTTGATAGTGGTTTGAGAGACGATGGAAGGGTTTGTCGGTGATTTTGAGGTGGTGGATTGAGCGGATCGTTGGAGATGATTAATGGTGATGGTGAGTTTTCTGTTTGGTGATGGGTTCCGGACGGTGGATTGTGGTTGAAACGTGAAGAAGGTTTGAAGCGTGGCGGTGATGGTGGTTGGGATGAGGTGGTCCGATTGTAACGGCGGATGGAGGCGTGGGGTCGGTGGTGAAGGGGGTTTCTTGTGGTGTTTTGGTGTTGATAAAGGTTGTTGCCGTTGAAGGGTTGCGGTGTAGGCGAGATGGAGGGTTGGAGGATGAATGGCGCTTTGATGGTTTCACGGCGGAGGTCTAGGTTTTGAGGGTTTTGTGTTGAGTTTCGTGTGGTGGTTTTGGGTTGTTCGCGGTGGTGAATCCGTGGCCAAGAGAGAAGAGAGAGGTTCATGTATTTGTGGGGCAATGTTTAAGAGAGTGAGGTATTGAGTGAAGTGGGTGAGGGAAGAGAAAAGGGTTTACTGAGTGTGTGATGGCGGCGGCTGGGTTTTGAGAGTAAGGGAGTAAGGAGGGATTTTTCTTTCTGAGATTTGTGAAGGAATCGCGTGTGAGCGAGAGAGAGGCGGAGGGTTTTGTAAGTGGAGTGAAGGATTTGTGAGTGAATCATGTGAGGGGCGAGTGAGACGGAGTGAATAGTGAATGAGGGAGTAGAGAGATATGAGTGCGTAGGTGATTGAGTGAGTGAGGTGGATCTTTTTTAGATTTTTTCTGATTTCTGAGAGAGTGAATGGAGGGTACCGTTGAGAGTGAGTGTGTAATATACCAGCTGGCTATGAGTGAATTTTTTTTGTTTCTAGTGGATTGGGGGATCCAATGTAAGAAATGTATTATTTATTTTATACTTATTATTTATAATAAATTATAAAAAACTAACTAATAATTAATTTTAAACTAACTAATATTTAAATTAACTAATATTTAAAAACTAACTAATACTAACTAATATTTAATTTAACTAATATTTAAAAACTAACTAATACTAACTAATATTTAATTAAATAACTAATATTTTAAAAAAACTAACTAATTTTTAATATCATTCTAAAAAATATTTGACCAATCAAAAAATAAAAATCGAGTACAAATTTTATTCGAAAAAATTAAACCAGTCACACTAAAATTGTCAGCACAAAACCCTTTATTTAAAAAAATACACTACTTCCTCAAATTTTAACGATTCGACCGATTTGTCTGTATTCTCAAATAAATTCATTCTGACTGACATTTCAGGTATTATTCATGATGCAATGTATGTCATGCTATGCGTATGATGCAAAAATGAAACTGAAATAAATTTTGAAAATTTAAATATGCCCGGACAAAATTGGGGTACGACAGTATTGTGTGGAAACTTGGCCATTTTTACTTCCTTTGGAAGATATCTTGGTTCAAGGATCCATGCTTGAGAGTAGATGATTGAGTGTTTTCCAAAGAATGACTTAATCAATTAAAAAGCAAAATACTACTAACATTTAATTAACTTTGATTATCATTTGACTAATTCTTATTAATATTTTCTTTACTTTCAAGTCATTTACTTTATGCAATTTAATTTCAAGTCATTTACCATTCATTGCCATTTACATATCATTTAACTTCTTTATGTTTATGTCATTTTCACTTTTCTCATTTGAGCCATATATTGTGATTGCATATATTTGTTGGTGTATTTTGTTTGTGTTTGTGGTCTTAGGACCTTAAAATACCTAATAAACAACAAAAACCATAAACAATGTTTGGTGGACTGTTGAGCTTAATCCGAACTTTTGGACTTAGGATTAGGCAACATTCCATATGTAAAAGGACTTGGCCAATGCCAATATTTTGAGACCAAGTTATTGTGAACTGAGCCCTCATCTGATGCAAGTCTTGAGATGTGTTTGAGTTCATATGCTACATTATCTTGATGAAAATGTTATTTTGATCTTATGTTTGATACATTATTCTGATTTAATCAAGGAGTATTTCATCTGATACATGAGAAGACAAAGAAGACTGCTAGCTATGAGGTTTTCTTGCTTGGATGTGGCCATCTTTATTTGATGCCTTGATATTCATGATGTTTGATATTTCTAATTGCTCGTTGATTATTGCTTGATTCAAAGTCCAAAGGGAAAATGAGTTTTCTATATGACATTCTTGTCTGTTGGATTGCATCCCATTGGTCAGATCTTTTCAACTCTTAACTTTTAATTTTATGCTTAGGATTAGTCTTTTCATCTCCTCCCACTTCTTAAATTTCAAAATCTCTCCCCCTTTTCAAAGATCTTCTTTGCTTGTGATTTTAAACTTAGACTTTATTTAAATGATTAGAAACTTTGCCCTTATGCCATTGAATTTTCAAACTCTTTTCTTAAATCAAACTTGTAAATAAATATAATCATATTGATTCAAAATTTCAAAAGACAAAAATAAATAACACCCATTCAAACTTGTGGGCCCTTTGTGCCCCTTTTAACTTAAATTTTGATTAAAAGCAACTCACTCATTTTGAAATTGTATCCACGAACTACGAGGTTTTGATCCCTCGTTTTTATGTTGGTACGTAGGCACAAGTCCGAAGGTATGAATTCTTTTGTCATCCCCACACTCTATTTTTCTCAAACATCTTTTATACCAAAAACACATACACACATAAAAAAGGGCTCCCTAGGAGTACCTATGACACTTTGGGTGCTAACACCTTCCCTCTGTGTAACCAACCCCCTTACTTGTAATCTCTGGCATTTTATTAGTTTTGATTTGAAAACTTCTTATCCTTGGGTTTTATTCGCACTTTTCCCTTTTCCTTTGGATAAAATGAAAGCGTGGTGGCAACTCTGGTTTTATTGATGTTAAGTTTATCCATAGCCTGATGGTTATGAATTTACCGTTACATATGGTGTCCCTGATGTAACTCCTGGTGTGGAATAGAGTCAGACACGTTCACAAGAGTGATCACTTCTAGTACAACAACTAACATATGATAGCTCGACAATACATTCATGATATCCAAATCACGGAGAAACCAACTCTTCAGTTTGTTGAGTTCCAAGGTCAAAGCTTCATGACTTTCCAGCAACTCGTCCATGGTAACTCGAGACATACTTCTAGCTTGAATGGATATCAGGTAATCAGCTTGATTGTAGCAGGTTCTAGATGAAGGCCAAACAACAGTGAGTTTCCTTGCATAGGTCTGATGAAATGCAATGATGCATGAATGCAACAGGTTTTTATGTTCCCGAAGGAATGCATATGCTAAATGATATGATGAAATGGCATGCAACATTATGGATCCAAGGGTTCACGGCATCTCGTAAAATCTGATCGTGAAGCTCAACGTAGGTTGAAGGTTTATTTCCCTACAATAAACAACCATGTCCCCTCACAAGGTGAGTACTAAGACTTATGAAGATGCTTAGATTCACAGATCATGAGGCGAAAGTATCGTCATCACCACAAGACGACTTGTGGATTAACAATACCCTCGGGATGATCTCCTCTAAGTGAAGTTTCCCTCACTTCGAAATCCAGGGGTTGTCTAAGGTCCTTAGAGTCATGGACTCTCCTTGGAAGGATGGCTATCAGCGCGAACGTGACTCACGTGCCAGCAAAACTCCAAAAAGAATCTATTCCAATCGGGATGTTCTTGTCTCTCTCTCAAGACAACTACGTCCGACAGGTCAACACAAAGTCCCTCCTATCTTAAGTGAACTCTCTAATCTTGTGTATTGGGCTTTTCACTCCATAGTACCCATCCCACAAGGTCACAACAAGATAATATATAACAAGAATATATATAACATGAATGGATAAATCAAGCAAACGATAACAGAAGTAAACATCCAAGGAAAAGGATACAGGCAATCTAGGCTTGACTCTCTTGAGGAAGAAGATCCCCAGCAGAGTCGCCAACAAACTGTCTGCATATCCCTAGCAGAGTCGTCAACTGAAGTGCCGCAAAAAATACAGAGTCGCCACCGAATTTTATTTATTCCAAAGGAAAGGGAAAATAGCGATAAAACCCCAAATGAGAGAAATGGTCTCGCAACTAAGATCGTATTCAGAAGTCGGTTATACAAGGGGAAGGTATTAACACCCCTCACATCCATGGTACTTGTAGCGGTAAATTCATGATCATCAAGCTATTGACAAGCTAGAGATCAAATAACAAGAGTCGCCACCGCGCTTTTATTGTTTCCAAAGGAAAAGGGAAAATGTACGAACAAAACCCAAAAAGTTAGTAGTTTTCAAATCAAAACTAATAAAATGTCATAGATTACAGCTAAGGGGGTTGGTTACACAGAGGGAAGATGTTAGCACCCAAAGTGTTCTAGGTACTCCTAGGAAGCCCTTTTTGTGTGCATATGTACTTGGTATAAAGTGATGTTTACAAACAAATAGAATGGGGGATGAGAAAAGAATTCATTGATTATATTTTTGTGTTTGACAAGACCTTTGGTCTTATGCCTACGTACCAACATAAAAATAAAGGATCAAAACCTCGTAGTTCGTAATACAAATTTCAAAGTGGATGCATTACTTTTAACAAAATTTAAGTTTGAAAGGCACAAAGGCCTAAAATGGTTTGAATGAGTTAGTTCTTTTTGGCTTTTTGAAAGTTTAGGTCAAGTATAGTTAATTTTCTTTACAAGTTTGATTTAAGAAAAGAAGTTTGAAACTGCAATGGCATAAGGCCAAAGTTTCTATCTTTTTGCAAAGTGGTCAAAGTTTAGAACAAAAGTAGTTCACACAAAGAAGATTTTAAAAAATGGAGAAAAAGATTTTGAAATTAAAGAAATGGGGAGAAGATGAAGAGACTACCCTATGTACAAAATTAAAAGTTAAGAGTTGAAAATATCTGACCAAATGGATAGCAATCCAATAGACAAGAATGTCAATAGAAACCCTGAATTCCCTTGGACTTTTATAATCAAACAACACAATGCACAATTATATTATCTTGAAGAGCAAGGCATAAAATAAAGATAGCCACATCCAAGCTTATCCATTCCATGATCTTCTCCAAAATAGCCCATATAACAGATGAGTTCCACAAGTCACCGGTTCAAAATAACAACTTCACAATGATCATGTTGCAGATGAACTCAAAAGGATCTTGAATGATGTATTAGATGAACTTTCAAATTGCAAGCACTTGGTTTCTCAATAAGTTGGCATTGGCCAAGTCCTTTAGCATAGGAATGTTGCCTAGATTCTAAGTCCATGTGTCCAAGATCAAACCAACAGTCCACACAAAAGTTTTTAGGGTTTTTTAGTTGTTATTATGTACATTAATGGTCAAAGACCACACAAACAAACAAAGTATACACAAACAAAATCTATCACACAATATGGTCCAAATGGACAAAGTGAAAATTGCATTAACATAAACAAATAGGATGATATGAACAATGGTAAATGAATAAAATCAAAAATTAAATGGCATTAAAGTAAAGGGTTTGAAATTAGAAGTTAGTAGTTAATAGGTTAGAATTTAGTATTGCTTTGCTTTTGATTTTTAATTGAAGTCATTCTTTGGAGAACACTCAATCCACTTATCAGAAGCATGGATCATTGAACCAAAATATCTTTCAAAGGAAGGAAAAAAGGCTAAGTTTCCATACAATACCATGAAAGAGGGGAGACTTACAATCTCATTAACTAGAATGATTATGCCTTTTATATCACAAATTTAGCATTATGTTAAGCAATCGTAATTGGACTTATGTAGAAGTCACAACTATTTGAGGTCAGGCAATAAAATTTTGGTGTTAATGCATGTTAGAGACATAGTATAGTAGACTATGCTCATGAAACATACCACACACAAAAAGAATATGCAAAAGGGGTGGCCTAATCTCATCCATACTCATGTCAATTTTTCAATCAACTAGCCTTAGGATATTGAGATATCATAGACCAAATGGAATGAATGAATGAAGAAAGGGAATAAGATGAAGTGCATGGGAAATGGATCAAAACACAAATTGGTCAAAGGAGGACTTTTACCAAATTAATATCATCCATTCATTTTGAGAGATGGAATGTACATTCCATCAATCCCCTAAATCCAATGATATTAATTTGACAAAGTCAAATCAACCTTGACCAAGGCCCAACAACAAGAGTCAAACATAAGCAAGTCATCACAATTGGTCAACAAATTTATTTAACATTTATTCAAATTAAAAATACTAAAATAGTGCACTTAAATTAAATATGGTTTGTCCAATTCCTAAAATCTTATCAAAACACCAAATAAATAGCCATGAGATTTATCATAGGTCAAACAAGGTCAAAGGACCTTGGAGAAAAAGTTTCATAATTTTTGGACATTTAAAAATAGTTTTAAACAATTAAAAACAAATGCAAAATCAATTAATTCATGAAAAATATTAATAATGATCCAAAAAATAATTTTAATTCAGAATATGAAAGAGGAAAAATTTGAATTTTTTTGGTGAAAGTCCCATATTTTTTGGATCAATATTAAATTTAATATGAATTATTGAAAATAAAGCAATTAAAATGAAAATTAAAATATCAGAAAAAATGTGGACCACTTGATCTCCCTCATTAATTGAGGTGGCAGATCAAGTGGCCACCAACGCACGTTCCATCATGCACTTAAGTCAGCGCGCCACACAGTTGGTATTCAAAAGGAACGCTCATGATTACATCATTTTAAAAGGATCTTATGGCTCAGAACCATCCAGCACACCACCGGCGGCCAAGGACCGGTTGTCTTCTCCGACGAACCTCGCCGGACTGGTTCAGTCATAACCATCACCAAAATTAAAAACAAGGACATGATTTCAAAGTAAAAATAGCACTGAGTTCGAATCTAGCCTAAATTCACTCTAACTCCAAGTATATTGAAAGATACATGGAGTTGAAATTTGAGGTACATGAACTGAGTTGCTTCGATTTGGCCTCTAAGCAACTCAATCTTCTTGCCTATATTGGTAGGACTTCAGACAACCAAAGAATCAATAGAATTGAGCAAGAATTAGAGAGAATCGAAGAGATCAAAATTTCTGAAAAATACCTTCAATGGAGGTCTGAATTCAACTGATCTTGCTCTTGCTCGTCCTTGATCTCACTCCAAATGCTTGCAGAAGAAGGATTAAATGCTCAAAACGTTATGGATCCCTGGAGTTTTGAATTTCAAAACAGTGTAAATTCAAACTCAAATTCAAGTGAATTTTTCAGGATTATCCTTTGCAATGTGAGGGTTAGAGATTGGAGATCAAAGCTGGAGCCAATGTGTGTCAAATTTTGAGCATATGAGGCTCTATTTATAGCTAAAACCATTGCTTTTTGCACACTTGAAATCCACTTTCCAAATTTGGTATTGATGATGCATGGATGCATGGGCACGCATAGGTCCATAAAATCATTGCCCTAAGTCCACAAATGAGTGTGTGATAGTCTGAATTCAACTTGGGTTGCAAGGCAAGTGTACATGAAGATTTGAAGTTTGATCCTTGCCAAGTGATGACACCATGTTCATGCCATGCGCAGCCTATGCATTCCTTGTCCAAAATGGATGAATTTGAGCTCTTTAGAAAGGTGATATTGAAAGGAATAACTTTCATGTTCAACACCTTTCCATTTGGAGTTTGTATTATGAAGAAATTTGAGGTGGAAGTTTGGAAATTTTTGACACATCAAAATATTTCTAAGTGTCAAGCCATATGTCTCAATGTTCCACCTTGCTTAACTTTTCATATGAGCTTCAAATGAGAAAAGTGTCTTCATCAAAGTTGTAGCTATTTCAAATACCTTCAAAATGGTCACGAATTTCATGTAATTTGGATATTAAATGATAGAGTTGTTCATTTTTGAAGTTTGGAAAAATCACTTGATCAATGGTATAGGTCAAAAGTGACCTATAATGTAACCTCATATCACATGTTCAAAAAAGTTGAATTAGCTCCCACTCCAAACATAAAGGTTAAATTAGACACATTGAATTTGATTTTGAAACTTTGAAACCTTTCATATCATAAAAATTGAGCAAGTTATGGCCTTGGGAAGTTGACTTTCAAATTAGGGTTTAGACAAAATGACCAATAATGTTTCAACATAGAAAATGATTTTCCAAGCAAAACTAGCTCTAGGTCTCAAAATGAAAGTTGTTTGGAATGTCATTTTAAGTAATTTGGACTTTGTAATCATTTTCATATGGTGAAAATTGTAGGAGATAGGGTCTAGGGAGACCCAGTTTTGATCAGATTAATTCATCTGGCCAACCACCATTAACCAACTTGCTAACTTCCAATTCTCTTGACTTTATTGGTTCATGGTAGATCATATATGCATAAGATTATGAATTTTGAAGTGTCCCTTGATAAATTTGATCAATTGGTGAGATAGCTTGTTGGAGAAGTTACTCTAGATACCCAGTCAAACTAGGTTTTCCAAGGCAAATCACCCTCAAACTCTTAAAGAAAACTTAATCCATATAACATGTAGAGAATATTGGGACTCATATATGATGCTCATAACCATTCTTGGATCAATTATTGATGTTTCTCTTTGTTCATGAGGGTCGCAAACCCTAGATGTGAACTTGATAAATCAATGGAGATCATGTCCTACCTACAAAAGAGTTAAGCAAATGCAAAGACATATTTTTGGTATTTTGGTTAGTAAAATGATAATATACAAGTATGATACAATCACAAAGTACTTGGTGATCTCTCCCAAAACAAACTCAATGAAAAAGGGGGAAGGAGGATGCCAAGGTATGATCCCATGCTAATGCCTATGATGAAGTTACATGAGGGATCTTAGGGTCAAAATTGGGGTCTTACAGTACTCCATGGGAACCACGTGCTCGTATCAAATGTGTATAGATGTTTGTTTATCTGTAAGTTGCTTGCTATCAGGAATGATATGAAAGGATGAGATGGGAGAGAGAAAATAAGTTTTAAGTTAGTGTGCTCGCCAAGGATTTGGGCCCTTGTGCCTACGTATCCCCATACGTTCAATAAGGAAGTCAGAGCTCCGTAGTTTGGCTCACAAATGGAACACTTGTTTGGTTGTTTTTCTTGAACAGTATTGATGTTTGCGTGCAACTATTCACTTGCTTGTATACTCTGTCATGGGAGCGGGAAGTAGTTTCTTGTTTGCGGTAAAGTGGATACGCTTGGTTCACACTCTAGCAATTAAACATTAATTGCTCGCACATGGAGGCTTAAGCTTCGTTCACGGTATAACGGAAGCAATACGTCCTTTCTGAAAGGTTTTGAAAAGAATGCACTAACGTAAAGTATGATTTGATTTGTTGAGTTGATTTTATGTACGGAAGTAACCATCAGACCCTTGGCTAGATACAGTCAACGGTCCAATAACTCGGGAGTTGAGAGGACAATGTTATCCTAACCACTCTTTTTCATCCAAATAATAGATTTGAATTGTGAAAAGAGTTTGGCAAGTCTAATCATTGGAACTTATAGGGCGACAAGTATCCGACCCTTGACTAAGTACGGTAAACAATTAGAGTACTTGGGAATTGAGAGGACCATGAAGTCCTAACTACTCTTTTTCTCCATCATAGCACCTAGATCTAACTTGTTTGAATCATTAAATGTTTTAAGGGGGAGAGTCTAGTGTCGGGTTCTCATGCTAGGTACGGCCGACAACCCAAGTACTTGAATGTTATGTACAACCATGTACGCCCCATTTTGCATTCCAATTTGTTATGAAAATGGTTTTGAAAAAGGAACTTGACGTTGGATCAAGTGTTTGAATTTATTATGAAAATAGTGAGTGAATAATGGAGGAGAGATATAAAATGAAGTTGAGAAGAAAGTGGATAAGAGATGTGAATGATAGATCATGGAATGGATGGAGAATACTTGATGTTGGATCAAGCATTTGAATTTATTATGAAAAGTAGTGACTAAAGGGATAGAGGAGAGAGATAGAATGAGGTTGAGAAGAGAATGAATAAGGGATGATAAAATGGGTTTGAGAAAGGAATGTAGGAGGGACGTGGATAATGGATCATGGAACGGATGAAGAATGCTTGACGTTGGATCAAGTATTCACATTGAAATGGTGTGAGTTTTATTTGGAAAACAACTTGACATTGAATAAAGTACCTTTTGTTTCTTTTGAAATGCTTTGTTTATCGTTTTGTATTTTTGATCTTTTTTTGTTTATCATGCATGGTGAATTAACTAGAAAGCAATAAATCTAAGTTATTACATGATCATGGGGTGCGGAAAAATTGACCCATGATAGGGGGATGGATACACACAATACAACATAAGGGAATGAAAGGAAAATACAAGTCACAAAGTATTAAACTATGTACCATGCCTAAAGCATACAAGTGGCATGGTACTTCAAACAATACAAGGTTAATGAATGGGTTAGAAACATGACTAGCTAGGAGTGAGCTTGAATCCCAATGTCACATGTGGACAGAAAACAACAAACGATTTAGCGTGAGGTTAAGTCAAATGAATGAGAATGATGCAACAATGTGTAAGCATATTCAATGGTTAAAATCGATTCAAAAGATAATGGATTAATCAATGAAAAACAATCGAAGATCTATCACGTGATTATGGAAAATGGAATTAGACATACAAAGCATTCATCACCTAAATTGAAATGGGATTTTCAATCTAATCAAAATGATCATAAACCAAATGAATCGATTAAATGGACAATTAAAGTGAATATTAGTTCTAAGGATTAAAAATCTACCTAAACATGAATTAGGGATCACTAAACAACATGAGAAATTAACGATCTAAACCACAACTTGAAATCTAATGAACATGGACATGAGAATCATAAGGCAATATATAAATCGAAATGGAATTTAACCTAAAGTGAATCATGATCAAATCAATATCTAAGAATTAATCCTAATCACAATCTATATTAACAGCTCATCACCAAGATCAATCAAAAACTATAATTAACTTAAGTGATTAACCAAAAGATTAAAGGGGGATTAAGAAAAATGAAATTATGAATATAGGCCACGATGTGTGAATAATTAATGGAGGGAGGGTTTGAAAGAAGGTGCTTGGGCCATGAAAGTTCTTGGACACAAGAAAGCCCAATTCTTAACACTTAAAACCCAGTTTTAACGGGAGCATCCAAGAATAGCCTTTCATGTTCAAACAAAAACAAAGGCTAAACGCGAAGAACCGGCATCGGAAGCTCGCCCTCAGTGGCACACGCGAACTATTTGTGAATCAAATAGAGAATCTCATTCAACATAAATAATTGAAGGGATCGGTTCTCACGCGTGAAACATAAATAATTGAAGGGAGAGACAAGACTTACCGGAATCAATGGCGAATCCAGGTGATACGTTTGATTTCTGATCCTCTTCTCCGACTATGCTCCTGTTAGTGTTGGCGCGTTTGTCAATTCATCATGTTTCTTATTGCATGTTGAGAATCATTGTGAAGAGTTTTGCATATTGATATGAAGAGTGTTGGACTGCGTAAGTTGGGATGACGAGGAATGAAGGATCGTAGTTCTTTCATGGTAAAGATATCGACGTCGCGTCGCATTTGGAACGACGATGGAGACGTTGCATGATGAAGATTTGTTGATTGAAGCGTTGTCGATCAAAAATCGTGCCTTGCCATTGTTAACCGGCACATTTCTCTCTCGTTCCAAGCTTTTTCTTCTGCGCGCCTCTGTTTCTGTGTTTTCTGTTTCCGATTCTTCCTCTCTTTCTGTGGATTCTTGTTCCGGTTTTCCGCTTCTACTCCTCTCGTGTGTGTAGTGGAAGGTTTGATTGGGAGTGTTGAAGGTCGATTGGTTGCAGGATGGAAGATGATGGAGGATTGAAGGGTTAGAATTGAAGGTTATGGAGGGTGAAAGGTTGAGGTTTGTGGAGGTTATTTCGGTTAGAAGTTGCAGGTTCTATTTTCAATTCGGTTAAAAGGTTTTGGATATGGTGAGAAGGGTTGTTGGATGATGGTGAAGAGGGTTGTTGAATGATGGTGAAGAGGAATGAGGAGGTTCTTGAAGGAGGGTGATGAAATTTTGTTTGGAGGTTACATGTTGCAGGGTTTTGTTCTGGAGGAGGTTAGTTCAGTTTTGTTGTGGAGTTTGGGATATGAATGGAGTTGGTTCAAGGTTGTTATGATTTTTTTGCTTCCTGTTAGGATGAGAGAAGTTAGTTGAAAAAACGGTTAGGAGAAAGAGAAGTTGGTTGAAGGAACGGTTAGGAAAAAGAGAAGTTGGTTCAGCTCATTTTATTAGGTTCTCATTCTCACTGCTGTTGCTAGTCATGTATGTGTGTTCTGTTGATTATGCTTTGTTGGTGGTTCTTTGAGAACTCTTGGCTGTAAAATTTTGTCGAAGGTTCTGTTACTGGTTTTTTAGAGGATGCTCGTCAAGGTTCGTTTGAGTGTGGTTCTGTTTGAAGAAGTCAGGTTCCGAGAATGAATTTGAAGTTTTTAGTTGAAGTGGAGGTTGTTAACCGGTTTTATTCTGTTATGCCCAGTTTGTTAACAGTTGGGATTCTCTTCTCAAGTTTTCAATTAGGTTGGTTTTTGTGTAGTTCTTTGATTTGGTATGTTTTTGTAAGGGATTGTTAGATATTTTCGGTTATAGGAATTTTGCAGGGTCATTTCAGTTATATGAATTCGGTTGCTTTGTTTAGGTAATTTCGTTGGCTTTTGTTCAGTTTTTGTTTCATTTGTGTAGGTCATGCGGCTTAAGTGCGGAATTTCAAGTGTTCATGGCTTGGCTTGGAATTCTTATTGATGGAGCTTGGCGTGCTTTGATGAGAATCAGGTTGACTCATTAATTCTCTGCATGCGAGCATTGCTGGTCCACCTCCCTTGACAATGTAAAATGGATCTTGAGCTGAAGGCATTTTAGCTTAGCTTCTTTTTTTATAATTTCAGATTGAAATGATAAATTGTACAGAAATTTCGATATTATGGTTGAATGTTTGTTTCAAATGGATGAAATTTGTGATTTTCTAATGGTTTATGTGTTGTATAAAACAAAAATGGTTTAAAGGTGAAAAAGAAACATGGTTTAAAATGAAAGTGGGCAAGATAAAAGAATGGACTTTAGATGACTAACGGAATGAACAAATGAACTCGAATGATTGTGAAATGATTATCCAAAGAACCAAACTTAAGTCAAAGTCTTGACCACCTATGAACGTGAATGCATCAGGACTGAATGCGGATATGACTGAAAAGTCCGATGTTCTTAAACCAAATAAAACATGTCGAGTTCCATGACTTGAAGTTCAATCATGCCAAACCAACCAACTGATACTTAATCAGGCAATAAATTGTAACATCTTGATTGAATCTTAACCAATGAATCAGAGTTATGAATCTTAAACAAACAACCGAATCATTTATAATGAACCAAACGAATAAGATGCAACCTCCCTGAATTAGGGTTTCCACTATGCTCCCTGATGAATTCCTGTAAGATGAAAAGTTCCAACACAACCATGTCCATCACATGAACCCTAGCCTGAAGACTTAACCTGCATTCCATGCCTTGTGTGATAAAACCCTTGATCCCATGATATTATGTTTTTTTCAAATGCAAGTGGAATATACTATGATATTATGGACATGTGGATGAGATGAATGCTTATCATGATATGTGAATGCTTAGGGTTAATGACCTAGATGAACTTGTCAAGGGTAGGGTGAATTTTGGGGTATGACAGTCAGTTACTTTGAAGTAATACAATTTATCTTTATTTTTCCAGAAATACTTCTTTTTTTAAATATTCTTCTTTGCTGCTAGTTGTCATCATCTATTTTAAAATATTTCTCTTTAATTTGTGTTAGTCTTTTATTGTCTAAATAGTTCACTCATTATTGTCATCACAATATTGTCGAAGTATTCGTATTTACTAGAATTAACTTTAAACAATTAGCACATGTCCTAGGATCAATCTAATCGATCCTGTAAGTGACCAAATTTATTAATTTGGAAAATCAGCGATTGTTTACCAATTTTCACGGTAAACACATACTTGTTGATTTATCCAAGTTGGAGCCCTTCTGATAGATGATGTCTTGGTTCATGTCTTCATATTTATGAATGAATGGTTGAGTGTTCTCTATAGAGGGAAATTCATGATCATTAAGTTATTGACAAGCTAAAGATCAGTTAACAAGAGTCGCCACCGCGATTTTATTGTTTCCAAGGGAAAAGGGAAAAAATGCGAACAAAATCCAAATAGTAAGAAGTTTTCAAATAAAAACTAATAAAAGTCAGAGATCACAGGTAAGGGGGTTGGTTACACAGAGGAAAGGTGTTAGCACCCAAAGTGTCCTAGGTACTCCTAGGGAGTCTTTTTTGTGTGCATATGTATTTTGTACTAAACGATGTTTACAAGCAAATAGAATGAGGGGATGAGAAAAGAATTGGTTAATTATATTTTTGTGTTTGACAAGACCTTCGGTCTCGTGCCTACGTACCAACATAAAAATGAGGGATCAAAACCTCGTAGTTCGTGCTAAAAATTTCAAAGTGAGTATGTTGGTTTTAACAAAATTTAAGCTTGAGAGGCACAAAAGCCTAAAATGGTTTGAATGAGTTAGTTCTTTTATGGCTTTTTGAAAGTTTAAGTCAAGTATAGTTAAGCTTATTTACAATTTTGATTTAAGAAAGTAAGTTTAAAAATGCAATGGCATAAGGCCAAAGTTTCTACCTTTTTTGAAAGTGGTCAAAGTTTAGAACAAAAGAGTAGTTCACACAAAGAAGATTTTTGAAAATGGAGGGAGAGATTTGAAATTAAAGAAATGGGGAGAAGATGAAGAGACTACCCTAAATACAAGAAATTTAAAAGTTTAAAGTTAAAAATATCTGACCAAAATGGGAGCAATCCAATAGACAAGTATGTAAATAGAAACCCAGAATTCCCTTGGACTTTTTAGAATCAAGCAACACACAAATGCACAATTATATCAGTCTTGAAGAGCAAAGGCAGCAAATAAAGATGGCCTCATCCAAGCTTATCCACTTCAATGATCTCCTTCGAATATAGTCCATGTAGCAGATGAAATCCACAAGTACAAAGTTCAACATAATAGCTTTACAAGGATCAATGTTGCAGATGAATCTGGAGAGATCTAGAATGATGTATCAGATGAATCCAAACTTGCAAGTTCTTGGTTCTTCAACAAATTAGCATTGGCCAATTCCATTAGCAAAGGAATGTTTCCTAAATTCTAAATCCAATTAGGGAGATCAAAACAACAGTCCGCTCAAATTGTCTTTTAGGGTTCTTGTTATTATTATGTGCATTAGTGGTCAAAGACCAAACAAACAAACAAGGCAACAAAGTATATCACACAAAATGGTCCAAGTGGACAAAGTGAAAATTGCATAAACATAAACAATTAGAATGATATGTACAATGACAAATGATAATAAAAATAAATTGCATTAAAAGTAAAAGCTTGAAAGTAAAGGTTAATGGTTAGTAAGTTAAGAGTTAGTTTTGCTTTGCTTTTTCATTCAAGACATTCTTTGGAGAACACTCAACCCACTTGCCACAAGCATGGATCCTTGAACCAAAACATCTTCCAAAAGAAGGAAAGCATACCAAGTTTCCACACAATACCATGGAAGAGGGGAGACTTACAATCTCACTAACTAGAATGTTTATGCCTTTTGTGTCACAAATTTAACGCTATGTTAAGCAATCGTAATTGGACTTATGTAGAAGTCACAACTATCTGAGACCGGGCAACAAACTTTTGGTGTTAATGCACGTTGGAGATATAGTATTAAGAACTATGCTCATTAAACACACCACACACAAAAAATATGCAAAGGTGTGGCCTAATCTCATCCACACTCATGTTAATCTTTCAATCAACTAGCATTTTGGATTTTTGAGATGTCATTGGCCAATTGAAAATGAATGGATGAAGAAGGGGAATTAGATGAAGAGGGAAGGGGATGAATGAGATCACAAATTGGTCAAAGGAGGACTTTTACCAAATTAATATTATTCATTCATTTTGGGAGATGGAATGTACATTCCATCAATCCCCTAAATCCAATAATATTAATTTGACAAATTCAAATCAACCTTGACCAAGGCCCAACAACAAATGAGAAGCTCAACTAAGTCAATCCAAATGGTCAACACAATTAAAATGGCATTTATTCAATTAAAAATAGTAAAATAATACATTAAATTCAAATATGTTTTGTCCAAATCCTAAAACCACGTCAAAACACCAAATAAATGGCCATGTGATTTATCATAGGTCAAATAAGGTCAAAGGACCTTGGATAAAAAATTTCATAATTTTTGGACACTTAAAAATATTTTTAAACAATTAAAAACAAATGAAAAATCAATTAATTCATGAAAAATATTAATAATGATCCAAAAAATAATTTTAATTTAGAATATGGAAGAGAAAAATATTTGAAATTTTTTGGTGAAAGTCTCATATTTTTTAGATCAATATTAAATTTAATATGAATTATTGAAAATAAATGAATTAAATGGAAAATCAGAAATTGCAAAAATACATGGACCATCAGATCTCCCTCATTAATTGAGGTGGCAAATATGATGATCCACAGTGTGCGTTCCACCAACACCTTAGTCAAGCGCGTTGTTAACATGGTAATCACATTGCACAGCCAAGATTAGAACGCGGCAGTTGGATCACACGGTCTAGACCTTAACCACATCATCACCGGAGCCAGAGCTCCGGTTGTCTTCTCCGGCAAGCTTCATCGGACTGGTCATCATCAATCATCACCAAAATTTCAAACAGGGACATGATTTTAAAGAGAAAACATCACTGAGCACGAATATCACCTCCACTTCTTCCAATTCAAACTATATTGAGAGATATGTGGAATTGAAAAATGAGGTTCATGATCTGAGTTGCTTCGATTCATCATCAAAATAACTTAAACACCTTGCCTACATTGGTAGGACTTCAGCCAACATAATAATCAAGAGAATTGAGCAATAAACAAGGAGAATAGAAGAGTTGAAAAATTCTGCAAAATACCTTCAATGGAGGTTTGAACTTGCTAGATCTTGATCTGAACTGTGCTTTGCTTCACTCCAATTGCTTGCAGAAGAGGAATGGAATGGCTTAGTGAAATTCTGGCGTAGTCAGATTTCAGATGTTCTACTCCAAGTTATGACATCTGATCCAACATTGCTACAAATACAGCAAGATAGTTATACAATTCAAACCCAATACTGATATGCACACATTCGCAGATGTCACGACATCTGCTACTATATCACCATAGTATGGAAGAACACCCAGTTCTGTCCATCTGGTACAAAGACACAACAGAGATCAACCATAGCACTTACTTCTGTTGAGCCTACACAGTTATCAGCATGATGTCTCAACATTGATTTGAACATCACCTGTTACAGCATTACAGGTTTACCTTATTTTATAACGACAAAATTATAACATGCAGAAGGTAAAAACACAAGTAATTGTTAACCCAGTTTGGTGCAACATCACCTACGTCTGGGGGCATACCAAGCCAGGAAGAAGATCCAATATCAGCAGCATTAATTCAGAGTTAAACTCCCCCGTTTACAACTCTTCACTTAATCCCTACCCAATGCAATCTATACCTAGGAACTCCTAGATAGAAACCTCCAGTTTCCATTCCTATCACTAGAATTACAATGTAATGCTAAACAACTTGAACTTGCTTCACAGCTTCGTTCAAGAACATAATCACTCTTGCCTACAGGCTTTGAGTTACAAAAACTCTCAGCTTTGAACACTGAGAAACACATGGTAACCTTCCCACAGATTGGGAGGTTTACCTCACACACACCCCTAAATTTTCATTCTAAGAGGCTTACAAAAACTAGGTTACAATATGCTATTTATAACCTAATCACCCAACTGGATTTGGGCCTTCAGAAATCGCAGCAAACTTCTCCTTTTGCTGTTACAACATCAGCAAAAACTTTCTGCTACAAACAAGGTCTTCAATCTTTTAGTTCCTAAAATATCTCCCTATTTAGTTCCTAAAATATCTCCATATTTAGTTCCTACAATATCTCCATATTTAGTTCCTAAAATATCTCCATATTTAGTTCCTAAAATATCTCAAGACCTCCACAAATAATGCCACATAGGATTCTAACTAATTTCCACATATTAGTGTGCTAACAAATAGGCTATTTGTTAGGTTCCTTAATTGTAGCTTGGTTGTTGGTTTCCTGGATTTTAGCCTGAGAAAAATGCTGAAACAGAAAAACTAAACAACCTACAATATAGCATATGCTGTCAGGAATGAATGTCACAACATTCAGTTTGACTTCCAAATCATTAACCATATGCTAAGTCTGTTTTTCCTGAAAACAGACTGTACAATTTGTTGTACTGTACAGAACCAATCTGTCCATACTTCAGTATCAGCGTACATTAATAAATGTCAAAACATCCAATTTGACATTCACACATAGAGCCTTACATCAGGTATGTTATCCTCTTGATAAGCAGACTGAGTTGCATACTGAAATGTAGCAGAAAACCAATCTGCTTATTGTTCAGTATATGCTGTCAATGATGAATGTCATAACATCCAGTTTGACATTCAGACAGTAGGCCTTATGCCAGGTCTGTTATTTCCTTGATAAGCAGACTGATAATAAATACTGAGTTATAGTAGAACACCACCTGTTCTATTCCTCAGTATCTGCTGACAGGGATGAATGTCATAATATCCAGTTTGACATTCAATGAATCCTGTATTAGCTAATCCTGCAGTACACTACTCAGAATGTCATGACATCAGCCAAGACATCAGAGTACAACTAGGTATTCTAACATACAATGCAGTCAACCAAACATCTCCACAGCATGTCATGACATCAGTCAGGACATTAGAATCCAGCTAGTGTTTTACCATACAATGCAGCCAATCAAACATCTACAAACTCCCCCTTTGGCAAATTTTTGGCTAAAACACTTTGGCTTCACAACAGAGTCCATAGCAGCGGAAAACACACATCTAGCAGGAAATTAACCTAGCTAATACACTCAGAGTCGCAGCACACCTACAGAAGTTAAATAAAAACTTCTAATTATAGCACACATACACACACTCACACTCATAGGAGTGGACCATCAGCTGCACAGTAGAGGATCTTGAATCTGTCTTGAATCTGTCTTGAGTATCTGTTTTAACAAAACAATCTGTTGTCCTGGGGTATCACCTGTTACTCCCCCTTTTTGTCAAAAATGTTGCCAAAGCAACACTTCAAATTACAGATCCACATAAACAGAATTACACACAAATGACAGATACACAATCTTGATTTTACTTCACAGTTTCAATCAAGAATACCCCCTCTTGATCTTGCTTTACAGCTTTGATCAAGACACTACCCACTTGATCTTGCTTCACAACTTTGATCAAGTAGTCACACACTGTCTTCACAGCAGGTATATCAGGTGCCATACCTTGTTATCTGAGAACACATAGACCACAAGCTTGATGATTACTTGCAGCACAAAGACAGAACTCCCCCTGTCATGAACACCCAACTCTCCTCTTGAAACTTGGAGATCACACATGAACATATCCAACACCCCAAAGTTGGACCTTCACATACTTCCTGATTCAAAGAGAACCCAGACCACTTGATGAATGGAAAACATAAGACTCATCTTCATGTCTTCAAGAGCACACCCTCTGTTCAACCCTCTTGACTGAACACATCCACACTCTGTGTCAATCTCTCTTCTAACCAGAACAGAAAACCACTTCACAAAATGTTCTAACATTCGTTAGGACATCCTTCACAACATAACAAGGAACACCGTCTGATAATCTTCAGATATCACTGAGTCACCAGCTTGATCCAAAAGAACCCAGACATAAATTGGGACATATATATTCTCATCCCATTACGAGAGATAATCTTCCATAGATAGCTCAGAACTCCTACCACAAGCTCCAAGAGATGAATAGAAAACACCTCCTTTTGTCTTCAACTTACTACTTTTCTGCTCAAAAGTAATTTGTCTCAGACTTTCCTCAAGAATAATCAGCTGCCATATGTGGATTATCTTGATTCTTCGAACTCACTTCTGAGATAGACCAAATGCCACTGGTTGATTACCTCCTTCATGAATCCTCATATGAAAAAGTCAAATGCCATTCTTTGACCTCTCCACGTTTATCAGACCTCTCCTAGAGATATTCTGACCTTCCAAGTGAGACTTGAACTTCAAGCTACATGTTGAACAAAACTTAGATTTTCGAAGACATGAACATGTAACATCCTTTCTATCCAGCAACTCCAAAGAACTGCAACGAGAACGACCTTTTTGAAGTATCCAATCTACAACCCTGTAGACCCTTCTATCTCAAGTTGATGTGCCACTTCACCAACTAAGAATCTGATGTTGAACCACATGTCACAACATTGTGTTTTGACATCTAGCTGTTGAATTCAGCTCCTTCTTCTGCCACTTGCAAGAACTTCCTCCCTTCACAGAACAAGAGTTCAATGTTCTCATAGACTTGATTGTGGAACCAAGTTTGAGTAAACAACCTCCATCCTGCAGGTTTGCAGTTAAGTCATCCAAGCTCACACCTTGATGAATCCCTGCTTCTTCTCCAAAGACATCAGACACTCTGATGCATGAGTCTTCAGAAGGACCAGTTAGAAACTAACCCTTCAGCTATACCAAGGATTCCACTTCCTAAAGCAAGGCTGTTTCCATGATGTCAAGACTGCTGCCACTTGTTCTTGACTCCACAGTGTGCATAAGCTAATGCACTTCCTTACCTAGATCAGAAATAAACTGATCTAAGTAACCACCATCAAGACTATGATGTCTTCTTCTTCTTGTACATACCAAGGCTGAACATGTTTCTTGCCAGGAAACCTTTTCAGAGATCATATGCTTTTACTGCCACCAAAGAGATAGATCATAAGCCAATGTACTATCCTTCCTGTGATTCTGCACAGGGTCTTGAAGAAGTGATGTTCCAACATCTTTAATAACATCAGTTATCTTGAGCTCCAAGTATAATCAATTAAACACTTGTACTTGGCACAAGTAGACATTGATCTTAAATCCTTTCCCAATTATCCTTTCAGATACTTCCAACATAAGAATACTTTGAAAGTACTCTTCTTGTGTCAACATCTTCTGCTTGCAAGCACCTCGACAATTTTGAAAGTCTTCCCAGATTAAATTCACCCTTAGGAATGAGAGAGATGAATTCTTCCTTGCAAATGTGTCACACAACCACCCGAACCCATGTGACACAGGTCAACAGCCAACCAGACCCTAGGCTGACCAAATGTGAGGAGGTTAACCAAAACTCCCCCTCAAATTAACAATCATGGAAACTTCACACCAATATCCATGCATTGTACAGACATGTCTCAACATGACATACACCATCCCTACCAGTGGCACCTAACTCTATGAGTTATACCTATACATACTCCAATCACACCAATCAGACTTCAGCTGACCATAAGTACTAGTGAAAAACAACACCAGTCAATAGTAGATATGCATTGCCAGAGCATACTACCTCAACCAACCTCTGAATCTTCATATTCTCACTCCTTGAAGGAACTGCCACTTCTGAGCGAGGTATTTGAATAACAAGATTCATGGTCCCAATCCTCTTAAATGGAATAGCAGTCAGGTTACCCCATTATTGACTTCTATCATCCAGGGGACTTGTCTTCCAGCATAACATAGTACTTCAGGGAACAACTATCTAACCCTGATCAAGTTATAGGAATAAGGCAAATAGCAGGCAATTGCACAATGTCACATCTCAACCAGCTCCACTTCTAGAGAACAGATTTCTAAAAGTGACCTTCTTGAGCACACACACAGTTGACCCTACCCTTGTCAACTTAGCATACACAGATGTCTCCTCTTCCAGGTCAGGAGTAGGTTCCAAACAAGTATCCCTTTGTTTGACACCTAAAAACATCTGCTCTTCAACCAGTAGCTGCATACTTGTTGAACAACATGTTCTAACATCGCATAAAACATTAGTTCCACCTCCTTGGAACAAACCCTCCTTGAAATTCTTCAAGGTCTTCATATACACTACCCAAGAGTGTAAAAGAATTAGTGATCAGGTGATTCTTACCATCCTGAAGTGAGAACGTCATGATGAGTGGACTTGAGGAGACTCAAGTATCTTTGACATCTTCAATAGGTTATGATGAAATCTTGAATACAGCAGCCTTTCATCCACATGAGGGGAAACTACATCAGAGTTTGAGTTTTGCCAGGTATTATGTAGTGAAAATCATAATACAACTCAACCTATGAACACACACATCACCAAATCAGCCTCCAAGACCATACCAAGTTTGAATATGATTCAATACTGGCACAGCTGTCCCACGCAAGGGCCAATTGCCAACCTTCAGAGACAGGTCCACACATTTCCTGTCATGAATAGTCCATCCACCTACTTCAAGGGACCATTCAGGGACATCACAGAACCTTTCACAGGTTTCAACATCAGTACTAACACAACTCCTTGCAAGATACCAGAAAGTATCACCCATGGATCTCATCCAGAAACAGAACAGGATACCTGCTCTGATACCATTTGAAATTCTGGCGTAGTCAGATTTCAGATGTTCTACTCCAAGTTATGACATCTGATCCAACATTGCTACAAATACAGCAAGATAGTTATACAATTCAAACCCAGTACTGATATGCACACATTCACAGATGTCACGACATCTGCTACTATATCACCATAGTATGGAAGAACACCCAGTTCTGTCCATCTGGTACAAAGACACAACAGAGATCAACCATAGCACTTACTTCTGTTGAGCCTGCACAGTTATCAGCATGATGTCTCAACATTGATTTGAACATCACCTGTTACAGCATTACAGATTTACCTTATTTTATAACCGACAAAATTATAACATGCAGAAGGTAAAAACACAAGTAATTGTTAACCCAGTTCGGTGCAACATCACCTACGTCTGGGGGCATACCAAGCCAGGAAGAAGATCCACTATCAGCAGTATTAATTCAGAGTTAAACTCCCCCGTTTACAACTCTTCACTTAATCCCTACCCAATGCAATCTATACCTAGGAACTCCTAGATAAAAACCTCCAGTTTCCATTCCTATCACTACAATTACAATGTAATGCTAAACAACTTGAACTTGCTTCACAGTTTCGTTCAAGAACATAATCACTCTTTCCTACAGGCTTTGAGTTACAAAAACTCTCAGCTTTGAACACTGAGAAACACATGGTAACCTTCCCACAGATTTGGAGGTTTACCTCACACACACCCCTAAATTTTCATTCTAAGAGGCTTACAAAAACTAGGTTACAATATGCTATTTATAACCTAATCACCCAACTGGATTTGGGCCTTCAGAAATCGCAGCAAACTTCTCCTTTTGCTGTTACAACATCAGCAGAAACTTTCTGCTACAAACAAGGTCTTCAATCTTTTAGTTCCTAAAATATCTCCCTATTTAGTTCCTAAAATATCTCCATATTTAGTTCCTACAATATCTCCATATTTAGTTCCTAAAATATCTCCATATTTAGTTCCTAAAATATCTCCATATTTAGTTCCTAAAATATCTCAAGACCTCCACAAATAATGCCACATAGGATTCTAACTAATTTCCACATATTAGTGTGCTAACAAATAGGCTTTTTGTTAGGTTCCTTAATTGTAGCTTGGTTGTTGGTTTCCTGGATTTTAGCCTGAGAAAAATGCTGAAACAGAAAAACTAAACAACCTACAATATAGCATATGCTGTCAGGAATGAATGTCACAACATTCAGTTTGACTTCCAAATCATTAAGCATATGCTAAGTCTGTTTTTCCTGAAAACAGACTGTACAATTTGCTGTACTGTACAAAACCAATATGTCCATACTTCAGTATCAGCGTACATTAATAAATGTCAAAACATCCAATTTGACATTCATACATAGAGCCTTACATCAGGTCTGTTATCCTCTTGATAAGCAGAATGAGTTGCATACTGAAATGTAGCAGAAAACCAATCTGCTTATTGTTCAGTATATGTTGTCAATGATGAATGTCATAACATCCAGTTTGACATTCAGACAGTAGGTCTTATGTCAGGTCTGTTATTTCCTTGATAAGCAGACTGATAATAAATACTGAGTTATAGTAGAACACCACCTGTTCTATTCCTCAGTATCTGCTGACAGGGATGAATGTCATAACATCCAGTTTGACATTCAATGAATCCTGTATTAGCTAATCCTGCAGTACACTACTCAGAATGTCATGACATCAGCCAAGACATCAGAGTACAGCTAGGTATTCTAACATACAATGCAGTCAACCAAACATCTCCACAGCATGTCATGACATCAGTCAGGACATTAGAATCCAGCTAGTGTTTTACCATACAATGCAGCCAATCAAACATCTACACTTAGAATCAAAGGACTCTTGGAGAATTGAATTCCAAAACAGTGTAGATTCAAGCTCAAATTCAAAATAATTTCTCAGGTTTATCCTCTCAATGTGAAGGGTTTTCTATGGGGAATCAAAGCTTGCGCAATATGTGTCTTGATTGTGAGAAAATGAGCTTCAGTTTATAGAGGATTCAAGTGTTAATTGCACACTCCATTCAAGTTTCTAAAATTGGCAAAGTGAGGTAAGCAGTTGCATGGGCGCTCCTAGGCCCATCAAATGATTGCTAATAGTCCATATTTGAAGTTCAGATATTTTGAAGCAAGCTTGGAATGCAAGGCAATTGAGAATTTGAATTTGAATCTTGATCCATGACACATGATACCAACCTGTTTAAGCCATGCGCAGCCTATGCATTTCTCTTCCAAAATGCATGCATTTTAGCTCTTTGGAAAGGTGAGATCAAGAGGAACAAGTTTCATGTTGAACACTTTTCCATTTAGATCTTTTAACTTGTAGATATTTGTGGTGGAAGTTTGGAAAAATTTGACATATTGAAAATTTTCTAAGTGCCAAGCCATATGTCTTAATATTCCACCTTGCTTAACTTTTTATGGGAGCTTCAAATGAGAAAGGTGTCTTCATAAAAGTTGTAGCTCTATCAAAGACCTTCAAAATGGTTACAAATTTAATGTCATTTGGATTTGAAATGATATACGTATGCATTTTTGAAGTTTGGCAAAATCACTTGATCAATGGTATAGATCGAAAGTGACCTATAATGTAGCCTCATATCACATGTGCAAAGAAGTTTAATTAGCTCTCACTCCAAACATAAAAGTTGAATTAGACACATTTAATTTGATTGTGCAACTTGGAAATTTTTCATATCATAAAAATTGAGGAAGTTATGGCCTTGGGAAGCTGACTTTCAAATTAGGGTTTAGACAAAATGACCTATAATGTTTCAACATAGGAAATGATTTTCCAAGAAAAACTAGCTCTAGGTATCAACATGAAAGTTGTTTATAATGTCATTTAGAGTAAGTTTTCTCTTGGAATCATTTTCATATGGTGAAAATTGTAGGAGATAGGGTCTAGGGAGACCCAGTTTTGATCAGATGAATCCATCTGGCCAACCACCATCAACCAACTTGCTAAATTCCAATTCTCTTGACTTTATTGGATCATGGTAGATCATACATGCATAAGATGATGAATTTTGACATGTCCCTTGAGAAATTTGATCAATTGGTGAGATAGTTTGTTGGAGAAGTTACTCAAGATACCTAGTCAAACTAGGGTTTCCAAGGCAAACCACCCTCAAACTCTTGAAGTAAACTTGATCAATATAATATGTAGAAACAATTGGGACTCATACATGATGCTTATAACCATTCTTAAATCAACTCTTGATTGTGCTCTTTGTTCATGAGGGTCTCAAACCCTAGATGTGATCAATGAATCAAGGATATCATGTCCCTTCCTACAAAAAGAGTTAGATGGATACAAAGACATATTTTTGGTATTTTGGTTAGTGAAATGATAAAAATACAAGTATGATATAATCACAAAGTGCTTGGTGATCTCTCCCAAAACAAACCCAATGCAAAAGGGGTAAGGAGAATGCCAAGATATGATCCTAAGGCCAATGCTCATGATGAAATGCATGAGGGGTCTTAGGGTCAAAATTGGGGTCTTACAGCTGCCCCTATTTAAGGACATTCTAATTGAGGAGGTGAAGGTTAAAATCTTCGGCTCGACTCAGTAGAATGGGCTTAAATAACAACATAGAGAAACAAATTTTGGTCCCTAAGAGACCTCATGATGCGTATGATATGAATGCAAAAGTTAATGCTCTGTGGGGAAATATTTCCACAAAGGGAAAAGAAATCAGAGAGACCGAAAGTCCGCAGGAGCACAATGTATTCCATAAGGGAAACCCACTAGGGAGACAGAGACTCTGGGGGATAAAAGAAGTTATGTGTAGGCCAAGCTACGACTTAAAACTACTAGGGGACTTGAGGAGGATCCATGTAAAATGGAAAGACTCGGCCGGGGAAACACACACATCTGCAGGGGATACGAATAAGTCAGGATAAAACTGAAATATTCGACTCGTGCAGGGCAAAGAGATTTCACTAAGGAAAAGCGCACTCGACTCGACTGGGGGGAAAATAAAATTTCAACCCAGGAGGAGCAGAAATCTATCATCCACTACATGTTACTGGGTAAGAAGATAATAAAAATCTGATAGAGAGACCATCCATCATCGGTTAGGATGAACATATCAAGGATGGCTCGCTGAGGAAAAAGGCCAGGGGGGAGTATTCATTACCGGTTACTGAGTAAGAATAGCCTTTCTGGGGGAAACTACAGGGAAATAGGATTTACAACTACTAGTTACTAGGCAGAAGACCAAAGGTGAGAGTATCCGTCATCGGTTAAGATGAACATATCAAGGATAAACTCAACAGGGAAGAAAATCCGTCACCGGTTAAGATGAACATATCAAGGATAGACTTGCCTGGGGGTGTCAAGGAGGATACCCGTTGTAGCACCTCAAATTTGCACCTATCATTGTACATACATTCTCATATTAGGTCATAGCATATCATGGTCCACTGCATAGCATTGCATTGATCCATTTGCCTCAAGTGCAAGCCAATCAAGAAATTAGGTCAAACTGGTCAGGAGGTCAGTCAACCAAGCAAGCAGGTGCAATTTCCAAGGAGCCAAGGCCCTAGGGTTTGTCCAACAAGTTCACATGACTTGGAGGTCCATTTGAAGTGTTTAAGCCAAGGGTTGGATGTTCAGAAGCCATCAGTTCATGCACAGTCAGTCAGAAACCCTAGAAAAGTCAAACTTGGTCAACTTTGGTTGATTTTATGGTTTTGATGGATGGATTTGGTTTGAGAGAGTTTATTCATGTCCCAATAGGCCTCATGTATCATGGAAATCAATATCACTGAAGAATTTGAAGCCAATCAGAGAATTTCCAAAAATAGAAACTGGACCTGTAATTTTAACTGCCAAAAATGGAAACTTCTTGATCCCAAACTTACATCATGATACAAGCTTCAAATGAATTTTTGCCCAACATGAAAGTTGAAGATCTTGTTCTCCCATTTCCAAAAAGTCCAAGAACTCTCAATTCCCATGCATGGTTGTCAAGATATGATCAAATCATTTTCACAAAATCTTGAACTTCAAAAGGCCATATCTCTCAAACCATTTGGCCAATTTTGGTGGGGTTTTTTCCTACAAGCTCCATTTAACCCCCTCTTTCCAAAAATGCACTCCTCATGAACCAAAACCTCACCATGCAAAATGGCATTTTTAAGCTTGACTTTATTCATTTCAAGTGTGGAAAAAGTTGACTTTGTGAATTAAAGGTTTCTACTCATTTTTGTCATTTGGGACTTGGTTGGTATGATATTTGAGACATGTTTTAAGGCCCAAATCGTGCAGACCACACCTCCATGTGCAACTTGTGTCAAACTTAGCAATTTTGGCATTTGGCTTCATTTGTGTTAATCAAGCTTAACACTTCCATTAACCAAGACTAAACAGCAAATAAATAGGATATTTTCTGTCATTTCAACCCTAGACACAACCTCCATTCACACAGAAAACTCATCTGCTCTCCAAATTTCTCACTTCTTGATTTGGAACTGTTGCTTAATTTTCTCAAAGAAATCGAGCTGGCTTTGTTTGCTACATTATATACCATCATTTTGGAGTGCATTGCAAGCCTATTTTCATGACTGTAAAGCCGTCTCCACTATGTTTTCATTAAAGCTCAGCCATGGCAGATCTGGTTTGAAGACTTTCTAAAGGTTGTTGAGCTAGAGCAACTTAGTCATTCACCATTGCAAGCTGGAAAGAACAACTGTTTCGGACCAAAATCACCAAAACAACACTGTTTCATTGATTTCTTCAAATCAAGTGAGTTTTTCGACCTTCTTTGTTTTCCAAATGATGCTATGCTTTGTGTAGTTCTTGCCTTGCTGAGTATTGTGAAACTTGTATCATGCTAATTGGTTAACTATGCTGTATGAAATCTGGATTTCATTTTTTATGCTCAAATAAGTTTTTGCTCGATTTGCTTTGTTCAAGATGAGTTAGTGAAAATGGATGTCATATTTGTGTTGTGTGTTGATTGCTGATCATATTGATATGCTCGATTTTATTTTCTGGAAAGTTTGATCATGAGTGATTGTTGATGATGAACGCGGGTACTGTAGCGAACCCTAGCTTGTTTCCAGATTTTCTTTCCCAATCGCGTTTGTTCATGCTGCATGGCAGGGTTACTGTTTCGTTAAGTAGCCAATCAAAACATTTGGTTTCCCTCCCCTGTACGCTGCGTTTAGCTTAGTTGTTGTGATAATTGCAAAAATGCCACTCGGTCAATGTTGACTTATCCAAACCATGTCCTATTGATTCAATGTTCATTCCAAATTGATGCTCAACTTCCAAAATTCATTTCTCACTCGTTTCAAATCCAAAATTTATGAAATTTTTTCCATAATGTTCACATGGATGTCTACTATTTTATCATGATTTTTATTGAATTTTTGGTTGGCTGGATTTTTAATGGCTCTAGGTTTCTTGACATGTATGCTTAATTTGTACCTTTTTCCATTTCTTTTGTGAAATAATGATGATGCATCCAATGACCCTGAAATTTTTTGTGGTTAATCTACACTCATTCATGTTCATTTTGGTGTAAAGTTTATGCATTTATCATATGTGGTTTGTGAGATATAAATTTTTGAAGTAGGGTGTGACAATTTGTGTCACACCAATGATATGCTATTTCATGATTTTTGATGACATGCTTCCTGACCTCCAAATAATGTGAAATTTTGCATGATCCATCTATTATATGTCTAGTTGATGTGTGAATTTTCCTGGAATTAATTATGCCTTTTCCTATTTGTTTGAGATTTTTCTTCTCTGCCTAGTCAAATGTTGACTTTGTGTGACACATCTTTCCAAATCCTTTATGAAATTCTCATATCTTATTGGATGATCATGAAATTTTACATGTGCATACTAGACATCTTGAGCTTTGCATTGGTGTTGATCCCATTCATTTCTCATCTGTTTTCATTTTGTTATGATTTTTTGAAGTTGACCCATGAATGTTTGACTTCTTTGTGCATGCTTGAAATTGTTTTGACTTCCTGATTTTAATTGACCATCTTCCCATGATCCAATTGAGCTGAAAATTTGTATGAATGCCATGTTATGGATTGTGATTGACCCTGAATTATTTGATAATTTTTGGAATTGACTATGATTGGTTTTGAGCTAAGTCTTTCTGTTGACTTCTTTGTGCCTACTTGAATTTGCTTTGACTTCATGATTTTCATTGACTGCCTTCCACTTGTCCAATTGTGATGAAATTTTACATGCTTACCATGCTAGGTGTTAGGATTGATCATGAATTATTTGGTGATTTTTGAAAATGTTTGAGTTGACTTTTGATGCAAGTCTTTCTGTTGACTTCTATGTGCACGAATTTGCCATGCTTTGCCTTCCTTTGCTTATGAAATCATGATGATGCATGATATGAATATGAATCCAATTGTGCTTGCTTCTTAAATGTTTGAACTTGACTTTGGTTGACTTTCATTTGCTGTTTTGACTTTCTCATTTGTTTTTGACCCTAGGCTTGTCCTAGTGGTCTTTTGGGCTTATGATTGAGTTTATGTTTCAGGTTAAGCAACAATGCCTCAAAGATCATACAAATTTGATTGAGTTTGATTACATATCATGTGCTAACCTTTGTTTTGTAGGTGGCATGACTCATTTGACTTGAGTTTGTGCTTTGCACATTGGTCCCTCTGTGTTGACTGTTGATTCAATTCCTTTTGCTTTAACTGTTGAACTGTGTACTGATTAGTTTGACTATTTCAGGTACCCTTAGTTGCTTAAGTTCTTTGAACTTGCTTTGCTTTGCTATTTAGCAACTTGCTTGAGGTATAATCCCTTTTTCTTCATGTAGTCTGGAAGACCTGGCCTGTTACTTGGCCAGGCAACTGTCTGAAGTCCTCCTTAAGAGGCAATGTTTGTGTATGTTTAATTTGTCCTTGTACAGAGTCAAAGACCTCCTAAGTGAAGAGGCAATTGGTAGAACCAAGGGATAAGCAACCTATCCCCTGCTATTCAGTGTGTCTTCTGCTTTGCTCACACCACTGTGTTGATGCATTGTAGATAAAAACCCAAGATCTTGTGCAATTGCACAGTTGAGTCAGTATCAAATGTGTAGAAGGGTTCCCGCTTTCTGAACCCACACATTCTCGTCAAATGCTCTCCCAGGCCAGGGATAAGAGCAATGAGGCACACCCCTCATCTCCTTTCATCTGCTTCACCTTGGCTCTCAATGTCAAGGTTAAGAGCACATTCACCCAGTTTCAGAGGTTTGTTTGTTGAGGTTGATATGACCCCTCGACTAAAACCTAGCCTTGTTTGAGCCCCTTGCTTGTGTATAGTGTGTGCTACCTGTGCTTGCATGTTTGTTTGACTTGCTTCCTGTGCAAGTTAGGTTTAGTTTAGACTAATCCTTGTTTGCTTTCGCCCTCGTTGCGATCCTTTCTCTCGCCCTCGTTGCGATCGAGCCTTTTCCTTTCTCTCGCCCTCGTTGCGATCGAGCCTTTTCCTTTCTCTCGCCCTCGTTGCGATCGAGCCTTTTCCTTTCTCTCGCCCTCGTTGCGATCGAGCCTTTTCCTTGCTCTCGCCCTCGTTGCGATCGAGCCTTTTCCTTTCTCTCGCCCTCGTTGCGATCGAGCCTTTTCCTTTCTCTCGCCCTCGTTGCGATCGAGCCTTTTCCTTTCTCTCGCCCTCGTTTCGATCGAGACTTTCCCTTTCTCTCGCCCTCGTTGCGATCGAGACTTTCCCTTTCTCGTGCCTTAGTTGCAATCGAGGCCTTTGTCCCTCCGTAGCCGAACTACGGCAACTCTGATTCTCATGTTCAGATGAGATACGTAGGCACGAGATGCGATGTCCTGCCGAGTCAGTTTCAGTCAGTTTCTTTTGTCTCTTTTCAGCCAGTGTGCGTGTGTTTGAGCAGTGTTTAGCAACCAATATTCCTTCCTTTAGTGCGTGGATCCCGTAGAGTACTACGGATGCGTAGGGGTGCTAATACCTTCCCTCCGCATAACCGACTCCCGAACCCATCCTCTTTGGTCGCGAGACCATGTTCTTTCCTAGGTTTACTCTGAGCGTTTCCTTTCCCTCTTTTGGGATAAATAACGCACGGTGGCGGCTCTGTTGTTTCTTCTTTTCCCGCCGGTTTTTCGCGTAATGCGACAGCTGGCGACTCTGTTGGGGATATAGAGAAGTTGACCTGTGCTGGTCCGTCTTCCCTAAGCGAGTCTCTCCTAGCGCTCTCTAGGTTAGGGTTTTGGTTGCTGTTTGCTGTTTGATTTATTGCATTCATGTTATTTATTGTTTGCATTTATTGTTTGCACATCTGTTTGCATGCATCATACTGGCATCATGTTGGATTCTGTACAGGTTGGTTCCTCCGATTTGGGGTGGATGTTCTGAGTGAAGCCCACTACCCAGGCTTGAGTGTACACATAGGTGTTAGAGTGGATAGTCATGAGGCTTGCGTGGCATGTTGCTACGTTAAGTCGTTCATGAAACCCACATCCAGACGAGGTTTCTTTTGGATATATTCTGTCCTATGGGTGTTCCATAACGACATATATTCCTGTAGAAATCGTCGACTCTGGTGACCATTTCCCGAGAACTCAGTCGAGGCCTCTCCTCCGAGACGTGATTATGTTAGCTCTAGTGGGAGCATTCTCGTTGCTCAATCCGAGGACCCCGAGACTGGGAACTTGCTCTAGGATATCCTGTTGAGGGGAGTCAGCAGAGGTCTTTTATCCCGTAATAATGCCAAACCTTCAGTGGTAAACGTATTATTCTCGACTGAAGGGCTGAAGCTGACAAACTTCTGTTCTTAGAACCTACCAGTGAGGGGAGGGTTTGATATCTACAGATACGGTTTCTGCCAGTGATGCTGTGATGGTGACTTTGGTTCAGCCGAATTTATGGACATTTATTTCTGGGACGCCGGAGTTCTGTCCGTGGTTTATCAGCGGGTTCCGTTTATTTCGGATCCCCGGGTTGAATTTGAGAGTACCTGTTCAGAGGATCTGGCTGTCATCCGTTCAGTGGATGTTCCTGTGATGATAGTGATGTAATCTCTAGTTCCGTTTATTTCGGAACTCCCCAAGTCGGATTTATGGTGACCTGGTTCCTCAGATTGGTTTCAGATGCCAGTTGATCAGATTGACTTTGGGTTTCAGATGTTTGTGATCAGAGTTCAAGCCGAAGCTTTGACCCTGTGCCTTGAGACGCACAGCCTGACCAGTCATGTTCACATCATTTGCATCATAGCATATTTATTTTCAAAAAATAATAATGCATGAAAAAAGTTAACTCGCATATGCATATCCTTTTCAGGATCATTCATGACAAAATAGTACCCATATCATGCATATCATGCACATCCTTGCATTGCAGACATGCTTGGGAGAGACTTCTCACTTCGGTTCTTGACTGAGACAGGATTGCTGACCGTCGACCGCATCGTTACTCCACCAGACTCAATCATCAGAAGATTATGGATCAGGTTCAAGCAGAGTTGGCTGAGATGAGGGCAAACATGGCCCAGTTTATGACGATGATGCAAGGAGTTGTTCAGGGGCAAGAGGAGCTGCGTGCCTTAGCCCAGAGATTGGAAGCCGTGATTCCACCAGTCCACCGTGCTCCACCAGTGGATGTACCCGTTCATGAGAATGCTGCTGTCACTATTCTCGTCGATGATTATGCCGTGGGTGATGAATTGAAGGGGATCAGAATCAGTGAACAGCCTCTTGCTGCAAAGACTGTTAATGTCAGAACAACCCTCGCTCCGATTCGCCATCCTGGCTCTTCAAGTTCTTCCGGTTCTAAGAAGCCATCCTCTGGGGCACCCAAAAGGGGAGAAAGTGAAACAAATGCTGTGCACCGTCGGAGGAGTGCAAACAGAGGACAGTATCGTCAGGCTGCTGCTGTGACTATTCCAGCAACTCAACCTCAACAACAGCAGAGAAGACCAACTCAGCAGTATCAGCATCAACAACATCGTCCTCAGCAGCAGGCTTCCCAGCAAGCCAGTGCGAGTAATGAGAGGAAGAAGATCATTTTTGATCCAATCCCCATGTCCTACGCCGAACTGTATCCCTCTCTGTTAGAGCGGAACTTGATTACTCCCAGAGACCCGCCACCCATACCCGTCAACCCTCGGTGGTGGTATAGGCCTGAACAACATTGTGTGTATCATTCGGGTGCTCCTGGTCATGGCGTGGACAGTTGTTTCCAGCTGAAGATGAAGGTTCAAGACCTTGTGAGGTCAGGTATTCTGATTTTGGAAGACTTAGGTCCCAATGCTAATCAAGCTTGAAGATAACAAGTCCTGGGCTGGCGCCGATTTTTCTTCAGAAGGGTTGTTCAGAAAGCAGAAGCTGCTGATGCAAAGGATACTGACAGTTGTCATCCCTGGTGGGATCTATCACAATTGGGTCACTGTGGGCGTTCCTACAGTTGTTCATAAGTCTCTGTAATAATCACTTTGTTTAAAAACTCTTCTCCCATGCCAAAAGGAGAAGTGATGGCATTGTTGGCAATATTCTGTGCAATGATATTTTCATTCAAATAAGTGCATGTTAAACATTTGTTTTTCCATTTGTTTTCCCTTTTCGCTTTTTGCATGAAATTGGTGATCACAAAAAACCTTTAAAAAACAAGAATAAAAGCAATCTTTTCATCTGCATAACGATTGTCTTGTTTGATTTTCAAAAAGCTTTTCATATCAAAATCATTATGCAGGTTGTTTCTTAAACCCATTGAACATAATGATCGGACGTCATCTCCCAATTTTGAATTCCCTGTATTCGAAGCGGAAGAAGATGATGCTTGAAGGGACTCCTGACGGTATTTCCCGACTTCTTGAGCAAGAAAAGAAGATCACACTCAGCTGCATCTCGAGAATCAGCAGAACAGCCAACTGGGGCATTTATCAAAAAAAGAGAAAAAAGAAAAAAAAGAGGAGGGTGCAAAATAAAAAAAAAAAAAGAAATCAATCAAAATCAAAAGAAATCAAAAGAAATCAAATCAGAAGAAAGAAAAAAGAAAGAAAGAAGAAAAAAAAGAGAAATAGCACCCTCAAAGTCCCAAGTTGACTAATGCTGAATTCGACGGAAAGAACGAAAAGATCAACTGCCATGTGTCACGGTCAAGTTATATCAGCAAAGAGTGAAGAAAGCACGCGTTAAGAAGGTCAAGCCTCGTGTGTTTCGAGGGGCCTCATGCTCAAGAAAGTCCTGTCTTTCGTGCCTGATTCCAGGGGCAAGTGAACCCCCAAGCTATGAACGTCCATATGTTGTCAAAAGAGCCTTTTCAGGCAGTGTTCTAACACTTACTACGATGGATAAAGAAGTTCACTCGTCCTGTGAATTCTGATGCAGTCAAGAAATACTTCGCCTAAAAGCAAAAAAGCAGAATAGCTCGCTAAGTCGAACACCCCAAAGGGCGACTTAGGCAAAAAGGAGCGTCTCGGTGGATTGAAAACCCGAAAGGGCGATCCAGGCAAAAGTTAGAGACATTGAAAAAAAAAAGAGAATTCGCATCCCGCTAGATTGAGCACCTCACACTGGGGCAATCTAGGCAAAAATTAGGGATTTGGCAAGTAACTGCATCTTGACAAGACTGTGCTGTACATCTGCCATCCGTCAGGGATTCTCGATTCGTCGTCAACTGAAGCTTTGAATACATCGAAAATTCAGAATGGTAGAGGAAAGGTCATTATGTTCAATGTAGCCCTCTCCAATATATATCACCGATTTCAAACTTGTACAGATCTATGGAGTCTCGCCCTTGGCAGACTACCATCGCATCACATTAATTTGCGCTTTTATCCAATTATTTGCACTCCTATTTGTTTCAACTCAACAAACGTTTTGCATGTTTTAATTGATAAAGTATCATTGTTTTCAAAATAAACAAATTTTTCACAAAATTGTTCTTAAACAAAGTGAACATTCACAATGATGGAAGAATACTTAGGAGACCCACAGTGCTCTCCCGGGGGTGGTATGATTACCAACAGGTAAGACAATTGTTCGTATCTCGAGCATGACTGTATCTTTGTCCTGCAGAACCTCGTATGGTCTCTCCTCAGTGAAGTTGCCCGATGCAGTGTCGTTTGAAGTTATTCATCTTCATGTTCCCGGCAGTACAGATTCTTCCTCCAAATCCCTGTTAGCTCTATTGTGGGGCATTCCCAGTAGAGTGCTGTTTGAGCCCTATCGTGGGGCATCCCCAGCAAGTTTGCTGTTTCGGACATTATTGTGGGGCAGCTCCCCTAGCAGAGTGTTTACTGAAGACTTCAACTTTCGCCTCTTCAGCAGAGCAGTCTTCATCTCCCCCCAGCATGGGTGCTTTTCTTGGAAGATTCAGTATTTGGAGGATCGACATCCCCGTAATCCGGCATTCCCTCAGATAGATCCCCTAGTGGAGTTGTTCGCGTAAGGAGCTTTATCAATGCTTTTGTATTTCTCATCAGAAATCTGGTTGTTTCTCGGTATCCCTGATTTTCATCACGAGTTGTTGTGGCGTGTCCGCCTGTATGTTGAACTCTGTTCTCCGGTTGTGACTGACGATCCCTCCGGAAGCCTCCGGTGGCCTTCCTCCCCTGCAGGATGAGTGTTCCCAGTCCCCAGTGAATTTTCTTTGCTCTCTGGTAACTTTGGTTTTCCCTCCGGAAGAGTGGTGCCGGATGGTTGATTCCTGGACCCGCGTGTTGAACATGTCTGTTTGTCAACATTCATCATGCATAATGCATACATGCATAATCATAGCATTCAGATACTCATGTTGCAGTTGTTGCCGTGTGTCTGTTGATGATTGCGTTCTGCTATTTGGTAATACAAGATCTCTCCAGTAGATTTTCCCCTAGCAGATGTGGGTGTGTCTGATCTCTCCATGTAGAGCCAACCCCTTAAGCAGAAAGTGTCTATCCTTTCCTGCCATTTCCCCACTGAGATACATCCTCGTGGATGACGGTTGCTTCCGTTCCCTCCCTACACGGGATGGGTTGTCCCTATTGAGTTCTTTCCTCATTAGGATGAGTCTTGTTTCAGTCTGCCTTTTTGGATCGTTCCTAAATTGGCTTCCTGTTGGCTGTCTCCTGTGCTTCCCTGGGGCATAAATGAATAGTCGCTCACTAACCGGCACTCATTCATCTTATCCTCAGCGGAATTTGTGGCCTCTGCCTACAAACCGGTAGCTGTAAGTCCTATCTTTGTGGTTTTCTACCCACTAGCTGGTAGTTGTGAAATCCCACATTCCTCCCCTTGGTGGAGTTAACCCTTTGTGCTCATCCTATTGATGACTGGTTACTTTTCCATGGGCCTCTACCTACAAACCGGTAGCTGTAAGTCCTATCTTTGTGGTTTTCTACCCACTAGCTGGTAGTTGTGAAATCCCACATTCCTCCCCTTGGTGGAGTTAACCCTTTGTGCTCATCCTATTGATGACTGGTTACTTTTCCATGGGCCTCTACCTACAAACCGGTAGCTGTAAGTCCTATCTTTGTGGTTTTCTACCCACTAGCTGGTAGTTGTAAAATCCCACTTTCATCCCCTTGTTGGAGTTAACCCTTTGTGCTCATCCCGATGATGACTGGTTACTTTTTTGTGGTTTTCTACCTACAAACCGGTAGATGTAATCCCCTCTTTGCAGTTATCAGTATCCGCTTTGCGGTATTGATATTCTTTCCCCTTTGGATACTTGCCTTGATCAAGCAGTATTGTCCCCATTGGGTCTTCACCTTCTTTTTGGATACTTGCTCCGAGTTAGCAACTTCATCCTCTTTTGATTGGTTATCTTTGCATACCTAGTCCTGGTACCGATGCCTTTCTTTTCGGTCGTTTATCCATTTAACAACCTATAACCCGGTTATGGATAATCTTCCATGCGAGGTTATTATCTACGTTTTGACGGCTATAGATAATATATCTCATGCACTCTTTGGTCAATCTTTCGATTGTTATCTCCAGCAGAGTAAGATTCGTATTCCTTGTGGAATCGAATGTTCATCCTCTAACAAGACTGCTTTTCTAGCCCTCTTCAGGATGTTGAGTGTTTTGGAACACAAACCAATTCACGTTTGGTCGGTCACCCGTTTCATACCTACAACCCGGTATCCTTGGTGTTCCTTCCTGTTTGCTCGCTGTCGTGACCTTGATCCCCAGTGAGACCCCCTGCAAGTGTTCAGCCTTGCCCTGTCATCTTGTGGATGTCAGTATCCCGTCAGCACCCGCGTGTGTTGTTTCTTTGGTGTCGGTAAACACCATCCTTCGGTGATTTCCAGTCATGCGTAAGTGTCTGGTCTTCTTTGGTGTCGGTAAACACCATCCTTCGGTGATTTCCAGTCATGCGTAAGTGTCTGGTCTTCTTTGGTGTCGGTAAACACCATCCTTCGGTGATTTCCAGTCATGCGTAAGTGTCTGGTCTTCTTTGGTGTCGGTAAACACCATCCTTCGGTGATTTCCAGTCATGCGTAAGTGTCTGGTCTTCTTTGGTGTCGGTAAACACCATCCTTCGGTGATTTCCAGTCATGCGTAAGTGTCTGGTCTTCTTTTGATGTCGGTAAACATCCTCTTTCGATGTTCATAACGTCGCTCTCCCTTTCGTCCTATGATGTCTGGTTGAGTTTTCCTCCTCTCCGTTGGTGTCGATAAACGTGAGTCTCCCTTTCGTCCTATGATGTCTGGTTGAGTTTTCCTCCTCTCCGTTGGTGTCGATAAACGTGAGTCTCCCTTTCGTCCTATGACGTCTGGTTGAGTTTTCCTCCTCTCCGTTGGTGTCGATAAACGTGAGTCTCCCTTTCGTCCTATGATGTCTGGTTGAGTTTTCCTCCTCTCCGTTGGTGTCGATAAACGTGAGTCTCCCTTTCGTCCTATGATGTCTGGTTGAGTTTTCCTCCTCTCCGTTGGTGTCGATAAACGTGAGTCTCCCTTTCGTCCTATGATGTCTGGTTGAGTTTTCCTCCTCTCCGTTGGTGTCGATAAACGTGAGTCTCCCTTTCGTCCTATGACGTCTGGCTGAGTTTTCCTCCTCTCCGTTGGTGTCGATAAACGTGAGTCTCCCTTTCGTCCTATGATGTCTGGTTGAGTTTTCCTCCTCTCCGTTGGTGTCGATAAACGTGAGTCTCCCTTTCGTCCTATGATGTCTGGTTGAGTTTTCCTCCTCTCCGTTGGTGTCGATAAACGTGAGTCTCCCTTTCGTCCTATGACGTCTGGCTGAGTTTTCCTCCTCTCCGTTGGTGTCGATAAACGTGAGTCTCCCTTTCGTCCTATGACGTCTGGCTGAGTTTTCCTCCTCTCCGTTGGTGTCGATAAACGTGAGTCTCCCTTTCGTCCTATGACGTCTGGCTGAGTTTTCCTCCTCTCCGTTGGTGTCGATAAACGTGAGTTTTTCCTAGTTGTCCGTTGGCATCTAGTTGCGATTTCTTTTCCCATTCATCGTCATTGCGATGTCTGGATGTGGCCGTACCCTTTGAAAAAAAAAAAAAAAAAAAAAAAACAAAAATACCCAGTAATAAGCATCAGATCCCAGTGGACGTTTCCATTGTCGGATCCTGGCATTGTGCAAATTCTACGGTCCTTTTGTATTCAATCCCTGTTTACCCTGAAAGTCTGACAGCCGTTGCTATCATCCGTTCGGGTTCCCAGCTGATTGAATAGGGGCAGCTGTAGCACCTCAAATTTGCACCTATCATTGTACATACATTCTCATATTAGGTCATAGCATATCATGGTCCACTGCATAGCATTGCATTGATCCATTTGCCTCAAGTGCAAGCCAATCAAGAAATTAGGTCAAACTGGTCAGGAGGTCAGTCAACCAAGCAAGCAGGTGCAATGTCCAAGGAGCCAAGGCCCTAGGGTTTGTCCAACAAGTTCACATGACTTGGAGGTCCATTTGAAGTGTTTAAGCCAAGGGTTGGATGTTCAGAAGCCATCAGTTCATGCACAGTCAGTCAGAAACCCTAGAAAAGTCAAACTTGGTCAACTTTGGTTGATTTTATGGTTTTGATGGATGGATTTGGTTTGAGAGAGCTTATTCATGTCCCAATAGGCCTCATGTATCATGGCAATCAATATCACTGAAGAATTTGAAGCCAATAAGAGAATTTCCAAAAATAGAAACTGGACCTGTAATTTTAACTACCAAAAATGGAAACTTCTTGATCCCAAACTTACATCATGATACAAGCTTCAAATGAATTTTTGCCCAACATGAAAGTTGAAGATCTTGTTCTCCCATTTCCAAAAAGTCCAAGAACTCTCAATTCCCATGCATGGTTGTCAAGATATGATCAAATCATTTTCACAAAATCTTGAACTTCAAAAGGCCATATCTCTCAAACCATTTGGCCAATTTTGGTGGGGTTTTTTCCTACAAGCTCCATTTAACCCCCTCTTTCCAAAAATGCACTCCTCATGAACCAAAACCTCACCATGCAAAATGGCATTTTTAAGCTTGACTTTATTCATTTCAAGTGTGGAAAAAGTTGACTTTGTGAATTAAAGGTTTCTACTCATTTTTGTCATTTGGGACTTGGTTGGTATGATATTTGAGACATGTTTTAAGGCCCAAATCGTGCAGACCACACCTCCATGTGCAACTTGTGTCAAACTTAGCAATTTTGGCATTTGGCTTCATTTGTGTTAATCAAGCTTAACACTTCCATTAACCAAGACTAAACAGCAAATAAATAGGATATTTTCTGTCATTTCAACCCTAGACACAACCTCCATTCACACAGAAAACTCATCTGCTCTCCAAATTTCTCACTTCTTGATTTGGAACTGTTGCTTAATTTTCTCAAAGAAATCGAGCTGGCTTTGTTTGCTACATTATATACCATCATTTTGGAGTGCATTGCAAGCCTATTTTCATGACTGTAAAGCCGTCTCCACTCTGTTTTCATTAAAGCTCAGCCATGGCAGATCTGGTTTGAAGACTTTCTAAAGGTTGTTGAGCTAGAGCAACTTAGTCATTCACCATTGCAAGCTGGAAAGAACAACTGTTTCGGACCAAAATCACCAAAACAACACTGTTTCATTGATTTCTTCAAATCAAGTGAGTTTTTCGACCTTCTTTGTTTTCCAAATGATGCTATGCTTTGTGTAGTTCTTGCCTTGCTGAGTATTGTGAAACTTGTATCATGCTAATTGGTTAACTATGCTGTATGAAATCTGGATTTCATTTTTTATGCTCAAATAAGTTTTTGCTCGATTTGCTTTGTTCAAGATGAGTTAGTGAAAATGGATGTCATATTTGTGTTGTGTGTTGATTGCTGATCATATTGATATGCTCGATTTTATTTTCTGGAAAGTTTGATCATGAGTGATTGTTGATGATGAACGCGGGTACTGTAGCGAACCCTAGCTTGTTTCCAGATTTTCTTTCCCAATCGCGTTTGTTCATGCTGCATGGCAGGGTTACTGTTTCGTTAAGTAGCCAATCAAAACATTTGGTTTCCCTCCCCTGTACGCTGCGTTTAGCTTAGTTGTTGTGATAATTGCAAAAATGCCACTCGGTCAATGTTGACTTATCCAAACCATGTCCTATTGATTCAATGTTCATTCCAAATTGATGCTCAACTTCCAAAATTCATTTCTCACTCGTTTCAAATCCAAAATTTATGAATTTTTTTCCATAATGTTCACATGAATGTCTACTATTTTATCATGATTTTTATTGAATTTTTGGTTGGCTGGATTTTTAATGGCTCTAGGTTTCTTGACATGTATGCTTAATTTGTACCTTTTGCCATTTCTTTTGTGAAATAATGATGATGCATCCAATGACCCTGAAATTTTTTGTGGTTAATCTACACTCATTCATGTTCATTTTGGTGTAAAGTTTGTGCATTTATCATATGTGGTTTGTGAGATATAAATTTTTGAAGTAGGGTGTGACAATTTGTGTCACACCAATGATATGCTATTTCATGATTTTTGTTGACATGCTTCCTGACCTCCAAATAATGTGAAATCGTGCATGATCCATCTCTTATATGTCTAGTTGATGTGTGAATTTTCCTGGAATTAATTATGCCTTTTCCTATTTGTTTGAGATTTTTCTTCTCTGCCTAGTCAAATGTTGACTTTGTGTGACACATCTTTCCAAATCCTTTGTGAAATTCTCATATCTTATTGGATGATCATGAAATTTTACATGTGCATACTAGACATCTTGAGCTTTGCATTGGTGTTGATCCCATTCATTTCTCATCTGTTTTCATTTTGTTATGAGTTTTTGAAGTTGACCCATGAATGTTTGACTTCTTTGTGCATGCTTGAAATTGTTTTGACTTTCTGATTTTAATTGACCATCTTCCCATGATCCAATTGAGCTGAAAATTTGTATGAATGCCATGTTATGGATTGTGATTGACCCTGAATTATTTGATAATTTTTGGAATTGACTATGATTGGTTTTGAGCTAAGTCTTTCTGTTGACTTCTTTGTGCATACTTGAATTTGCTTTGACTTCATGATTTTCATTGACTGCCTTCCACTTGTCCAATTGTGATGAAATTTTACATGCTTACCATGCTAGGTGTTAGGATTGATCATGAATTATTTGGTGATTTTTGAAAATGTTTGAGTTGACTTTTGATGCAAGTATTTCTGTTGACTTCTATGTGCACGAATTTGCCATGCTTTGCCTTCCTTTGCTTATGAAATCATGATGATGCATGATATGAATATGAATCCAATTGTGCTTGCTTCTTAAATGTTTGAACTTGACTTTGGTTGACTTTCATTTGCTGTTTTGACTTTCTCATTTGTTTTTGACCCTAGGCTTGTCCTAGTGGTCTTTTGGGCTTATGATTGAGTTTATGTTTCAGGTTAAGCAACAATGCCTCAAAGATCATACAAATTTGATTGAGTTTGATTACATATCATGTGCTAACCTTTGTTTTGTAGGTGGCATGACTCATTTGACTTGAGTTTGTGCTTTGCACATTGGTCCCTCTGTGTTGACTGTTGATTCAATTCCTTTTGCTTTAACTGTTGAACTGTGTACTGATTAGTTTGACTATTTCAGGTACCCTTAGTTGCTTAAGTTCTTTGAACTTGCTTTGCTTTGCTATTTAGCAACTTGCTTGAGGTATAATCCCTTTTTCTTCATGTAGTCTGGAAGACCTGGCCTGTTACTTGGCCAGGCAACTGTCTGAAGTCCTCCTTAAGAGGCAATGTTTGTGTATGTTTAATTTGTCCTTGTACAGAGTCAAAGACCTCCTAAGTGAAGAGGCAATTGGTAGAACCAAGGGATAAGCAACCTATCCCCTGCTATTCAGTGTGTCTTCTGCTTTGCTCACACCACTGTGTTGATGCATTGTAGATAAAAACCCAAGATCTTGTGCAATTGCACAGTTGAGTCAGTATCAAATGTGTAGAAGGGTTCCCGCTTTCTGAACCCACACATTCTCGTCAAATGCTCTCCCAGGCCAGGGATAAGAGCAATGAGGCACACCCCTCATCTCCTTTCATCTGCTTCACCTTGGCTCTCAATGTCAAGGTTAAGAGCACATTCACCCAGTTTCAGAGGTTTGTTTGTTGAGGTTGATATGACCCCTCGACTAAAACCTAGCCTTGTTTGAGCCCCTTGCTTGTGTATAGTGTGTGCTACCTGTGCTTGCATGTTTGTTTGACTTGCTTCCTGTGCAAGTTAGGTTTAGTTTAGACTAATCCTTGTTTGCTTTCGCCCTCGTTGCGATCCTTTCTCTCGCCCTCGTTGCGATCGAGCCTTTTCCTTTCTCTCGCCCTCGTTGCGATCGAGCCTTTTCCTTTCTCTCGCCCTCGTTGCGATCGAGCCTTTTCCTTTCTCTCGCCCTCGTTGCGATCGAGCCTTTTCCTTGCTCTCGCCCTCGTTGCGATCGAGCCTTTTCCTTTCTCTCGCCCTCGTTGCGATCGAGCCTTTTCCTTTCTCTCGCCCTCGTTGCGATCGAGACTTTCCCTTTCTCTCGCCCTCGTTGCGATCGAGACTTTCCCTTTCTCGTGCCTTAGTTGCAATCGAGGCCTTTGTCCCTCCGTAGCCGAACTACGGCAACTCTGATTCTCATGTTCAGATGAGATACGTAGGCACGAGATGCGATGTCCTGCCGAGTCAGTTTCAGTCAGTTTCTTTTGTCTCTTTTCAGCCAGTGTGCGTGTGTTTGAGCAGTGTTTAGCAACCAATATTCCTTCCTTTAGTGCGTGGATCCCGTAGAGTACTACGGATGCGTAGGGGTGCTAATACCTTCCCTCCGCATAACCGACTCCCGAACCCATCCTCTTTGGTCGCGAGACCATGTTCTTTCCTAGGTTTACTCTGAGCGTTTCCTTTCCCTCTTTTGGGATAAATAACGCACGGTGGCGGCTCTGTTGTTTCTTCTTTTCCCGCCGGTTTTTCGCGTAATGCGACACCCGTCATCGGTTAGGATGAACATATCAAGGATATACCAACTGAACGAAAAGGGAATTACATCTATAAAAAATTGGATAGAAAACCGTCGGAGAGAGAATCCGTCACCGGTTAGGATGAACACATCAAGGATTAAGCTCCACGAGGGGACAAAGTAGGATTTACAACTACCGGTTACTGGGTAGAAGACCGATCAAAGAGAAAATCTGTCACCGGTTAAAGTGAACATATCAACGATAGACTCTGAAAAGGGAGAAAATAGGGATTACATCTATCAGTTACTGGATAGAATACCACAGAAGAGAAAATTCGCCACTAGTTAAAGTGAACATATCAAGGATAAACTCCGCTCAGGGGGGAAAAGTAGGATTTACAACTACCGGTTACTGGGTAGAAGACCACAAGGAGAAGAAAACATGTCATCGATTAAGATGAACATATCAAGGATTAACTCTCTAGGGAAACAAAATAGGAATTACAACTACCTTTTTACTGGGTAGAATACCAAAGAAGAGAATACCCGTCACTGGTTAAAGTGAACATATCAAGGATAGACTCACGCGGGGGAATGAAAGATATCTGTCACTGGTTAAGATGAACATATCAAAGATATACTTTCGGGGGATCCATTGGGAGAAAAGGGGTACCTTTGCCGGGTATTGGGCAAGAAGTAACAAAACACAAACTAAGAAGAATATTACCAGTTACTAAGTAATAAACTCTTAGAGGGACCAAAGTATCTATCTCAGTAAGAGCTAGAAAGAAACAATCAATCAAGACTCAACCCAATGAGGACATAACTCAAGGGGATTAATTCCATCCAGCAATCTTGCCAGAGAGGAAACTGAAATATCAATCATCCACGAGGAAGAAAACTCAGTGGGGAAACAGAGAAAGGTTAAAGTCTTTTCTGCTTAGGGGATGACACTCTATACTTGAAGGAGAACAGACACCAGATTTGGTATGGGGATAAAGTACCTCCATAACAGAGAATGAGAATCTCAAACCAAACAAATATGCAGAATATGAAAATCATGAATTTATATGAATGTATATGTGTTGATTATGCTGACAAAACGATCACGAAGGATACAGAGGTGTCGCAAAAATTTTGAACCACCGGTACAATCCTCTGTCAACCCACGAAAATCATGGAGACAAACTACTGAAGGACAGAGAGATCAACATCAAAAACCCAATCCCAGGCTAGGGAAGGAGGAGATCTGCTGAGGAAAAATGCATCTAACTGTAGGGAAATTTAGGTTGAGACCATAAAAATGGGAGACAACCCTACTGGGGAGAAAGTAAATAGCCGCTCAGAAACCAGGAGGAAACTCTGACTGGGAGCAAAGGTACAACGATTGGTAGAGATACCAAAATGATCTACTGGGGAGAGATCAGACATCTAATGACGATCTACCTGCTGAAGAAATACGAACTCCGTCGGGAAGGTCAAAACTCTGTTAGGGGTCGGGACATGCTGCTGGGGAAGTACAAGTATCTTAGCGACTTTACTGGGAAAAATAATACGCCACAGAGTATGTGAATCAACCAACTCAGCCGGGGAAACAGAAAAACGCTCCACCGGGGAGCTGAATCCGCTGGCTGGGAACAACAACATTCTATTGAGGACATGAATCACTACTGATGACTGGAGATACTCGAAGAGTTACTGCTTAGGAAGTCTCAGATGTTTCGCACTTAAGAACTTGCTTCTTACTGAAACGTCGTTGATATTACTGTTACTTGCTTTGGAAAGGTTTTTGCATTTATATTTTAAAGAAAACTTGATTTTACAACTATTTGCATTTATATTTTAAAACTATTGGCTGAAGTAAATAAGAGTAGAAACAATTGGATAAAAGTTCAACTTTATTTAATACAATGGTAGTCTGTAAATGACAAGACTCCATGGATTTTACAAAGTTGAAAATGGTAATTTTCATGGAAAAGGGGTACATTGAATACAAATGATCCTTAATCCTTCTACCAGATCTTGATATCCACTGTATTTTTGGCCGCTGCTGAAGATGAACCGATGTCAACCCTTTATGCTCGAACAAGGTCTTCAAAATCACTGATGATCAACAGAATGCAGTTACTTGCCATGATCCCTAATTTTTGCATAAGTTACCCCAGGGCGGGGTATTCAACTTATCGGGAAATTATTTTCTGTTTTTATGTCTCTAATTTTTGCCTGGATCTCCCTTTCGGGTTTTCAATCCACCGAGACGCTCATTTTTGCCTAAGCCGCCCTTTCGGGTTTTCAGCTTAGCGAGTTGTTCTTTTCCTTTTTTAGGCGAAGTATTTCTTGACTGCATCTGCGTTCACAGGACAAGTGAGCTCTTCACCATCCATAGTTGTAAGAATCAATGCACCACCTGAAAAGGCTCTCTTAACAACATAGGGGCCATCATAATTGGGAGTCCATTTTCCTCTGGAATCTGGCTTGAATGACAAAATCTTCTTGAGCACAAGATCTCCTTCTCTAAACACCCGAGGTCTAACCTTTTTGTCAAAAGCTTTCTTCATTCTCTGCTGATACAACTGACCATGACACATGGCAGTCAATCTCTTCTCTTCAATCAAATTCAACTGGTCAAACCTGGTCTGACACCATTCAACTTGGCTTCCATGAGCACACGCAGTAAAGGAAACTCAACCTCTACAGGGAGCACTGCTTCCATACCATAAACAAGAGAGAAAGGGGTTGCCCCTGTTGAAGTGCGGACAGATGTACGATACCCATGCAACACAAATGGGAGCATCTCATGCCAATCCTTATACGTGACAACCATCTTCTGAATAATCTTCTTGATGTTCTTATTCGCAGCCTCAACAACCCCATTCATCTTGAGTCTATAGGGAGAAGAATTATGATGTGCAATCTTGAAGTCTTTGCAAAGAGCTTCCACCATATTGTTATTCAAGTTCGATCCATTATCTGTAATGATCTTACTTGGCACACCATAACGGCATATGATCTGATTCTTGATAAACCTTACAACAACTTGATTGGTTACATTCGCATACGATGCCGCTTTAACCCATTTTGTGAAATAGTCAATTGCCACTAAAATGAAACGATGTCCATTTGAAGCTTTGGGTTCAATCATCCCAATCATGTCAATTCCCCACATGGAGAAGGGCCATGGAGAAGAGATAACATTCAGTAGAGTCGGAGGAACATGAATCTTATCAGCATAGATTTGACACTTGTGGCATTTCTTCACAAACTTGCAACAGTCAGATTCCATTGTCAACCAATAGTAACCTGCTCGCAACATCTTCTTCGCCATTGCATATCCATGGAATGAGTACCAAAGGAACCTTCATGCACTTTTGGTCATCAACAAGTCTGCTTCGTGTCTATCCACGCATCTGAGCAAAACCATGTTGAAGTTTCTCTTGTACAGTATATCACCATTCAAGTAGAAATTACTGGTTAATCTTCTCAAAGTCTTCTTATCTTTCAAAGATGCCCCAGGCGGGTAAATCTGACTTTGGAGGAAACATTTGATGTCGTAATACCACGGCTTCTCGTCTTTGATCTCTTCAACAACAAACACATGAGCTGGCCTATCAAGATGCATCACAGATAAATTGGGAACTTCATTCTAATATTTCACTATAATCATTGATGCCAATGTTGCAAGAGCATCTGCCATCCGGTTCTCATCTCGACGGATATGATGAAACTCAACCTTTGTAAAGAAAGTTGAAATCCACCTCGTATAATCTCTATACGGTATTAAACCGGGTTGATTCGTCTCCCATTCTCCTTTGATCTGATTCACTACCAAAGTTGAATCACCGAAGACATCTAAATACTTAATTCTGAGATTCATGGCCTCTTCAAGCCCCATAATGCAAGCTTCATATTCTGCCATAATGTTTGTACACTTGAAAGTCAATCTAGCTGTAAATGGCAAATGTGTGCCTTGAGGAGTAATAATCACTGCCCCAATGCCATTTCCATATTGATTAACAGCTCCATCAAATACCATGCCCCAACGGGAACCAAGTTCTGGCCCTTCTTCTAGCAATGGTTCATCACAATCTTTCATTTTCAAGTACAAAAATATCTTCATCAGGAAAATCATACTGCACTGACTGATAATCTTCAATTGGTTGGTGAGCCAAATGGTCAGCCAAGATACTACCTTTGATTGATTTCTGAGATCGGTATTCGATATCATACTCTGATAACAACATCTGCCAACGAGAAATCATCCCAGTTAAAGCAGGCTTCTCAAATATATACTTGATTGGATCCATTTTGGATATCAACCAAGTGGTATGATTCAACATATACTGACGCAGACGCTTAGCAGTCCAAGCCAATGCGCAATAAGTCTTCTCGAGCATTGAATATCGATTCTCATAATCGGTGAACTTATTGAGGTAAGAAATTGCAAATTCTTTCTTCCCAGTCTCATCTTGCTGACCAAGAACACAACCCATACTATCTTCTAGAACAGTCAAGTACATGATCAACGGTCTTCCTTCAACAGGTGGAGACAAAATCGGAGGTTCAAGCAAATATTCCTTGATACTATTAAAAGCTTTCTGGAAATCTTCGCTCCAATCACAAGATTGATCTTTTCCGAAGAAGCTTGAATATAGGTGCACATGTGGCAGTCATGTGGGAAATGAATCTGGAAATATAATTCAAGCGGCCGAGAAAACCTTTGACTTGCTTCTCAGTTTTTGGCGCAGGCATCTCTTGTATTACTTTGACCTTGGCAGGATCAACTTCAATACCCTTCTCACTGACAATAAAGACGAACAACTTACCAGAATGAACACCAAAAGTACACTTATTGGGATTCAAGCGGAGTTTATACTTCCTCAAATGCTGGAATAACTTCAACAAATGCTCAACATGTTCCTCTTCATCAATTGATTTTAGCAATCATGTCATCAACATACACTTCTATCTCTTTATGCATCATATCATGAAAAAGAGTAGTCATTTATCTCTGGTAAGTTGCACCAGCATTCTTTAGACCGAAAGGCATCAGTCTATAACAGAATGTTCCCCAGGGTGTAATGAATGTGGTCTTCTCCATATCCTCGGGTGCCATCTTAATCTGATTATATCCGAAAAATCCATCCATAAACGAAAAGACTTTGAATTTAGCAGTATTGTCTACTAACATATCAATGTGTGGCAGAGGGAAATCATCTTTCGGACTAGCTTCATTCAAATCTCTATAGTCAACACACATGCAGACTTTTCCATCTTTCTTCGGCACAAGCACAATATTGGCCACCCATTGTGGATATTCAGCAGTTACAAGGAAACCAACATCAATCTGCTTTTGAACTTCCTCTTTGATCTTCACAGCCATATCGGGATGCGTTCTTCTCAACTTCTGCTTGACTGGCGGGCATTCTGGCTTCAACGGCAATCTATGCTCCACAATATCAGAATCCAACCCAGGCATGTCTTGATAGGACCAAGCAAACACATCTGAATACTCTCGAAGAAGATCAATCAACCCCTTCTTAGCATCTGGACACAGTCGAGACCCAATCTTGACTTCCTTCACATCATCTTCGGAACCCAAGTTGACCTGCTCAATCTGCTCTTCAAATGGATGAATAATCTCCTCATCTTGCTCAAGAAGATGAGACAATTCTTCACTCACTTCTTCATCACTTTCCTCCTCGACTCCAAACACAGGGAATTCAAAATTTGGAGTAGGAGAAGGATCATTGTATTCAATGGGGTTAGGAACCAACCTACATAATGATTTGATATTTTGATTTTAGATAAGTGAATTTATGACCAAATATTATGCATATGGACAATTATATTGTTTATTTATGTTTTTTGTGATTACCACTTTCAGAAATAAGTAAGAAGTAAAAGTAAACATCAAAGATGTGGATGAATAGAATTAATTTTATTGATGATCAATTTAAAATGCCCAACAATGTTCACTTCTCCCTTAAGCATAGGAGAAGGATTTTAAAATATAAAATCAATTACTTAGATCGATGCGAAATAATAGGAATATCAACAGCGGTCCAATTGTTGCATGTCTGTCCATGCGTTACAAAGTTGGTGCAGTCTTCCTCTTCATTGTCCTCTAGCACAGCAGCTAAGTGTTGTTCACTCCTATGAATGAACCCTCCGCTACAGAAACTGAGTTGCATCTCTTCAGATCTAACGGTTGATGAGCCCTTCTAGAACCCCAAACCAGTTCTTCCCTTGTTGTCAGCGACCTCTACCACACGCCTCCACTGATCAACAAGACCTTCTTCAACAATCTTTTGCGCATCTTTCAGAGAGGACATAGGTGCCCCAACTCTCTTCTCAGCAGCAATAGACAATGCTTGGAACGGCGTCCCAACCTTATCCTTAGCTTCCACATATGAAAAAGATGACAGATGGCTTACCAACAATGCTTTCTCACCTCCCACAATCACCAACTTGCCATTCTTGACAAACTTGAGCTTCTGATGCAGAATGGAAGTAACAGCTCCTTCTTCATGAATCCATGACCTTCCCAACAAACAGCTATAGGTCGGGTGAATATCCATTACTTGGAAAGTAATTTGAAAATCACTCGGACCTATCTTCACTGGAAGGTCCACTTCTCCAATGACAGTCTTGCGTGAGCCATCAAAGGCTTTGACAATTACTCCATTGTATCTCATGGGAGCTCCTTGATACGATAACTTTGACAATGTTGATTTTGGAAGCACGTTGAGTGACGACCCAGTATCAACTAGCACGTTTGACAAAGCATCTTCCTTGCAATTCATCGAAATATGTAAAGCCAGATTGTGATTTCTTCCCTCCTCAGGGAGTTCTTCATCACAAAAACTCAAATTGTTGCACGAAGTGATGTTGGCTACAATATGATCAAACTGAGCCACAATGACATCTTTCTCCACGTACGCCTGTTCGAGAACTCTCTGGAGTGCTTCTCTGTGCGTTTCAGAGTTTAAAAGCAGAGACAACACGGAAATCTTAGAGGGAGTCTGAAGCAACTGCTCGACCTCGTTGAATTCATTTCTCTTAATCAGTCGGAGTACCTCATCATCATCACTATTGGCTTTCAAATTGCTGGATTCACCAGCCTTATCTTTCGAACAACCAACTGGATCTACCATAGGCATCTCCGCCTTCTTACCAACAATCAAATCTTCCTTACTTTTAGGGACAACTGGCCCAAAAACTCGACCACTGCGGGTCACCTTCGTAACAATTGCAATGCTTACCACTGTACTGGTCGTAGACAACGAGACCTCTTGACCTTTCTCCATCATCGTAGCATTGTATTGATATGGTACAGCTTTATCAGATGTGTACGGTGTAGCACCTCAAATTTTCACCTCTCATTTGTATATACGTTTCATTCTTAGGTCATTAACATTACACTCATATTGCATAGCATGTTACATCTCATCAGGCAAGACTGGTCAGGAGATTCAACTGTGCAAGGCAACAAGAGCATTTTCCATGAGATCAAAGCCCTAAGGTGGTTCCAATGAGCTCACATGATTCAAGGATCACTTTGAAGTAGTTTGGTCAAGTGTTGAAGGCTCAGGACTCATCAGTGCATGATCAAATCATCTAAGGCCCATAAAAGTCAACATAAGTCAACTGCAAAGTCAACTGTGGATTTGGAGGTGGGAAGTGGTTAGAGATGCTTCATTCATGTTCAAACAAGTCTCATTTGACATTTCAAACATCAACATTGAAGAATTTGAAGTCAGGTCAAGACTTTCCAAAAATAGCAGGTGACCTGTAATTTGAACTTTCCAAAAATGGCAAGGTTTTGGACCAACTTCAACTCAAGATTACATCATCAAGAAAGCTTCAAATGAAATTTTGTCCAACATGAAAGTTAAAGATCTTTATCTCCCATTTCCAAAAAAGTCCAAGATCAAGAATTTCTCATGTGTGGTTGAGGAGATATGTTCCAATCATGGCAAAGTGTGTTTTAAAATTCAAATGGACATAACTTTTGAACCAAAGCTCCAAAAGGAGTGGTTCTTTTTGCATTTTGATCCTCATAACATGCACTTTCCAAATGTACCATTACATGACATGAATTTACTTTGCATGGGCATGTGCTTATTCATGAAGATTTGTGAAGAAAATTGCATAAACTCATTTTGGATGATCATGGGCATAAAAAACCATTTCAAAAGTGTGCATGGGCTTGTTTTAAGAGGATTTGGATCAGATGTGTACACTGTTCACGTGGCTAGCTAGTGCATGAGGTGAAAATCTAATTTTGCACATACACCTCATAAGTGATTAATCTCATTTGCATTTGGCCTAAACAGGTTTTAAACATGATTAGTATGAAGTATATATGGTTAAGCATAATTGTTTTGGTCATTAGCTTCATTTTTCAGATCTAGAACAAAAAATCACCAAATTTCTTCTCTCAAAATTTCTTGCAATTTCTTCACACAAGGACCTTTTCTGTTGGTTGATTCATGATGATGAAGCAATTTTGAAGAGATTTGGACGTGGAATTGGAAGGAACCGTGCCATAATTGCTCATACTCAAAGCTTGGAGCATCCATGGAACTTGCAAAATCTGTTGGATTCGTGCGCATTTGAGCTTCAAATCAATCATCAGTTACTTCATTAAGTATTGTAGAGAAGATTGGAAGCATTGCCAAGCCTTGTAGCACGAGTTCCAGGTTCTGTTCATCAAGAAGGTCAGTTTTCAAGTTCAATTATTTTGCAAATTATTAGGATATTCATGTAGATCATGGCTTGGTGATGATTCTGATGCAAATTTTGAGTGAATTGGTGCTGTATTGTGGAAGTTATGCATGATTAAAGTTTGAGTGTTCAATTTTGATTTCTTCGATTTGAGTAATATGTGTTGTTTTTGGTTGATTCATTGTTAGATCCGTGCTTACCATGAAGAAACCGGTTGAATGATGGTATTATTTGTGATTTCTGGAACATTTTTTGGTTTTCTGGAAATTTCAGATGAAGATCATCATGATCTTCATCTTCAACCTTGAGCCTCATGCATTTCCAGATTCTGCTAGGACTTGGCTAGGGTTTTGCTACGAAATCTCCATGTGATTTGCTACGAATTTTTGAATTAGCTACGAATCTGGAAGCGCGCCAGGCTTAGGGTTTTTGTGCCAAAACGCCACCGTTTTGGTTGGCGCGCATAATTTCAAAATGGCGCTTGGTTCGAATTCGGCTGAAGGACTTTTTTCAAATTGCGATGCGATTTTCCACTTTCCCTCCTTATTTCATACCATTGCTTCACTTTTGATTTTCAAATTCTTTCCAAACTTCCAAAAATCATTATAAATTGAAAAATGCTCCAATTGATCCCCAATTTTTTGCATAATGCTCCTTATCCTGTCTACTTTTTTATGAGTATAAAATTGCAAGTTGTGCTTGGATGGAAAATTAATTTGTGCTAGGGTGTTTGAGTACATATGCTTGTTTGACCTTGCCTTGCTTATTCCTTCATGAAATGCTCAAAAATTATCCAATGACTCTGAAATTTTGTGCGTAGTTTCTAGACACATTGCTGGACATGTTGGCTTTGGTTCGATATTTTTCCCATGCACCAATTCTGTTTTATGATTGTGCTAACTTGGTGTGACAATTTGTGTCACACCTTTGATTGCTTGACTTGTACAATGTGATTGCCATGCCTAATGATGTCTAATGCTCCTGATTTTTTGTGTGATGAATGTTATGGATGTCTAGATTGCTCATGATATTTTCCAGATTTTTTGGAATCATTTCTGTTTTGATTGAGATTTTTCATTCATGTTGACCATTTGGATGCTTTGAAATCACCTTTGACTTCACTTGATCATGAAATGCATTTGGTTAATGATTTTGATGTGAGCCTTTTTTGGATATGTCAATATGTGTTTGAAGTTGCTTTGTGTCAAGTTTGAAGTTCTGTTTTGACATTTTGACCCTCTTTTTGACCCTAGGCTTTGACCTAGTGGTTTGGACTTATCATTTGAGTTGTGATTTCAGGTTCAGATGCACATTGCCATGATTGGAGTGACTCATTCATTTAAGCCTGATTATTGGTTGATGTTGGCTAAAATTGTGTTGTTTTATAGGCTTTGATAACAAATTCACTTGCCTTGTGCCTTGCTCATTGTTATCTGATGATGCTTTGTCTGTCTGTGTGATTAACTGTTGTTTGTTTGTCTGTACAGTTGAACTGATTGATTTAGATTTTTTACAGGTACCTAAGTGGCTTTGAGTTCATTTTGAACTTGCTTTGCTAGCTTGTGGTTTGCTTACCACTGAGGTATAATTCTTTTGACTTCATGTAGTCTGGAAGACCTGTCCTGTTATGTGGGCAGGCACCTGTCTGAAGCCCTCCTTAAAAGGCAATGCTTGTGAATGTTTAAGGTTGTGCCAAGCAGGTAAAGACCTCTTTAGAGGCAATTGGCAGATAAAAGAGATGTGTAATCCATCTCCTGCAACTCAGTGTGTCATTCAATTTGCTCACACCATGTGTTGATGCATTGTGAATAAGAACCCAAGATCTTGTTGTGTCAGTCATTTGTGGAGAAGAGTTCCTTCATTCTGAACTCCCACACTTTCATTGTCTGAAGCTCTCCCAGGCCAGGGATAAGAGCTATGAGGTCTTACCCTCATTCTCATTTCATCTGCTTCACCCTAACTCTCAATGTTAGGGTTAAGAGCTAAGAACACCCCATTCCAGTTGGCTTGTTTATCGAGGTTGATTTGACCCCTTGACTAAAGCCTAGCCTTATGTGAGCCAATTGATTGCATATAGTGCGTGCTACTTGTGCTTGTATTTTGCTTGATGTGCTAATTAGGATAGCTTGCTTCTGTGCAAGTTAAGATAGAAACCTCAACATAGGGATCGTATGCATGACAACTTCAAGGCTCGAGTCGTAGTCTCCCTAGTAGTTCGTTATCTCCCTTGTCTCTGGTTAGGATAGAAGTTCTTTCCCTGTTTAGGGGAACTACGTCGCCCTGATCTTCATACCAGATGAGGTACGTAGGCAGGAGATGAGCTGATCTCTCCGGGCGCCCTTTGTCTTTTTCAACCCTTTGTGTGTGTTTGGAGTCTGACGTAAGTCCAGCGATTGGCAGTCGGTTTCCTGTGTCTTGTTTGCTTGTTGGAGTCTGACATAAGTCCAGCGATTGGCAGTTGGTTTCTTGTGTGTGTGTTTGTTGGTTCGGAGTCTGATGTAAGTCCAGCGATTGGCATTCGGTTTCCATATTTGCCTGTTGGTGTGGAGTCTGACGTAAGTCCAGCGATTGGCCGTCGGTTTCCTGTTTGTGTTTTGTTTGGCGTGCGTTAGCCGAGCTACGAGTGCTCTGATTCTTCTCCGGTCAGAGAAGATACGTATGCATAGGATGCGACATCCTAGCGAGCACGTTTCCCCTGCCCCGAACTACGTCGACTCTGATGTATGTGCTTGACAGACTACGTAGGCCCAGGATGCGATATCCTGCCGAGTCCGTTTCTTTTGTCTTTCTGTGTTTCCTTCCAGCCTTGTGCAGTGTTTGAGCAGTCTTTAGCAACCCTTCTTCTATTCTTCTGTGCGTGGATCCCGTCGAGTACGACGGATGCGTAGGGGTGCTAATACCTTCCCTTCGCATAACCGACTCTCGATCCCATCTCTCTCCGGTCACGAGACCATTCCTTTCCAGGTTTACTTCGAGCGTTTCCTTTCCCTCCTTTGGGATAAATAACGCACGGTGGCGGCTCTGTTGTTTCTTTTTTCCGCCGGTTTTTCGCGTAATGCGACAGCTGGCGACTCTGCTGGGGACATAGGGAAGTTGACCTCTTGTTGGTCCATCTTCCCTAAGCGAGTCACTCCTAGCTCTCTGTAGGATAGTGTTGGTTGCTTTTATTGCTTTATTTATCGCATTTATGATTATGATGTGATTGTATATATGTGCATTTATGTTTGCATACATCATATTTTCATTGTGCTGGCTGTGTGTTTGTCTCTCTGTTGGGGTGGGAATTCCAAGAGGTAAAAGGCCCAATACCCAGGCTATGAGTGAACTTTAGGACACCTAGCAATAGAGTGATTCATGGGAAGCGGGTGGTATTGCGCCACTTAGAGGAACATGATATCACGAGCAGCTCAGATTCTGATGGGGTATTATCATTGCATACATCTGGTGTGTACATGATGATATTCTTGAAAGGGTTGTTTATCCTGCGTTTCTCTTATCCTTACACTAGCCTAGATGACACCCGTGAGTGGGGCGGGATTGAATCATTTGCAGGTACAGATGGTGACTATGGTTCAGATGAACTTATGGGTACTTACTTATGACACGCCGGAATTCTGTCCGTGATATCTATCAGCGGGTTCCGTTTATTTCGGATCTCCGGGTTGAATTCAAAGATACCTGTTCAGAGGATCTAGTTGTCATCCGTTCAGTGGATCTCTTGTGATGATGGCGATATATTCCCCGGTTCCGTTTATTTCGGAACTCCCCAAGTTGGATTTATGGTTACTCGGGCCCTCAGATGATTGTAATCAGTTCAGAGACCGGTCCAGTACAGTTGATCCTCAGATGACTTGGAAGATGGCACAATGACCTGCCTGCATGCATTTGCATCATTCCCATTTCGCATCCATCTGCATTTAACCCATGTCTATCCGTACTCAGGGTCCATTTTTTGATTGAGATTCTGGTCGAGAGACATCCTGATGTTACAGAATGTTCTTGTCAGATTATTATCCGTCTCAAGGAAGCCAGAATCAAAGGGCATTCCTCATACCGATAGACATTGCATGTGTGAGTCATATTAACCTGTTTTCTGTTTTGTAGGTGTCAATATCTAACCAGTGCACATAGCTCTCCCGTTCAGACGTCCTGCCAGACCCGACAAGTCTAAGCTGATGGATCCACCCAATGCCGACATTCTCGAATTGAAAGAGATGATGGGAGAGTTGTTCAAAGTCGTGCAAGGGCTCGCCTTGGGGCAGAAAGCAATGGCTGAGAGGTTGGAAAGGATGGAGAAATGGCTGATAACGGAGAAAGTTCAAGGAAAGGCTCCGTCATCCGTAGTAAAGAAGTCCCCTGGCAATGGTCAGCTCAAGAAGGAGGTTGAATCAGGCGATGTGCAGGCCAAGAAAGAACGCGGTAAGGATCGTTACCACCCTTATGCTGCCACTGTAACCACTCATGTTAGTAATCCACCTGTACGACAGCAACAACCGCCACCTCAGCAGAAAGCACAGAAAGCTAAGGGCCAAATGAAGAAGGGGACGACGGATCGTCAGTTTGATAAGCCACCCGTGACTTATACCCTTCTGTTCAAGAGGTTGAGGGATCTTGGGTTAGTTCGGCCAAGGATATTGGTTCCTGTAGAACTGCATCGGAGACCTGCAAACTACGATGAGAATGCCAGGTGCGAGTTCCATTCTGGGGCACCAGGACATAACATTGAGGGTTGTAGAGCTTTTAAGCATGCTGTCCAAGACATGGTGGATTCTAAGGCCATCAGTTTGGTGCCGACACTGAATGTTAGTGCTAACCTCGTGCCGATGCAGGGTCCTGTAGAGGTGAAGGTGATGTCAAAGGACAAGAGAGGAATAGAGGTGATTGATGGGGATCAGTTAAAAACTCCAATGTATGTGGTCCCGAAACATCTGGTGAAGAGTGGAGCATTCCCTAGTGTTGATAACTGTTGTGCGGCCGTCGCCACAAATGGGTGTGTAGTGATGGGGGAAACGATCCAGAGAATGATGGAAGTAGAAATGGATGGTGAAAAATTTGAAACACCAAGTCAGGAAGTTGAAACCGTCAAGGTGGAGAAAGCTATTCTTGCTGAGAAAGAGAAGAAGCTGTCCATTTCTTCTTACAAACAGGCCATGGAAGTGGTGAAGAACGGAGAAGCCCTCAGCTGGGGAAAGATCATAGACATTGTGGTGAAAGCGGATATGTTCGGGGTTGGCTATCAGCCGGATCAAGAGTCGTCTAGACAAAACAGAGGACGTCGTCAACCGTTCACATTCGTCAGTGCCGGAATGCTGGATCCAGGTCACGCTTGTACAGTGGGTAAAGAGATTGACCGTGACCGCGAGCTTGAGTCGTGGATAAAATCGTGCGTACCAGGGAACTGGAAGGCCTCAAAGATCATCACTGTCACTCATCTTGAAGAGTAGTATTTCTGTTTTTCAATTCTGTTTGCATGAAAGCCATACGTTTTGCCCGAAAAGTAATGGTCCATTGTAAGGGCCATCTCATGTGTTTCATTGTGCAACATTTTGCATCATTAATAAATGGATGTTTTTGTGCTTAAAAGCGGTGTTCCCTGTCTTTCATTTATTTTTGCAGTTTAAAAATAAAAAACATAAAAATGGCAATGTTTATTTTCATTTTTCTTTCCTTTTGATTCGTCTTGTTCCGACTTCAAAAGCGACTATTCTCCTGATCTCATTGATAATAATTCGGTTACACCTCTGTATGACTTCGACAATCCGATCTATCATGCCGAAGAATAAGGCGAAGAAGATTGTGATCTGCTAGAATTAGCCAGGTTGTTGAAATAAGAGGAGAAGGTGATTTAACTGCACGAGGAGCGATTCAAGATTGTTATTCCAAGCACCGCCGAGGTCAGAAAGGAAGTGAAAGTTGGGGCCGCTTCAGGGGCTAGTATAAAGAGCAGAATGGTAGCACTGTTAAAAGAGCATGTGGATACCTTCGCCTGGTCGTATCAGGATATGCCAGGGTCGGATACCGATGTCGTTGTGCACAAGCTACCATGGAGAGAAGACTGTCCTCTAGTGAAGCAGAACGTCGGTGCCACGTATCAGAGTGACTTTGTTTCATGATATGATTCATCGTGGAATCAAATGCTATGTTGATGACATGATAGCAAAGTCCCAAGCAGAAGAAGGGCATCTGGTGGATCCGGCCAAGTTGTTTGACCGGTCGAGACAACTCAGACTGAGGTTGAGTCCGAATCAGTGCACTTGTGGAGTGCTGTCCGGTAAAATGCTGAGGCTTATTGTGAACGGATAAGAGGAATCGAGGTTGATCCTGCTAAAAAAAAAAAGAAAGAAAAAAAGAAAAAAAGAAAAAAACAATACAAAGAAATGCCTGAACCGAAAACAAAAGAAGGTTCGTGGTTTTTTAGATAGATTGAATTGCATTTCACGGTTCATATCTCATCTAATAGCCACGTGGGAACCCATTCAAACTGTTGGAAAAAAGAGCAAACGGTCAGGTAGAATAATGAGTGCCAAGGGGCATTTGAAAGATAAAAGAATAAGTTGCAGGAACCTCCGATTCTGATGCCTGTGGAGAGACGACCATTAATTCTGTACTTGACAGCCCTCAAGGGGTCTATGAGGTGTGTATTGGGTCAGCATGACGAGTCTGGTCGAAAAGAGCATGCAATTTACCTTAGCAAAAGGTTTATCGACTGTGAAACAATACATTCACTGCTCGAGAAAACTTGTTGTACTTTGGCATAGGCTACTCGCCGACTGAGACAGTATATGCTGGTTCATACCACTTCATGGATGTCCAAGATGGATCCGATCAAGTATGCGTTGAAAAGTCAGCATTGACCGGACGGGTTGGGAGAGGGCAAATGATTTTGATCGAATATGGTATTCGGTACACCTCTCAGAAGGCAATCAAGGGGAGGGTATTGTCCGATTACCTCGCCCCGCAACCCATTGAGGATTATCAACCAAGGACATTTGAGTTCCCTGATGAGGACATCTCGAGGTGCTCAAATCGAAAGATTGTGAGGAACCGATCCTGGAGGAGGGGCCTAACCCTAAATCCGAACGGATTCTGATGTCTGATAGGGTTAATGTGAATGAGTTAGTGCTGCTTTGGTTACGTCAAAAGGACCACATTCCTTTTGTTTCCCGGATAACATTTGAATGCACCAACAATGGTGGCTGAGTACGAAGCTTGTATCCTGGGTATCGATCTTCGGTGCGTACGTCTACTGGGGCAACGCCGCGCTCGCTCGTTATGGGATAGAAGTGGTATTACGTACTGAAGTCTATATCCCATTGTGGAGAGTCCTGATGGATGAGAAGTTAGAGAAGGCTGAGTGGATAAGGACTCGGTATGACGCGTTGAGCCTGACTGAGGAAAAGAGGCTGGCAGTTGTACCCAGTGAATGGAGCGTGTTGTTGACCGAAAAGTGTGACCTCGTGCGTACCACGTGGGAGAGCTGGTATTGAAAAGGATCCTTCCTCCTCAACGATCGTAGGGGCAAGTGGACACACAATTATGAAGGTCCATTCGTGGTCAAGAAGGTTTTCTCTGGTGGAGCCTTGTTGTTGACGACCATGGATGGTGAACATTTTCCATTCCCTGTGAATGCGGACGCAGTTAAAAGATACTTCGTAAGAGAGACCCGCTGGACGAAAAGAATAAAAGAGTCCAGGCAAAAATGGGCATTCCGGCGAACCAAAGAAAAAAAAGGAAAAGGTTCGGGCAAAAGTTAGGGATAAAGAATGAAAAGAATTTGTACACCCGGCAAGTCGAAAACCCCACAAGGGCGGCTTGGGCAAAAAAGGGTATCCCGGTGGACTGAAAACCCGAAAGGGCGGTCCAGGCAAAAGAGGGAATGAAACGAACAACTGCGTCTAGCATGGTCATTTGTGCTTTGGATAAGACATCATGGATAATCTCCGACAGAGATCGATCGGAAGCGTCTTGTTCAGAAGACAGAAAGTGCGAAAAGTCTTGAGGACATATGTGGTGTAACCGAGTTGAAACCTGATCAGATCACAGTTTCACATTGCCATTAGGATAGATTTTTCCTTTTGTGCGCAATCACCTCTTTCCAGGGATTTCTTCCTGTGTGTTGCTCGGTTTTGAGCCACCTTTTTTTTCAGTCAATAAATGCGTGTTCAGTCAAATAATTTTGTTTTTGTTTTCATGACCGCTTTGATTGCAAAAACATCCGTTTATTTTTTATAAGAATATTTGCATTTTGAAATATAGAGGTTCCTTCCGATACATGCTTATAAGATTGGAATCTGGAAATCTTATTCGGAAGTTTGAGTGACCTAGGTGTTGAAATGTTGGCACACCTGGGGCACGCTTTTATCTAACGATCTTTTGTGCAGGTGCTGTTAGATATCTTCATTCACTTGCAGTTTGTGATGGATAACATTTTGACAAAAGATCCCTGCAGAGTCCAATCAGGGGCAAGGGATAGAGGAACGGTGAAAAGACGGCAAAAGAAGGACGACGATCCTAGAGGGTAATCAAGAAGAATCTTCAAAGTCTGAAGATTAGAGAGTTAGCCCGGATATGAGGAGATCAATTGTCTCGAGGCAAAGGAAAGACGAGAATATTGGGTGATGGATCAGAAAAGACCGGACGAGTCTGGGAGTCCTCAAAAGTGGAAAGTTGACACTGTGGTTGGATGATGAATGCCAGTGTTCGACGAATCGATGGGCGTTCCATGTCAAATAGGCCGTATCTCCCCAGTGGGTTTGAGGGTGTTATCTCCCTAGCAGATTCGAGATCGGTGTCTCCTCAGCGAGCCTGAAGGTTGCCATATCCCCAGTAGAAGTGTCGGTGGGTAGATTGTTCCTAAGGGTTGAGAATGTTTCCCCAAGCAAGTCTGAAAACTGTTAGAACTGTTGTTCCCCAACAGGCCCGAGAGTTGGTCTGTCCCCAGCTAGTCTGAAGACTGTTGGTCCACACTGAGTCTAAAGGATATTGTATCCCCAGCGAAGGTATCAGGGAGTAGGTTATTCCTCAGCAGTCGGGTATGAGGTAATGTAATCCTCAGCATGGTCGTGAATGCCTTTCTCCAGCAGGGTTGTGATTGTCTTCCCCAACAATTTTTGAAGTGGGTAGTCTTCCCCAGCAGAGGTTTGTGTTGATGGTTTTCCCCAGCGAGTCCCCGAGCGGATCATGTTCGGTGAGATTATCCCCAGTAGAGTTTATCCTACCTGTGGATTGGCCGCTATCCTCAGCAGAGGTGAGCATTGGTTGTTTCCCTAGAGGAGTCCCTCAGTGGATTGGATTCAGTGGAAGTCGTCCCCGGTGGGATTTATCCTCTCTCCAGCAACAATGCTATTCGCCAGCACGGTTGAGAAGTTGGCGTGTTCCTCAGACAGAGTCTCCCCAAAGTTGACTTGGTTTCCTCTACCGTCTCCAGAGTATCAGATCATCAAAGCACCCTCAGCAGTGCATCTCCCCACCGAGTCAGAGAATCTAATCAGATGTGTGCACTCAGAGGAGCGACCTGTGCTCCTCAGCAGGAGTTTTCATCATTTGCATTTTGCATGTAGTGATCATTGCATCCTCAAATCGCGTAGCATTTCCACTCAACATGAAGCATTACGCCATAGAAAAATTCAAACATATGCATTCATATGTCAAACCTAATCAGACCATATCCCCAGCAGAGGCGGATCATATTTCAACATCGGTACGACGCATTTGCTACAATTGCTCTTACTTGACAGCATTCAGGATTGATAATTCCCCAGAGAGGTTTATTTCCTCACCCGCAGTGAAAGGGGAGCTTGACTCCCCAGTGAGATCCCCAGCAAGTGTTTAGCCTTGCCTTGACATATGTAGATGTCATCCTTGTGATACCGGTAGGTGTCATGTCAGCACCCGTGTGTGTTCTTTTCTTTGGTGTCGGTACGCACCATTGTTTCGGTGTCGATAAACATCGAGTCTCACTCCAGTCATTGGTAAATGTCTGATCGTCCTTTTTTGGTGTCGGTAAACATCATCTTTCGATGTCGGTAAACATCGAGTCTTTCCATTCATCTGTTGATGTCTGGTCACCTCTCCGTTGGTGTCGGTAAACGTCGAGCTTCTCCCGTTCGTCCGTTGACGTCTGGTCGAGTCTTCCCAGTTCATCTGTTGATGTTTGGTCACCTCTCTGTTGGTGTCGATAAACGTCGAGCTTCTCCCGTTCGTCCGTTGACGTCTGGTCGAGTCTTCCCAGTTCATCTGTTGATGTCTGGTCACCTCTCCGTTGGACTCGGTAAACGTCGAGCTTCTCCCGTTCGTCCGTTGACGTCTGGTCGAGTCTTCCCCGTTCATCTGTTGATGTCTGGTCACCTCTCCGTTGGTGTTGGTAAACGTCGAGCTTCTCCCGTTCGTCCATTGACGTCTGGTCGAGTCTTCCCAGTTCATCCGTTGATGTCCGGTCACCTCTCCGTTGGTATCGATAAACGTTAAGTTTTTCCCATTCGTCCGTTGACGTATGGTTGTATCTCTTTCTCCCAATTCATCTGTTGATGTCTGGTCACCTCTCCGTTGGTATCGATAAACGTTGAGTTTTTCCCATTCGTCCGTTGACGTTTGTTTGTGTATCTCTTTCTCCCAGTTCATCTGTTGATGTCTGGTCACCTCTCCGTTGGTATCGATAAACATTGAGTTTTTCCCATTCGTCCGTTGACGTTTGGTTGTGTATCTCTTTCTCCCAGTTCATCTGTTGATGTCTGGTCACCTCTCCGTTGGTATCGGTAAACGTTGAGTTTTTCCCATTCGTCCGTTGACGTCTGGCTGTATCTTTTCATTGATAAAAATCAAAATCCCCAGTGGAGTCGTTGGTAAACGTCTTGTTTGGCCTAGTGACAAATATCAGATCCCACTGGAAGCTTCCGTTGGTGAATTTTCCTTTCTTGGATCTCACAGAGTGCAAATTTCTACGGTTCTTTGGTATTCAATCCTTGTTTACCTTGAAGGACTGACAACCGTTGCTCTCATCCGTTCAGGTTCCCAGTTGATTGAATAGGGGCAGCTGTAGCACCTCAAATTTTCACCTCTCATTTGTATATACGTTTCATTCTTAGGTCATTAACATTGCATTCATATTGCATATCATGTTACATCTCATCAGGCAAGACTGGTCAGGAGATTCAACTGTGCAAGGCAACAAGAGCATTTTCCATGAGATCAAAGCCCTAAGGTGGTTCCAATGAGCTCACATGATTCAAGGATCACTTTGAAGTAGTTTGGTCAAGTGTTGAAGGCTCAGGACTCATCAGTGCATGATCAAATCATCTGAGGCCCATAAAAGTCAACAGAAGTCAACTGCAAAGTCAACTGTGAATTTAGAGGTGGGAAGTGGTTAGAGATGCTCCATTCATGTTCAAACAAGTCTCATTTGACATTTCAAACATCAACATTAAAGAATTTGAAGTCAGGTCAAGACTTTCCAAAAATAGCAGGTGACCTGTAATTTGAACTTTCCAAAAATGGCAAGGTTTTGGACCAACTTCAACTCAAGATTACATCATCAAGAAAGCTTCAAATGAAATTTTGTCCAATATGAAAGTTAAAGATCTTTCTCTCCCATTTCCAAAAAAGTCCAAGATCAAGAATTTCTCATGTGTGGTTGAGGAGATATGTTCCAGTCATGGCAAAGTGTGTTTTAAAATTCAAATGGACATAACTTTTGAACCAAAGCTCCAAAAGGAGTGGTTCTTTTTGCATTTTGATCCTCATAACATGCACTTTCCAAATGTACCATTACATGACATGAATTTACTTTGCATGGTGTAGCACCTCAAATTTGCACCTATCATTGTACATACATTCTCATATTAGGTCATAGCATAACATGGTCCACTGCATAGCATTGCATTGTCCCCTTTGCCCCAAGTGCAAGCCAATCAAGAGAATTAGGTCAAACTGGTCAGGAGATCAGTCAGTCAAGCAAGCAAGCACAATTCTCAAGGAGCCAAGGCCTTAGGGTTGGTCCAACATGTTCACATGACTTGGGGATCCATTTGAAGTGTTTTGGTCAAGGATTGGATGTTCAGAAGTCATCAGTCAATGCACAGTCAGTCAGAAACCCTAAAAGTCAACTGTTGGTCAACTGTCCATTTAATCAGTGATTTGATGATGGGATTTGGTTTGAGAGAGCTCATTCATGTCCATATAGGCCTCATATATCATGTCAAACACCATCATGGAAGAATTTGAAGCCAGATCAGAAATTTCCAAAAATGGAAACTGGACCTGTAATTGAAACTTACCAAAAATGGAAAGTCTTGATCCTCAAACTTACATCATGATACAAGCTTCAAATGAATTTTTGCCCAACATGAAAGTTGAAGATCTTGTTCTCCCATTTCCAAAAAGTCCAAGAACACTCAATTCCCATGTATGGTTGGCAAGTTATGATCAAATCGTTTTCAAAAATTCTTGAACTTCAAAAGGCCATATCTCTCAAACCATTTGGCCAATTTGGGTGGGGTTTTTTCCTACAAGTCACATTTGATCCCTTCTTTCCAAAAATGTAACTTTCATTCACCAAAACATCACCATGCAAAATGGCCTTTTTGAACTTGCCTTAATTAATTTCAAGTGAGTTGAATTTTGACTTTTCAAAATAATCATTCCCAACCATTTCTACCATTCAAATATGTTCTGAAATGTTGATTAAAACTTGTTGGAGGCCCATTCTTGTGCAGTACATACACACATTACCTAGTTGCTTGAAAATTGGAAAGAAAGTACACTTTTACCAACTCTACTCCACATTTTCATGGACCTTGATTCAAGTACCACAAAAACAGCAGACACACATCATTTTTTCTGCTGAATGAAACCCCTAGCAGCTGCCTCCAAAACTCAGAAACTTCACTCATTCTCAAAAACTTCATTTTTTGCATTTTTCAAAATCTGTCAAAAACTTCCAAAGAACTCGAGCAAGTCATTGTTTATTCACCATCCAAGCATCATTGTGGACTCTTTGCAACCATATTTTCCCAACTGGAAGCTCCTTTTCTAGTACTGTTTTCAAAGAGTACAGCCATGGCAGAGTGAGATTCAAGCGCGAGCAAGCTTCTTGGAGCCAAGATTCTTCCTCCATCCACCTTGTAGAAGCATAAAGAGCAACTGTTTCACTTCAAAACGACCAAACAACAACTGCACCACAGCTGTTCTTCAAATTTGGTAAATCCTCGACCTTAACCATTCCAAAAACCATGATATGATTTAGTTAGATCTTGCCTTGCTGGTCACCATGGACTTTGAGTCGTGCAAAATAGTTGAGTAATAAGTGAGATATTTGAAAATGAAGTTTGTTGTTTATTATTGTTTATGCATGATTCTTCCTAGATTAGCATGATTTATTGTTAATGGCTTTTGGATTTGTGATGTATATGATTTGCTCGTTCGTTTGGTATGTTGATTATTCATTTCTGGGAAAGTTTTTCACGATGATGATGAACAAGATGATGAATGCGTTGCTGTAAAAACGCTGCCCAGTTACCTGCGGATTCACGTGCGGCCTTCATAGCCAGCCGCGAATTTTCCTGCGGAATTCCTGGGCTAGGGTTTTTTTTATGAATTTGTTACTGTTGCATGGGCACGGACCAATAGAAACATTTCGTTTCCTTTGCCAAAACGACCGCGTTTTGTTTAAGTGGCCTGGGAATTACAAGTTTGCCACTCGTGGCACATGGCTTCTTAAATTATGTTGTATTTTCCATTTTTAATTTCATTTGTGATCTTCATCTTGTAAAAATCATAACTCCACCATGCTTGATCCAATTTGAATGGGATTTTTTGCATTGTCTTCATCTGGATCTCTACTTTTTTATCATGATTTTTGCTGATTTTTTGGATGAGTGAATTTTAATTGGTATTAGGGTTTGTGACATGTATGCATATTTTGTACACTTTGCCAAAACATTTGTGAAATGATGATACTTTATCCAATGGCTCCCAAATTTTTTTTGCTTAAACTAGACACACTCATGGTGATTTTGGTGTAGAGTTTGTGAATTTATCATTGCTGGTTTGTGAGTTATGATTTTTTGAATTAGGGTGTGACAATTTGTGTCACACCATTGATGTCCAACTTCATGATTTTTGATACCATGCTTCTTGACCTCCAATTGATCTGATTTTTTGCATGAACCTACTCTTGTATGTCTAGTTCACATAGGATTTTTCTTGGAATTATTTGTGGCATTTCCTAATTGTTTGAGATTTTCTCCCCTGTTTGACCAAAATGTTGACCTTGTGTGACACATGTTCCCATTTCATTTGTGAAATTCTCATACTTTATTAGATGGACATGAAATTTTACATGAGATAACTAGACATCCTCAGCTTTGCCATGGTTTTAGTCCCATTCATTTATCATACACCATCTCTGATTTATGATTTTTCTAAGTTGATGCATGTTTGGTTGACTTCTTTGAGCATGTTCAAAATTGCCTTGCCTTTCTGATTTTCATTGACTGCCTTCCACTTGTCCAAGTGAGATGAAATTTGATATGCTTACCATGCTATGTGTTAGGATTGATCATGATTCATTTGGTAATTTTTGGAAATGTTTGAGTTGACTTTTGATGCAAGTCTTGCTGTTGACTTCTATGAGCTCTCATTTGCCATGCTTTGACTTCTTTTGTTCATGAAATGATGATGATGATTGATATGAATGTGAAACCAATTGGTATTGTTTCTTGATTGTTTGAACATGATTTTGGATGCTTGCCCTTTGCTGTTTTGACTTTCTCATTCATTTTTGACCCTAGGCTTGTCCTAGTGGTCCTGTTACTCACCTTTGAGCTTATCTTTTCAGGTTGACCAACAAATGACCAATGAGACCATTTCTGTTTGATTGAGCTTGTTTGAATATCATTGACTAACTTGTTTGTTTTGTAGGTGGCTTGGCTCACATGCCTTAAGCCTTGTGCCTTGCACATCCATTTGCTTCTGATTAACTGTTGATGACTGTTTCCTTTTGCTTTGTTGTGAAGTTGTATACTAATGTCTGCTTGACTATTTCAGGTGCTTTTAGTTGCTCAGTTCCTTGTGAACTTTTGCTTTGCTTTGATTGTATAAGCAATTTGCATTGAGGTATATTTCTAATCTTCATGTAGTCTGGAAGACCTGGCCTGTTACTTGGCCAGGCAACTGTCTGAAGTCCTCCTTAAGAGGCAATGTTTGTGACTGTTTACTTTTGTCCTTGCATAGAGTCAAAGACCTCCTAAGTGAAGAGGCAATTGGCAGAACCCAAGGGATATGCAATCTATCCCCTGCTATTCCGTGTGTCATCTGCTTTGCTCACACCACTGTGTTGATGCATTGCAGATACAAACCCAAGATCTTGTACAATTGTACAGTTGAGTCAGTTTTAAATGTGTAGAAGGGTTCCCACTTTCTGAACCCACACATTCTTGTCTTAAGCTCTCCCAGGCCAGGGATAAGAGCTGTGAAGTCTCATCTTCACTCACCTTTCATCTGCTTCACCTTAGCCCCTCAATGGCAAGGTTAAGAGCACATTCACCCAGTTCCAGAGGTTTGTTTGTTGAGGTTGATATGACCCCTCGACTAAAACCTAACCCTTGTTTGAGCCACTTGCTTGTGCATAGTGTGTGCTATCTGTGCTTGTATGTTTGTTTGACTTGCTTCCTGTGCAAGTTAGGGTTAGTTTAGACTTGCTTCCTGTGCAAGTTAGATTGTGCTTGGCTTGCTTCCTGTGCAAGTTAAGTGTGTGTGTGGCTTGCTTCCTGTGCAAGTCATGACTAGGATAGGCTGGCTCCCTGTGCTAGTTAGCTAAAAACCTTAACTTAGGGACGATTTGCATGATAACATCTAGGCTCGAGTCGTAGTCTCCCTAGTGTTGTGTCTCCCTCTGTTATCTGGTTAGGCTAGTCCTGTATCCCTCCGTAGGGGAACTACGTCGCCCTGATCCTCATACCAGATGAGGTACGTAGGCAGGAGATGAGCTGATCTCTCCGGGCGCCTGTGTCTTTGTCGTGTGGTTGTGTGCTTGGAAGCTGATGTAAGTCCATCGAGTGGCATTTGGGTTCCAGTGTGGTTTTGTTGGTTCGGATGCTGATGTAAGTCCAGCAATTGGCATTCGGGCTCCATGTTTGCCTTCTTGCGTGTGTTTTGGTTTGGATGCTGATGTAAGCCCAGTGATTGGCATTTAGGCTCCACGTTTGCCTTTGCCTGTGCTTGTTTGTGTGCGTGTCAGCCGAGCTACGGATGCTCTGATTCTCCTTCGTCCAAGGAGATACGTATGCATAGGATGCGACATCCTAGCGAGCATGTGTCGTTTCCCTAGTCCGAACTACTTCGACTCTGATGTCTATGCTTGATAGACTAAGTAGGCCCAGGATACGATATCCTGCCGAGTCAGTTCCAGTCTGTTTTCTTGCGTCTCTTTCAGCCAGTGTGTGTGTGTGAGCAGTGTTTTAGCAACCATTTTCCCTTCCTATTGTGCATGGATCCCGTCGAGTACGACGGATGCGTAGGGGTGCTAATACCTTCCCTTCGCATAACCGACTCCCGATCCCATTCTCTTTGGTCGCGAGACCATGTTTTTTCCCAGGTTTACTCTGAGCGTTTCCTTTCCCTCTTTTGGGATAAATAACGCACGGTGGCGGCTCTGTTGTTCTTGTTTTCCCGCCGGTTTTTCGCGTGATGCGACAGCTGGCGACTCTGCTGGGGATAATAGAGAAGTTGACCTGTGCTGGTCCATCTTCCCTAAGCGAGTCTCTCCTAGCGCTCTCTAGGTTAGGGTTTTGGTTGCTGTTTGCTGTTGTATTTATTGCATTCATTTATTTTTTGTTTGCATTCATGTTTGCACTTATGTTTGCATTCATTCACACTCATTATTCATCTAGCTGGTTGTTTGTTTCTCTCTGATGGGGTGGGAGTTACATGAGGTAAAAGGCCCAATACCCAGGCCATGAGCGAAATCTAGGATACTTAGGAATAGAGTGATTCATGGGAAGCGGGTGGTATTGCGCCACTTAGCGGAACATTGATATCACGAGCAGTTCAGACCCTGGTGGGACATTATCGCTACATACTTTGGGTGTGTATATGATGACGTTCTGCGAAAGGTTATTTATGCTGCGTTTCTCTTGACCTTACCCTGGCCTAGATGACACCCGTGAGTGGGGAGGGAATGATCATTATTACAGGTACAGTTGGTGACTTGGTGGTGACTTGTCGGTGACTTGTTGGTGACTTGTGATCCTGTTGGTGACTATTGGTTCAGAATTTTGGGGTCTCAGATGACTTTGGGTTTCAGATGAATTTGTGGTTCCGAGTTCAAGCCGAAGCTTTGATCCTGTGTTCTGAGAGACACAGCCAACCAGTCAAGTCTGCATCATTTGCATCATAGCATATTTATTTTTCAAAAGAAACGCAATAAAAAAAAAGATAAAAAAAAAATACAAAAAAAAAAGAAAAAAAGAAAAAAAAACTAATCCCTGCATGCATATCATTTCTCAGGTACATTCCAGAGCTTGTTCACTGATAGAGATGGCAACAGTCCCAGAGTTGAAGTGGAAGACTTGTTCCTACAGCTTTCACCGTGAACCTTTGACGTCTCTGATTGAGTTGAGCAACCTTATGACCAGTGGTAACCAGAAGGGGTTTGTTGACCAGTATGGAGATATTCTGACACTATTGAAGATGGTAGTCGATCCGGTGCCGTTGCAGACTCTTCTACAGTTCTACGACCCAGAGCTTCATTGTTTCACCTTTCAAGATTATCAGTTGGCGCCTACTCTTGAGGAGTACTCCATTCTGCTGAGTGTCCCGGTCCGGTATCAGGTTCCTTTCTTGGATGTGCCCAAGGAGGTTGATTTCAGAGTTGTTGCCAGAGCTCTCCATTTGGGTATCAAGGAAGTCAGTGATAGTTGGAAGTCCAGTGGGGATGTTGTAGGATTGCCTTTGAAGTTTCTGTTGAGGGTAGCTAGAGAAGAAGCAGAGAAGGGAAGTTGGGAAGCCTTTCATGCTCAGTTGGCCGTCATGATCTATGGGATCGTCTTGTTTCCGAGTATGCCAAATTTTGTTGACTATGCTACAGTCAGTATTTTCATTGGAGGAAATCCAGTTCCTACTCTATTAGCTGACACTTACTATGCCATTCACAGTAGGCATGGTAAGCGTGGGGCTATCAGGTGTTGTCTCCCGCTTTTGCTCAGATGGTTCTTGTCTCTCCTGCCAGTCAGTGGACCTTTTGTGGATGCTCAGAGCACGCATAAGTGGACTCAGAGGGTTATGTCTCTTACTTCCTATGATATCAGATGGCAATCTTACCGGATGGATGTGCGTAACATCATTATGAGCTGTGGAGGATTCCGTAATGTGCCACTCGTAGGGACTAAGGGTTGCATCAATTACAACCCGGTTCTTTCTCTTCGCCAGTTGGGGTTTGTGATGAAGGGAAGACCACTAGAGGCTGAGGTAGCTGAAAGTGTGTATTTTGAGAAGCAGAGTGACTCGGCCAAATTGGAGCAGATAGGGAGAGCTTGGAAGTCTATTGGTGTGAAGGATGGATCTGTCTTAGGGAAGAAGTTTGCCGTTGCTATGCCTGATTACACTGATTGGGTCAAGGAGAGAGTAGAAACTTTGTTGTTACCCTACGATAGGATGGAGCCGTTGCACGAGCAACCACCTTTGATCCTTGCTGAGAGTGTGCCTGCGGAGCACTACAATCAAGCCTTGATGGAGAATCGCCGTTTGAGAGAGAAGGAGCAAGATACCCAGATGGAGTTGTACAAAGCCAAAGCTGATGGGTTGAACTTGGCTCATCAACTCAGAGGAGTGCGAGAAGAAGATGCTAGTAGACTGAGAAGCAAGAAGAGATCCTACGAGGAGGTGGAGAGCATGTTAGATGCAGAACACCGGGAGTGCTTGAGGCTGCAGAGGGTTGAGGCCAGCTATCGGAAGAAGATCAGAGACTTGGAGAAGCAACTCAGAGATAAAGACATCCAGTTGAAGAAGGAAGTAGACTTGAGACAGGCATCAGAGAACCACCTTGGAGGAGAAGTGATAGAGCTTAGACGACAACTGAAGGAGAAGATCACTCTTTTGCCAGAATGTTCAGAATGTGACCTGTTGATAGACCAGTGTCAGTACTTGAAGACTCTCATTCCGGGAGGCCGTTTGTCTTAGCTTGTATCTTTGATATGTATGTTGAGAATCACCTCCAGGCTTGTTGGATGGGATTCATTGTTGTACTCCGATTGTTTGGATTTTCTTTGTCGACTTTGTTGTATGATCCTGTTACTCATATAGATGAGGTTGTTGGTTTCACCTTGTACTCATCACTCTTGTGTATGTTGTTTCTGTGCTTCTGTGTTGTTCTTGCTGCAGGTTGCCATCTTTTGAGGATGACTCGGGCTCTTTGAATGCCTGAGGAATGAACATATCATGTGCATCATACGCATCATTAGCACCATACTCATATCATTTTGCATAACAGGTGTTCTTGGTCGTGACTTCTCACTCTTGGTTCCTGTTCAGGCAGGATAGCTGATCAACGTCCGCACCGCTACTCAACAAGACTGAATCAACAGAGAGGTATGGATCAAGTTCAAGCTGAGTTGGCTGAGATGAAGGCTAACATGGCCCAGTTTATGAATATGATGCAAGGGGTTGCACAAGGTCAAGAAGAACTTCGAGCCATGGTTCAGAGACAAGAGGCTGCAATTCCACCGGTCAACCATGCTCCGCCAGAGGGAGGCCCGGTCAATGATAACAATGTTGCTGCTGCTGTACCCATCAACAACTATGTTGTAGGTGATGAGTTGGGGGGTATTCGAATCAACGGTCAACCTATTGTTCCAGATGCCGCTAATGCCAGAGCAGTCCGTGCCCCGGCCCGTAATCCTGTTCCGATTGTTGACAGACAAGAGGATATGTTCACTCTGCTCAGTGAAGACGAAGATGTTCTGGGAATGGTTGACGAGAGGGATCGTAAAGTTGATGCCCTTGCTGAGAAAATTAGAGCTATGGAATGTCAGAATTCTCTCGGTTTCGATGTTACTAATATGGGGTTGGTGGAAGGTTTGAGAATCCCTTACAAGTTCAAAGCACCGTCCTTCGATAAATACAACGGTACTTCTTGCCCTCGCACCCATGTGCAGGCTTATTATCGAAAAATCTCTGCGTATACCGATGATGAAAAGATGTGGATGTATTTTTTCCAAGATAGTCTATCTGGGGCTTCTTTAGACTGGTACATGGAATTAAAGAGAGATTCTATCCGCTGTTGGAGGGATCTGGGTGAGGCCTTTTTGAGGTAATACAAACACAACATGGACATGGCACCGAGCCGGACTCAGCTGCAGAGTCTTTGTCAGAAATCCAATGAGAGCTTCAAGGAGTACGCCCAGAGGTGGCGTGAACTGGCTGCTAGAGTTCAACCCCCTATGCTGGAGAGGGAGTTGACAGATATGTTTATCGGCACTCTTCAGGGTGTGTTTATGGACCGGATGGGGAGCTGCCCATTCGGTAGTTTTTCTGATGTTGTCATTTGTGGAGAGAGGACTGAGAGCTTGATTAAAACTGGGAAGATCCAAGATGCTGGTTCCTCTTCTTCTAAGAAGCCGTTTGCTGGGGCACCTCGTCGAAGAGAGGGTGAAACTAATGCTGTTCAATACCGCAGAGATCAGAACAGAAGTCAACGCTGTCAGGTTGCTGCAGTGACCATTCCGGCACCTCAACCTCGTCAACAACAACAGCAAAGAGTTCAACAACCGCAACAACAACAACAACAGCAACGTCCGTATCAGCCCAGACAAAGGATGCCTGATCGACGTTTTGATTCGCTACCCATGTCGTACGCCGAACTGCTACCCAAACTACTCAGGTTGGGGATGGTTGAGTTGCGTACAATGGCTCCGCCTACAGAATTGCCTCCTGGGTACGATGCCAACGTCCATTGTGACTTTCACTCTGGGGCACCAGGGCATCATACCGAGAAGTGTCGGGCTCTCCAGCACAAAGTCCAAGATTTGATCGATGCCAAGGCGATCAACTTCGCTCCAGTGCCTAACATCATAAACAACCCTATGCCTCAGCATGGTGGGCATAGAGTGAACAATATTGAGGGGAAAGAAGCTGAAGATCTGGTTGTTAATGTTGATGATGTTCAGACTTCTCTGCTAGTTGTGAAGGGCCGTCTGCTGAATGGGGGTATCTACTCGGGCTGTGATGAGGATTGTTTGGGCTGTGCCGAATCTGAGAATGGTTGCGACCAGTTAAGGGCCGGTATCCAGGGTATGATGGATGAGGGTTGTTTGCAATTCAGTAGGGCTGTAAAAGATCGTGGGACAGTATCAACTATTACCATTTACTTTAAACCGTCTGAAGGACGTGGACAAAGGGTCGTTAGTGCACCTGTGTTAGATGCCCAAAAGTGCTTATTTGAGCTATCATATGTGGGCATCTTTCACTCTTTTGCCTTGCTAAAATTGTCAAAATCACATTTGTTTTACATGGAATGCGTTACATTGATAAACAAGCTTGGTGCCTTTGATGTGTGTGTTATTGTGCAGGAAAGGCATGAATTAATTGATAATAAAGACACAAGAGAATTGGCAAAGGAACCAAAGTAAAGGAGCATTTCATCTGCCTGCTCGCTAGGCGAGGCTGTGGCGAAGAATGGGTTCGCTAGGCGAGCTCCTGGCGAACAGCTCCAGTAAATTAGCAAATTAATTCGCTAGGCGAGCTCAAGGCGAAGTTTGCAGCGAATTCATTCTGTTTTGGTGAAAAGTGCAGCCAACACTCACTCGCTAGGCGAGGCTCTAGCGAGTCCCCAGCGAGCATTCCAGTAGCAAAACTTCTCAACCTCGCTGGGGCGAGCTTGAAGCGTTTCCTTCGCTAGGCGAAGGTATGTTCGCTAGGCGAACATCACAGTTCACCAAGGCCCTGTTTTCTCTGGGCGCAGGGGCTTTTTGTGCTCATATTTGACCTTCGCTAGACGAGCCATTCTGCTCGCCTAGCGAACATGACAGTTCTGCACTTGTCTATAAGTAGCAGGTGCCACTTTTGGGCACCATACCTCATTTTTACCAACTTTTCCACTTTTTGTACTTTCTCCTAGATATTTTACAGCATTGTTTTGTGGGAGCTTTTATGCCCTAATTTCATTTCTCTTCATCTAGCAACCATCTTCCACAAAAAGAAGGTGGATTCCCATCCAACCTCGATTATTCGACTTGGATGTTGATCAACCCTCTTTCCTTACTTGCCGACCAAGCTACCATGAAAATGAGTAGCTAAGTCTTCCATTTGTCAAGGTTAGATGTAGGTGATTGCTAGCTTTGTGTGTAAATGTAAGGATCCTCATATGTAAACTCTTTAATGGTAAATATATGATGAAAACTTTGTTTCTATTTAAAACCCTTTGTGTTGGTATTTGATCGAGAGATGTTTACCGATTCTTGACCTAGGTTTTCATCCAAACTTGTTTGTTAGCTAGAGATAGTAACGAATGATTTTGTTCACCATAAGGTTGAACCAAAAAGTTGTCATTTTGATAGATTGTGTTCGAGAGAAACAATGGATCAAAATGGCAAAACTCACAATGGGTGTTCGAGAGAAACGCATTGAGAGGACCTTGTGAAATAATTTATCATCTAAAGGAGTTTATAAGATTGTTGACCGAGCAAATTCATGCAAAGCAATGTAGTCATTGAAACCTAACTTTGACAATATTTCTCATATTAATCAAAACATAACTTTTTCCGCAATTAATTACTTTGTATGCAAGATAACTTGATTAAAACCAAAACCCTAGTGTTACATTAAGTTAAGATTAATTCAACCATTGAACGGCAGTGATATCTTACAATCTCTGTGGATACGATAACAAAAACCTGACACGAAATATACTTTTCAACAAAATGGCGCCGTTGCCGGGGATTGTAAATTGATATTGCGAGCATCGCAATGGTTGTTTAAGTTTTAGCTTGTGAATTTTTGACTTGTGCTTGTAATTTGTTTGGTTTAGTGTGCAGCTTACGTTTTATGCGAGGGCAAATCCCTGTGGACGAACTTCTTTTTGATCCTGAGATCGAGAGAACCGCAAGGAGGCTTAATAGCAAAACGAGACGTAGGAGGCAACAGGCTAGGCAACGCCAAGAGCAAGGGGAAAGTTCTTCGACCACAAATCACCACCCATTCATACCAAACATGGAGCCACAACCACCACCACCTATTTCTACTCCATGTATCAACAGTCCAAGGAACACCGCTCAGTTTGCCAACCACACAGGAAGGCAAGCTGAGATGAAGACGGGAACTCTGAATTTATTATATGGGAGTCCATTCACCGGAATGGACCATGAAGACCCATTTGCTTTTCTCACAAAATTTTATGAGATAGCATTGGCTGCCGGAGTGGATCAGGCTCAGGAGCTTCCGTTGTTCAGACGATTGTTTCCCCACGCTTTGCTCGGTAAAGCAAAGGATTGGTATCTTGATCAAACACCTGCCGTAATGACCGACTGGAATGTGTTAGAAGAGAAATTCATTGAAAGATTTTTCTCTCATAACCGATTCATGGAATCAAAGACGGCCATCTCGGTGTTTTCTCAAGGAACCAGTGAATCGTTGAATGAAGCGTGGGAGAGATTCAAGTCCATGCTTAGGAAATGCAAAGGGCATGGATTTGATGAATTAACTCAAATCCATATCTTCAGAAATGGACTTCAACCAAACTGTAAGACGTTGTTGGATGCCACCTCGGGTGGCTCGTTGATGTCAAAAAGTGCCGAAGAAGCCACAAACATTATCAACCGTATGGCTTTGAATGATCTTCAAAGTCAAAGTCGTGGAAATTCTTTGAAGAAGGCGGGAGTGCTTGAGTTAGGGACGAATGATGCCATACTTGCCCAAAACAAGCTCATCTCACAACAAGTGGAACTCTTAACGCAACAAATAAAAGAGTTAAGAGAACCGTCAAAAGCTAAACAAATAGCTTGTTGTGAACTTTGTAAAGGTGAACATGACACCGGATTTTGTCCACCTCCCGGTTTTGACGAAGTAAATTACATGGCCAATCAACGGGACTATCAACCAAGACAACAACAACCTTATCAACCGCACCCTCAACAACAACAACAACAACAATTCCAAGGGAACCAAGGGTTCCAACCTAGAAGCAACTATTATCATAACCAAGGTTATGGAGGTGGTTCTTCTAGCCGTCAAAACCCTCCCCAAAATCCATATCAATCTCAACAACCGCCGGTAGTCAATTCTAAATTGGAAGAGACATTGACGCAATTCATGCAAATGTCAATGGCCAATCAAAAGAGTAATGACGCGGCCATAAAAAATCTTGAAACTCAAGTTGGGCAACTTGCCAAGCAACTAGCTGAACAACAAACCGGTCCTTCTTTCTCGGCTAATACGCAAACAAATCCTAAGGAGCATTGTAAGGCGATTATGACGAGAAGTGGGAGGGAGTTGGGTAGTGAAAATGAAAAAAGAGTTGAGAGTGAACAAAGAGAGAAAGAGAAGGAGATTGAGGAGGAAATAGTGGAAGAAAATGTTGATGGTGAAGTAGGAGTGTGGAGTGATGAGGAAGTAGTTGAAAAGAATAAAAATAATGGTGAAGTTGAAAAAGAAAAAGGTGTGGAGATTGAGGAAAATAAAAGTGATGAGGTAATAAGGGAGGTAGTGAAGAAGCCTAGATGGAAAAGTGCTAGAATTGCAAAGGGAAAGGAGGTAGTGAGCGCTACTCCGGTCCAAAATCTTCCTTACCCTCATGCTCCTTCCAAAAGGGAAAATGAACGGCATTACGCCCGGTTCATGGATATTTTTAAGCAATTACAAATTAACATTCCGTTTGCTGAAGCTTTGGAACAAATGCCAAAGTATGCCAAATTCATGAAAGACATACTGACCAAAAAGCAGAGGTATACGGAACCGGAGACCATCGTCCTTGATGCGAGCTGTAGTGCCATCATTCAAAGGACGCTTCCTAAGAAAGAGGTTGATCCGGGAAGAGTTACATTGCCGGTTAAGATTGGTGACGTTTATGTCGGGAAGGGACTTATTGACTTGGGGTCGAGCATAAATCTTATACCTTTGTCAATTATCAAGAGGCTTGGCAACATCGAGATTAAGTCCATCCGAATGACATTACAATTGGCGGATAAGTCGACGACCCATCCTCATGGCGTAGCCCAAGATGTGTTGGTGAAGGTCGACAAATTCTTTTTCCCGGTGGGTTTTATTGTAATTGATATGGAGGAAGATGATGATGCTCCGCTCATATTGGGACGACCATTCATGAAGACCGCAAGAATGATGATTGATGTTGATGACGGTTTAATGAAGGTGCGTGTTCAAAATGAGGAGGTCACATTTGATCTATTCGAGGCGATGAAGCATTCCAAGGACAGAAATGATAGCTTTCGCATCGATGTGATCAAAGACGCTATTATGGAAGTTTCAAAGCATATCCACGAGATATCTCCTATGGAGTTAGCTCTCGACGACTCATTGGAGGTTTTCACTGTTGAGGAGGAGCTAGCTCTTGAGGAATGCTTAAAGGAACTTGATAGCTTGGAAGACCTACAACCGTGGGAAGTAGAGGAAGAAAATTTGAAGAAGGAGGTAATTGACGAGAAAGCGCCAATTGAATTAAAAGAGTTACCTTCGACTTTGAAATATGTGTTTCTAGATGAGACCGAGGCAAAGCCGGTCATCATAAGCAACCTTTTGACAAAAGAAGAAGAAGCCCGTCTAATCATTGTGCTAAAAACCAATCAAGAAGCTATGGGTTGGACTCTTTCCGATCTAAAAGGAATAAGTCCATCCTATTGTATGCACAAGATTTTGATGGAGGAGGATTTCAAGCCGGTAGCTCAACCACAACGCCGCTTAAATCCTACGATGAAAGAGGTTGTAAGGAAGGAAGTGGTGAAGCTTTTGGATGCGGGAATGATTTACCCGATCTCGGATAGTCCGTGGGTTAGTCCCGTGCACGTGGTTCCGAAGAAGGGTGGAATGACCGTAATCCGTAATGACAAAGACGAATTGATCCCGACTAAAGTTGCAACGGGGTGGAGAATGTGTATAGATTATAGACGGTTGAATACCGCGACTCGTAAGGACCATTTTCCACTCCCATTTATGGATCAAATGCTTGAAAGACTATCGGGCCAACAATACTACTGTTTTTTAGACGGCTACTCCGGGTACAACCAAATTGCGGTTGACCCGGTTGATCATGAGAAGACGGCTTTCACGTGTCCGTTTGGAGTGTTCGCATACAGAAAAATGCCTTTTGGGCTTTGCAATGCGCCGGCGACATTCCAACGATGTGTCCAAGCTATTTTTGCCGATCTGATAGAGAAAACAATGGAAGTCTTCATGGATGACTTCTCGGTGTTTGGTGGGACGTTTAGTCTATGCTTGGCAAATTTGAAGACGGTATTGGAAAGGTGTGTGGAGACTAATTTGGTGCTAAATTGGGAAAAGTGTCACTTCATGGTGACCGAGGGGATCGTGCTAGGCCACAAAGTCTCAAAAAGGGGGCTTGAAGTGGATAGAGCTAAGGTTGATGTAATTGAAAAATTACCCCCTCCGGTGAATGTGAAGGGCATCCGTAGTTTTTTGGGGCACGCGGGGTTCTACCGGCGCTTCATCAAGGACTTCTCAAAGGTGGCAAAGCCTTTGAGCAATTTGCTCGCCAAAGATCAGGTATTTCTCTTCACCGAAGATTGTTTGCAAGCTTTTGAGGTTTTAAAAGAAAAATTGGTTACCGCTCCAATAATAGTCGCTCCCGATTGGAATGAAAATTTTGAACTAATGTGTGACGCGAGTGACTATGCCGTTGGAGCGGTACTTGGCCAAAGAAAAGACAAAACTTTTCATGCTATACATTATGCGAGTAAGGTTCTTAACGAGGCTCAAATAAATTATGCCACAACGGAAAAAGAACTACTCGCAATAGTGTATGCGCTAGAAAAGTTTAGGTCCTATCTTATAGGGTCGAAAGTCGTTGTCTACACCGACCACGCGGCGATTAAATATCTGCTAACCAAGCCGGATTCGAAGCAAAGGCTCATCCGTTGGATCCTCTTGTTACAAGAATTCGATGTCGAAATCAAAGACAAGAAGGGGTCGGAAAACTTGGTAGCGGATCATTTATCCCGCTTGGTGAATGTCGAGGTTACCGCATCTGAAAAGGAAATCCGGGAAGAATTTCCTGATGAAAAATTGTTTAAGGTTCAAGTTAGGCCGTGGTTTGCAGACTTTGCAAACCACAAGGCTAGTGGTTTTGTGCCAGCCGACCTAACTTCGAACCAAAAGAGGAAGTTCCTTTCGGATGCGAAGTATTATGTTTGGGATGACCCATACTTGTTTAAGTTGGGTAGCGATAACCTGTTAAGGAGATGCGTAACTGGTGATGAAGCCCAGAGCATCCTTTGGCATTGTCACAACTCGCCTTATGGCGGACATTATAATGGGGTTAGAACGGCCACTAAAATTCTTCAATCGGGATTTTATTGGCCAACTATTTTCAAAGACGCACATACCCATGCGCAAAGTTGTGACAGTTGCCAAAGAAGTGGTGGGATAGGTAAGAGAGATGAGATGCCTCTCCAAAATATCCAAGAAGTGGAAGTGTTCGATTGTTGGGGCATAGATTTTGTTGGACCTTTCCCACCCTCTTACGGAAATGAGTACATGCTTGTAGCTGTTGATTATGTCTCTAAGTGGGTTGAGGCGATTGCCTCACCTCGGGCGGATGCCAAAACGGTGATAAATTTTTTAAAGAAAAACATCTTTTCCCGTTTTGGAACCCCCCGAGTGTTGATAAGTGACGGAGGGTCACACTTTTGCAATTCACCTTTGGAAACAATTCTAAAACATTATGGTGTATCGCATAGGGTGACAACTCCGTACCACCCTCAGGCTAACGGGCAAGCGGAGGTCTCTAATCGAGAGATTAAGAGAATCCTAGAAAAACCGTGTCTAATTCTAAAAAAGAGTGGTCCCAAAAATTGGACGAAGCATTATGGGCCTACCGTACGGCCTTTAAAGCTCCAATTGGCCTAACTCCGTTTCAATTGGTATTTGGTAAAACTTGCCATTTGCCGGTTGAATTGGAGCACAAGGCCTTGTGGGCCCTAAAATTTTTAAATTTTGAACATGAGTTGGCCGGTAACAAAAGGAAAGTACAACTACTTGAGTTGGAGGAGATGCGCAATGCCGCATACCACTCAAGTTGGTTGTACAAGGAAAAAGCAAAGAAATATCACGACAGGAAGATCCGAACCAAAGAATTCGTGCCCGGACAATTGGTCTTATTGTTCAACTCCCGGTTGAAGTTGTTTCCCGGGAAGTTGAAATCAAAATGGTCCGGGCCATTTCGGGTGAAAGAAGTAAAAGAATACGGGGCCATTATCATTGAAGACATGGACGAGAAAGATAGTTGGACCGTGAATGGCCAACGATTGAAAGTGTATCTCGGCGGTCATGTGGATCGCGAGAGTTGTGCTCAGCCGCTCGATGCTCCTCTGTGAGCATCGCACCGTCGAGCTTAGCCGACGTTAAACAAGCGCTAGTTGGGAGGCACCCCAACATTGTAAGTATTTGCTGTTTTATGTTTTCTGTTGTATTGAGTACCCTGTGCTGAAATCAAGCTGGATGACTTGCAAGTGCTGCATTTGCAAATGCACTTGCTGTCATGCTCGCTTGCTGCTCGCTAGGCGAGTCTGCAGCGAGCGCGCTCGCTGGCTGCTCGCTAGGCGAGTCAGTAGCGAGCGCACCAGTACTGTTCTATAAATTTCTCAGCAGGGCATTTTGCCCCAAACCCTCAAAAATATTCAGAGCTGTTCTGCTGAGAAAATTTTGCGAAACTTCTCTAACTCCCGCATTTGCATCGCTATCACCAACCCTCGCTCCTTCCGTCCGATTGTAAACTCTTCTCATTTCAATTTTTCCGAATCCGTGTAATTAAGGTTTGCCCTACTTCATTTTCTTTTTGTATACTCTTAAAATTCCAAATATGAATTGCAAATAGGGAAGTGTAGTATGGGAAATTGAGGTTGCATGTGATGTTTTGGGAGTTTGCAATGTTTGTACATTTAGGTTTTCAAATTGGGGATTTAATTTTAATTTAGGTTTTGCATGCAATTAGGCAATCCCCAATAGCATAGAACGATTCATTGTCAAGAGAAATTATTAGGTTCTGTGTGGGAACCATTAGAGTACGGGTTTTGGGGAAAACATCTTTGAAAATGCAGAAAATCCCAAAACCCGTAAGGTTCGCTAGCAGCTCGCTAGGCGACCTGGGGCGAACGTTCGCTGCAACTTCGCTAGGCGAAGCAGCAGCGAACATGACAGTATTTTGATTTATGTTTTAATGGCTAATCTGTGTGTTGGTATGTGTTGTTTCTTTGTATCTTTTGCAGATGGAGTCTAGATCTGGAGCTGGTAAGAAAAGGAAGGGAGCTGCAACTACTTCCAGAACCGTGCCGATTCAATTCGACCAAGACAAGTTTGTAGGCCCGAAACAAGCGGCACGGTACATAGCTTTGGAAAAGAGAAAAATACTTCCTGAGAAGCGTTTTCTGATCAACCCACAAGGCACTTACAAAACTTTCGCCGGGTTGATCGACGCCAAGAAGTGGGATAGGTTGATAAGTCCCTTGGAACATTACGACATTGCTACAGTGCGGGAGTTTTATGCTAACGCACTGCCCGACGACGACGAGCCCTTCACTTGGGTTTCTAGAGTTGCCGGGCGTGCAATTCCATTTGACAGGGATGCGATCAACCGAATCCTAGGGGAAACGCTCCAGCTGGGAGCTGATCAGAGAGACCAGTACCACACCGACCTCAGGCTTCACAGAGATGTCCCTGCCATTACCGCCGACCTGCTTTTACCTGGGAGATCGGTTGAGCCGAACCCATCTGGGGTTCCTGTGAGATATCACCGGGAGGACATGACTCCCATGGCTCAGCTGATCCTACTCTTGGTTTTGACCAACATCCAACCCAAATCACACACCTCTACTGTGCCGATCCCAGTGGCACATTTAGTCCATTCCATTCTCACTAATGTCGAGATAGATGTCGCGAGGATAATCGCCAATGAGCTGAAGACCGTGGTTGAGAGCGGGCTTAAGTCAGGGGCACGTGTTAATTGTCCCTTGGCCTTCCCGTGTTTGATTATGAGCTTATGTGTTCAGGCTAGGGTCCGGCTTCCGTCTTGTGGGCAGGTTCGAATCCCGGCACCTATTGATGATAGGTATGTGGCTAAGTATTGTAGAGCTAAGACTTCTGGTGGTAGTGCAGCCTCAGGAAGTACTCGGGCTGCTGATGGTCCTAGTGCTTCTTCTCCCGGACTTGATCCGTACCTGAGGGCTGTTTGTGACTACAGTTTTGAGTGGATGGCAGCATCCCAACGAGCTATGATTGATATGCACAGCAGTATGCAGAGGTTGGAGCTGCAAGGTAATGACCCCTCCGGTGCTCGAGCATTGTTAGCGCGTGAGCAGTTTATGCTTAACGCTAATTGGCCTGTGGACAGGCCAGTCTATGGTGAGGGGGTGGACGCTGAAGCTGAGAATGATGATGATGATGTTGATGATGAGGCTACCGGTTCTGAGGCCGGTAGCGAGGAGGAGTCCTGAGCCCCTTTGTGGGTTGAGTATTTGTACTTTTTCAGTTTTTATGTCATTTTTATTTATATTTTTGAATTTTGTATTCTGACCATGGGTTGTACTATTGGGGTGTTTTGTCCCCCACGAACAAATTTTTATTTTCAGTTAATGTTATTTATTTTTGTTTTTAATTTTGTGTGTTTAATAAATTTTTGGTTGATTGAGTGGCAAAACCTTTCTAGATTGGTTGCTCCTCAAGAAGTACCCAATGAAGGTGCATCCGAGCTTGGATGGCAATGATAAGAATAACAAGTGAATGAAGCTAAGGTACATGGTTACCGTCGGCTAGAATTTTAGAATGCATTAGGAACTTTACTCTTTTTGGTAAATTGAATATTGTCTTTGTGCAACATAATAGAATGAATGTTTCATCTAGAACTTAAAACCACAAATTGTGAGGAAACCTCCATTGTTCACTTAAATGCTGGATTCTAATAAGTTTTGTTGATTCATGTGATTCATGCTTTGTCTTTTACTATTGTGAAATTGTGGAAGCAATTAGAAATGATCAAGGCACTTGTTTTCTTTCGAGCACAACTACATCCAAAAACAACTTACCTGTGAGCAGAGAGAGTATTTGTTAACCCCTTTGAGCCTGAACAGTTGAATCTCGGCTTGTAATAAAGCGAGATCTCAAAAATCTTTTTTTTTACACAACCCGGAAAATCTTGATTATTGTTCTTTTGCCGTAAAAAGTTAAGAGCATTCACTTAGGGTGTGGAAGAAATAAGTTGGGGAGAACGAAAAAGAATTGGTAAGTACCACAACTCTTGAAAAAGAAAAGAAAAACCGAGCAAGCATAGAAAAATATATGTATAGAAAATGTAGAAAATAAACATCTGTTTTGTATATTTGATGTGAAAGAAAAGAACAAAAATAGAAAGAATGAAAAAAAAAATGCTTGCTTGGAAGAAAAATAGTGAAAAATAAAAGTGGAGTTGTGGAATATGTGTTGTGAAGGTTACAAATAAGAAACAAAGGAAACAAAGTCGAGTAGTGTGAATAATACTGTGAATGTCTCTTTTGCATCGGCACTTTCGTTTCAATGGCCTTAGAAATGACCCTTGTTTGTTAACCTAACCAAGCTTCAACCGAAAAGCCCTTAGTGATCTTTTTGCTTCCACAATAGCATTTTTCATTGATTAGACATTGTATGAATCTGTTTGATTTCTTCATTATTTGTTAGAGAGTGAGATTAGTCCCGCGGTTGCAAACGCGCAAAATCTTCATTCCTTATTCGAAGAGGAGAGATAGGATGATTCATTCAGAATAGTATTGTTGTAGATAGATAAATATTTTGCATTGCTATTTAAGTTTAAGTTCCTAGGTATTATTTTATTCGAACCGTTGGGAACTTGTATATGCGAATTTCGCTTGTGTTTGAGCCGTTTATCCAACTTCGGAGAAACCGTTTCTTAATGCAAATCCTCTTGTCTTTCAAGAGGCATACTTTGCTTGAGGACAAGCAAGAATCTAGTTGGGGAGAGTTGTTAGATGCCCAAAAGTGCTTATTTGAGCTATCATATGTGGGCATCTTTCACTCTTTTGCCTTGCTAAAATTGTCAAAATCACATTTGTTTTACATGGAATGCGTTACATTGATAAACAAGCTTGGTGCCTTTGATGTGTGTGTTATTGTGCAGGAAAGGCATGAATTAATTGATAATAAAGACACAAGAGAATTGGCAAAGGAACCAAAGTAAAGGAGCATTTCATCTGCCTGCTCGCTAGGCGAGGCTGTGGCGAAGAATGGGTTCGCTAGGCGAGCTCCTGGCGAACAGCTCCAGTAAATTAGCAAATTAATTCGCTAGGCGAGCTCAAGGCGAAGTTTGCAGCGAATTCATTCTGTTTTGGTGAATAGTGCAGCCAACACTCACTCGCTAGGCGAGGCTCTAGCGAGTCCCCAGCGAGCATTCCAGTAGCAAAACTTCTCAACCTCGCTGGGGCGAGCTTGAAGCGTTTCCTTCGCTAGGCGAAGGTATGTTCGCTAGGCGAACATCACAGTTCACCAAGGCCCTGTTTTCTCTGGGCGCAGGGGCTTTTTGTGCTCATATTTGACCTTCGCTAGGTGAGCCATTCTGCTCGCCTAGCGAACATGACAGTTCTGCACTTGTCTATAAGTAGCAGGTGCCACTTTTGGGCACCATACCTCATTTTTACCAACTTTTCCACTTTTTGTACTTTCTCCTAGATATTTTACAGCATTGTTTTGTGGGAGCTTTTATGGCCTAATTTCATTTCTCTTCATCTAGCAACCATCTTCCACAAAAAGAAGGTGGATTCCCATCCAACCTCGATTATTCGACTTGGATGTTGATCAACCCTCTTTCCCTACTTGCCGACCAAGCTACCATGAAAATGAGTAGCTAAGTCTTCCATTTGTCAAGGTTAGATGTAGGTGATTGCTAGCTTTGTGTGTAAATGTAAGGATCCTCATATGTAAACTCTTTAACGGTAAATATATGATGAAAACTTTGTTTCTATTTAAAACCCTTTGTGTTGGTATTTGATCGAGAGATGTTTACCGATTCTTGACCTAGGTTTTCATCCAAACTTGTTTGTTAGCTAGAGATAGTAACGAATGATTTTGTTCACCATAAGGTTGAACCAAAAAGTTGTCATTTTGATAGATTGTGTTCGAGAGAAACAATGGATCAAAATGGCAAAACTCACAATGGGTGTTCGAGAGAAACGCATTGAGAGGACCTTGTGAAATAATTTATCATCTAAAGGAGTTTATAAGATTGTTGACCGAGCAAATTCATGCAAAGCAATGTAGTCATTGAAACCTAACTTTGACAATATTTCTCATATTAATCAAAACATAACTTTTTCCGCAATTAATTACTTTGTATGCAAGATAACTTGATTAAAACCAAAACCCTAGTGTTACATTAAGTTAAGATTAATTCAACCATTGAACGGCAGTGATATCTTACAATCTCTGTGGATACGATAACAAAAACCTGACACGAAATATACGTTTCAACAACCTGCAACAAATGGTACCCCAGTTACCATTTCCGTGCCTGTAACCATCAGTGCTCCAACTACTATCGCCGCGTCTGGAAGAAGGGCTGTTGAGAATAGTAGAGCCGTGCCGTGGAAGTATGATAATGCTCACCGCAGTTACAGAAGGGCTGAAGGTCAGACGAGACCAGTGAATCAAACTCCAGTGACAATTGGTTTACCGAATAGAGTTCCTGCAACTGTTGGTCCGGCTGTGGATAATGTAGGGGGTCCAGGAGGTTTTACCAGAAGCGGTCGTCTGTTCGCACCGCAGCCTTTGAGGGACAATAATGCTGAGGCTCTCGCCAAAGCAAAGGGTAAGCAAGCTGTGGTTGAGGAAGAACCTGTCCAGAAGGAAGCGCCCGAGGGGTCATTCGAGAAGGACGTGGAGGAGTTTATGAAGATAATCAAGAAGAGTGACTACAAGATTGTAGATCAGTTGAATCAAACTCCGTCCAAGATTTCTATACTTTCACTGTTGTTGTGCTCTGAGGCACACCGTAATGCCTTGCTGAAGATGTTGAATCTGGCTTATGTGCCTCAGGAGATTTCTGTCAATCAACTGGAGGGTGTGATGGCCAATGTGAGCACCAGGCATGGTGTAGGATTCACCAACCTGGACTTACCGCCTGAAGGGCGGAACCATAACAAAGCCTTGCACATCACCATGGAGTGCAAGGGGGCAGTGTTGTCTCACGTATTGGTAGACACCGGGTCGTCGCTGAATGTGCTGCCTAAGCAGATTTTGAAGAAGATTGATGTGGAAGGGTTTGTGCTTACTCCCAGTGACCTGATCGTTCGTGCTTTCGACGGATCTAAACGTTCTGTGTGTGGGGAAGTTACCTTGCCTGTGAAGATAGGTCCTGAGGTATTCGATATCATCTTCTATGTTATGGACATCCAGCCCGCCTATAGTTGTTTATTGGGGCGTCCATGGATTCATGCAGCAGGGGCAGTCTCGTCGACTCTCCATCAAAAGCTCAAGTATGTCTGGAACGGTCAGATTGTGACTGTGTGCGGTGAAGAAGAGATTCTGGTGAGTCATCTATCCTCGTTCAAGTATGTCGAGGTGGATGGCGAGATCCACGAAACCTTATGCCAGGCGTTTGAGACTGTGGCTCTCGAGAAAGTGGCGTATGCTGAACAGAGGAAGCTAGGCGCTTCGATTACTTCTTACAAGCAGGCTAAGGAGGTTGTTGATTCTGGCAAAGCTGAAGGCTGGGGCAAGATGGTGTACTTGCCTGTCAAAGAAGACAAATTTGGCGTTGGTTACGAGCCTCTCAAAGCAGAGCAGAATGGTCAAGCGGGTCCGAGTACCTTTACCAGCGCTGGGCTGATGAATCATGGCGACGTCTCTGCAACCGGTAGTGAAGACTGTGACAGTGATTGTGATCTGGACAACTGGGTTCGCCCGTGTGCACCAGGGGGGTCTATCAACAACTGGACGGCTGAAGAAGTAGTTCAAGTTACTCTTCTGACAGAGTAATTTTCTGTTGTTTTGTCATTTTGCATGAAAATCCTACGATCTGCCCAAGGCGTAGTGATTCATTGTAGGGCCTCATCATGTTTTAATGATTATCATTAATGAAGGACATTTTTTGCAATCAAACTTTGTGATCCCTGTCTTTCTATTTTTTTGTTTTCATCTTTTTTCAAAACAATAAAAATGGCAATGTTTTTGTTTTTTGTGACTTTATTGAACTCTTTTTCTAAAACAAAGCATTAAACATGCAGAAGCGATCTTATGGCATTCACTATGAACAGTTCTGTTATGGCTCAGTATGATTTCGACAATCCCATCTACCAAGCTGAAGAGGAGAGTGAGGAAGACTGTGAACTCCCTGCAGAATTGGTCAGATTGCTGAAGCAAGAGGAAAGGGTCATCCAACCTCATCAGGAGGAGTTGGAGGTTGTTAATTTGGGTACTGAGGACGCCAAAAGAGAAATCAAGATTGGGGCTGCTTTAGAGGACTCTGTCAAGAGGAGGCTGATTGAAATGCTGAGAGAATATGTGGAGATATTCGCCTGGTCATATCAAGATATGCCTGGGTTAGATACAGACATTGTGGTGCATCGATTACCTCTTAGAGAAGGATGTCCTTCGGTCAAGCAGAAGCTTCGTAGAACGAGTCCTGATATGGCAACTAAGATCAAGGAAGAGGTTCAGAAGCAGTGGGATGCAGGTTTTTTGGCTGTTACAAGTTATCCCCCATGGGTGGCCAACATCGTTCCTGTGCCGAAGAAGGATGGTAAAGTCAGAATGTGTGTCGATTACCGGGATTTGAATAGAGCGAGTCCGAAAGATGATTTCCCATTACCTCACATTGATGTATTGGTTGATAATACGGCTCAATCCTCGGTATTCTCTTTCATGGATGGTTTCTCTGGATATAATCAGATCAAGATGGCGCCAGAAGACATGGAAAAGACGACATTCATTACACCTTGGGGCACGTTTTGCTATAAGGTGATGCCATTTGGGCTAAAGAATGCTGGTGCTACCTATCAGAGGGCAATGACGACTCTCTTTCATGACATGATGCACAAAGAAATTGAAGTATACGTAGATGATATGATCGCGAAGTCGCAGACAGAAGAGGAGCACCTGGTTAATTTGCAGAAGCTGTTTCACCGGTTGAGAAAGTTCAAGCTGAGGTTGAATCCGAACAAGTGTACGTTTGGGGTGAGATCAGGGAAGCTTCTAGGCTTCATTGTCAGTGAGAAAGGGATTGAGGTTGATCCAGCGAAAGTCAAAGCTATTCAAGAGATGCCTGAACCGAAAACGGAGAAGCAAGTCCGTGGGTTTTTAGGGAGGTTGAACTACATTGCAAGGTTCATATCTCACCTAACTGCCACATGTGAACCAATTTTCAAACTGCTCAGAAAGAATCAGGCGATCAAGTGGAATGATGATTGTCAGAAAGCTTTTGACAAGATTAAAGAGTATTTACAGGAACCTCCAATCCTTATACCTCCAGTTCCAGGGAGACCTCTGATAATGTACCTGTCAGTAACTGAGAACTCGATGGGGTGTGTATTGGGACAGCATGACGAGTCTGGTCGAAAAGAGCATGCCATATACTACCTTAGCAAAAAGTTTACCGACTGTGAAACAAGATATTCACTGCTCGAGAAAACTTGCTGTGCTTTGGCCTGGGCTGCTCGCCGACTGAGGCAGTATATGTTGAACCATACTACCTTATTGATTTCTAAGATGGATCCAGTAAAGTACATCTTTGAGAAACCAGCTCTCACCGGACGCGTTGCTCGTTGGCAGATGATTCTAACAGAATATGATATTCAGTACACGTCACAAAAGGCCATCAAAGGTAGTATTCTGTCAGACTACCTCGCCGAGCAACCGATTGAAGATTATCAGCCTATGATGTTTGAATTCCCTGATGAAGACATCATGTATCTTAAGATGAAAGATTGCGAAGAGCCTCTTGTCGAGGAAGGACCGGATCCGGATGACAAATGGACACTGATGTTTGATGGGGCTGTGAATATGAATGGTAACGGTGTTGGGGCAGTATTGATCAATCCTAAAGGTGCTCATATACCTTTTTCTGCCAGATTGACGTTTGACGTCACCAACAACGAAGCTGAGTATGAGGCTTGTATCATGGGGATAGAAGAAGCCATTGATCTGAGGATCAAAACTCTTGATATATTTGGAGATTCCGCTCTAGTGGTCAATCAAGTCAATGGAGATTGGAATACGAATCAGCCGCATTTGATTCCGTATAGAGATTACACCAGAAGAATACTGACGTTCTTCAAGAAGGTGAAGTTGTATCATGTCCCCCGGGATGAGAATCAAATGGCTGATGCCTTGGCTACTTTGTCGTCTATGATCAAAGTTCATTGGTGGAATCATGTGCCACATGTTGCGGTGAATCGACTCGAGAGGCCTGCGTATGTGTTTGCAGCCGAGTCTGTTGTGATTGATGAGAAGCCGTGGTATTATGACATCAAGAACTTCCTCAAGACTCAGGAGTATCCTGAAGGTGCGTCGAAGAATGACAAGAAAACCCTGAGGAGGCTAGCTGGAAGCTTCTATTTGAATCAGGATGATGTGCTGTATAAGAGGAACTTTGACATGGTCTTGCTCAGATGCGTGGACAGACCCGAGGCGGACATGTTAATGCAGGAAGTTCATGAAGGTTCCTTCGGTACTCATGCCGGCGGACATGCAATGGCTAAGAAATTGTTGAGAGCGGGTTATTACTGGATGACTATGGAATCCGATTGTTTCAAGTATGCTCGGAAGTGCCATAAGTGTCAAATCTATGCTGATAAGGTGCATGTACCACCAAACCCTCTGAATGTCATGAATTCGCCTTGGCCGTTTGCCATGTGGGGCATTGATATGATTGGGAAGATTGAGCCTACTGCTTCGAATGGACATCGCTTCATCTTGGTTGCGATTGACTATTTCACCAAATGGGTGGAAGCAGCTTCCTATGCTAACGTTACCAAACAAGTGGTTACCCGGTTCATCAAGAAGGAAATCATATGTCGTTATGGAGTGCCTGAGAGAATCATCACTGACAATGGTTCGAATCTCAATAACAAGATGATGAAGGAGCTGTGTAAAGATTTCAAGATTGAACATCACAATTCTTCTCCTTACAGACCGAAGATGAATGGTGTTGTAGAAGCGGCGAACAAGAATATCAAGAAGATTGTGCAGAAGATGGTCGTTACGTACAAGGATTGGCATGAGATGCTGCCTTTCGCTTTGCATGGGTACCGTACCTCAGTACGTACGTCGACCGGGGCAACCCCTTACTCCCTTGTGTATGGTATGGAAGTTGTCCTACCTGTTGAAGTGGAGATTCCTTCTCTGAGAGTTTTATTGGATGTCAAGCTGGACGAAGCCGAGTGGATTCGAACAAGGTTTAACGAGTTGAGCCTTATCGAAGAGAGACGGCTAGCAGTTGTATGTCATGGACAGTTGTATCAGAGAAGGATGAAGCGCGCCTTTGATCAGAAAGTGCGTCCTCGAAGCTATCAGATAGGTGATCTAGTTTTGAAGAGGATCCTCCCTCCTGGTGCAGATAACAGGGGCAAGTGGACTCCTAATTATGAAGGTCCATATGTTGTGAAAAAGGTATTCTCCGGTGGAGCCTTGATGCTTACAACTATGGATGGTGAAGATTTTCCGTCTCCTGTTAACTCAGATGTAGTCAAAAAATACTTCGCATAAATTGACCCGCTGGACAGAAAAAAAAAGAGAGTCCAGGCAAAAAATGGGCATCCCGACGAACCAAAAAACAGAAAGAAAAGGTTCGGGCAAAAATTAGGGATAAAATGAAAAGAATTTGTACACCCGGTAAGTCGAAAACCCGCAAGGGCGGCTTAGGCAAAAATGGGTATCCCGGTGGATTGAAAACCCGAAAGGGCGATCCAGCCAAAAGAGGGATTAAAGCGAAGACTACAGTCTGAGTTGTCTGTACTTCATCGAGCTTTGTCGTCTGCCATCTCGAAAGATGTGATCCGTCCAGTCATTCTTCTCAGAAAGCAAGGAGTTGGGAGGAAAACTGATGATCTGTGAGTTATAACAGAATTGGGAAATAGTGGATGCCGTGTTCACATTGCCATTAGGATAGATTTTTCCTTTTGTGCGCAGTTACCTCTTTCTAGGAATTGCCTCCCAATGTATTTGCCTTTTCAGGCACATTTTCATTCAATAAAAGTCGTTATTCAGATAAATAGCTCTTTGGTTTTTATTTTTACTGTTTTGTTTGCAAAAATGTCCGAATTTTTGATAAGCATTGCATACAAAAACATGAAGGCTAAACAATGGCTTGCAGGATGACAAAACATTTGAAAATCATTTTGAATGTTGAGGACACTTGAGCGTATCTTGTCCGTGTATCCCCTGGGGGCACTTTGTTGTGCTATTTTTCAGATTGGCATCTGTGAGGACGTTTCCTCAGCAGATATTTTCCCCAAGCAAGTTTGAGAGCTATCAGAGCTATGTTCCCCTGCGGAGACGTCTGTGGATGGTGCCTTCTATTCCCCAACAGATCTAAGGATTGCCTATCCCCAGCAGGCTTGTATTTGCCGATTTCCTCCCTGAGTGAGGCAGGTTCATTGAAATTTATCTCCAACATTTATCTTATCTGTGGACTGAAGGATATCCCCAGCGGAGTTTACCTTCCCCCAGCAGCAGTGCTATTCTCCAACATGAGTGAGAAGTCGTTGCTCTTCCTGCAGAGTCTCCCCGCAGAGTTGGAGTACCCGATCAGTTTTGGCTCCCCAACCGGAGTTTTTCATCATTTTTGCATTTTTTGCATTTTTAGTGAGCATTGCATCCTCAAACTGCGTAGCATTCCCATTCAGTATGGAGCATTACGCCATAGAAAATTCAAACATATGCATTCACGTGTTAACCTCACCAGACCGTATCCCCGGCAGAGGCGGATCATTTCATTCAACATCAGCACAGCAAGTCTGCAACAGTTGCTCTTGACAGCATTCAGGATTGATATCCCCGCAGAGGTTTATTACCTCACCCGTTGGCGACAGAAAGTTTGTTTCTCCCTAGTGAGACCCCCAGCAAGTGGTCAACCTTGCCTTGACATATCTAAAAAGTCGTTCTTGTGATACCGGTAAGTGTCATGCCAGCACCCGCGTGTGTTTCTTTGTTTGGTGTCGGTAAACACCATTGTTTCGGTGTCTGTAAACATCAGGTTTTCTCTCCAGTCATCGGTAAATGTCTGGTCATCATTGTTTTGATGTCAGTAAACATCGAGTCTCACCCCAGTCATCAATAAATGTCTGGTCATTTTTTGATGTCGGTAAACATCATCTTTCGATGTCGGTAAACAATCGAGTCCTTCCCTCAGTCATCGGTAAATGTCTGATAACTCCCCAGCTAGAAATCCCCAGTAGAGTCATCTGTAAATGTCCTGTCTGGTTTCAGGTTGCGAATATTTGTTTGCATCTCCCCAATAAATTTCTCATCCCCGGTCATCGGTAAATGTCTGGTCGTTTGTTTTGATGTCGGTAAACATTATCTTTCAATGTCGGTAAACGTCGAATCTCATCCCAGTCATCAGTAAATGTCTGGTCATGCTTTGTTTCCTTGTTAATAAAATCAAGATCCCCAGAAATCGTCGGTAAACGTCTTGTCTGATTACACCACAAAGATTTTGTTCCTCCCCAAGTGGAGACGCCATCGGTAAATGGCCCTGTATGCTTCGATATCGGTAAATATTGAATGCCCAGTCTTATCCGCCATCGGTAAATGGCCCCGTTTTCTTCGATATCGGTAAATATCAGATCCCCAGTTGCAGTAGCCATCGGCAAATGGTCAAGTTGAAGTTGATATCGGTAAATGTCAAGTTTCTTTGAAGCCACCATCGGTAAATGGTCTTGCTTCCTTTTACATCAGAGTTGTTTCCCAGCAGCCATCGGTAAATGGTCTTGCTGAAGTTGATATCGGTAAATATCAAGTTTCTAGTTTCTAACCATCGGTAAATGGTTTCGCCTTTCTGAAGTTGTCAATTGCAGGCGTCATCGGTAAATGACGTGGTTCTACTTGTATCATATCCGGCAGAGTGCAAATTTCTACGGTTCTTGGTATTCAATCCCTGTTTACCCTGAAAGTCTGACAGCCGTTGCTCTCATCCATTCGGGTTCCCAGCTGATTGAATAGGGGCAGCTGTAGCACCTCAAATTTGCACCTATCATTGTACATACATTCTCATATTAGGTCATAGCATAACATGGTCCACTGCATAGCATTGCATTGTCCCCTTTGCCCCAAGTGCAAGCCAATCAAGAGAATTAGGTCAAACTGGTCAGGAGATCAGTCAGTCAAGCAAGCAAGCACAATTCTCAAGGAGCCAAGGCCTTAGGGTTGGTCCAACATGTTCACATGACTTGGGGATCCATTTGAAGTGTTTTGGTCAAGGATTGGATGTTCAGAAGTCATCAGTCAATGCACAGTCAGTCAGAAACCCTAAAAGTCAACTATTGGTCAACTGTCCATTTAATCAGTGATTTGATGATGGGATTTGGTTTGAGAGAGCTCATTCATGTCCATATAGGCCTCATATATCATGTCAAACACCATCATGGAAGAATTTGAAGCCAGATCAGAAATTTCCAAAAATGGAAACTGGACCTGTAATTGAAACTTACCAAAAATGGAAAGTCTTGATCCTCAAACTTACATCATGATACAAGCTTCAAATGAATTTTTGCCCAACATGAAAGTTTAAGAACTTGTTCTCCCATTTCCAAAAAGTCCAAGAACACTCAATTCCCATGTATGGTTGGCAAGTTATGATCAAATCGTTTTCAAAAATTCTTGAACTTCAAAAGGCCATATCTCTCAAACCATTTGGCCAATTTGGGTGGGGTTTTTTCCTACAAGTCACATTTGATCCCCTCTTTCCAAAAATGTAACTTTCATTCACCAAAACATCACCATGCAAAATGGCCTTTTTGAACTTGCCTTAATTAATTTCAAGTGAGTTGAATTTTGACTTTTCAAAATAATCATTCCCAACCATTTCTACCATTCAAATATGTTCTGAAATGTTGATTAAAACTTGTTGGAGGCCCATTCTTGTGCAGTACATACACACATTACCTAGTTGCTTGAAAATTGGAAAGAAAGTACACTTTTACCAACTCTACTCCACATTTTCATGGACCTTGATTCAAGTACCACAAAAACAGCAGACACACATCATTTTTTCTGCTGAATGAAACCCCTAGCAGCTGCCTCCAAAACTCAGAAACTTCACTCATTCTCAAAAACTTCATTTTTTGCATTTTTCAAAATCTGTCAAAAACTTCCAAAGAACTCGAGCAAGTCATTGTTTATTCACCATCCAAGCATCATTGTGGACTCTTTGCAACCATATTTTCCCAACTGGAAGCTCCTTTTCTAGTACTGTTTTCAAAGAGTACAGCCATGGCAGAGTGAGATTCAAGCGCGAGCAAGCTTCTTGGAGCCAAGATTCTTCCTCCATCCACCTTGTAGAAGCATAAAGAGCAACTGTTTCACTTCAAAACGACCAAACAACAACTGCACCACAGCTGTTCTTCAAATTTGGTAAATCCTCGACCTTAACCATTCCAAAAACCATGATATGATTTAGTTAGATCTTGCCTTGCTGGTCACCATGGACTTTGAGTCGTGCAAAATAGTTGAGTAATAAGTGAGATATTTGAAAATGAAGTTTGTTGTTTATTATTGTTTATGCATGATTCTTCCTAGATTAGCATGATTTATTGTTAATGGCTTTTGGATTTGTGATGTATATGATTTGCTCGTTCGTTTGGTATGTTGATTATTCATTTCTGGAAAAGTTTTTCACGATGATGATGAACAAGATGATGAATGCGTTGCTGTAAAAACGCTGCCCAGTTACCTGCGGATTCACGTGCGGCCTTCATAGCCAGCCGCGAATTTTCCTGCGGAATTCCTGGGCTAGGGTTTTTTTTATGAATTTGTTACTGTTGCATGGGCACGGACCAATAGAAACATTTCGTTTCCTTTGCCAAAACGACCGCGTTTTGTTTAAGTGGCCTGGGAATTACAAGTTTGCCACTCGTGGCACATGGCTTATTAAATTATGTTGTATTTTCCATTTTTAATTTCATTTGTGATCTTCATCTTGTAAAAATCATAACTCCACCATGCTTGATCTAATTTGAATGGGATTTTTTGCATTGTCTTCATCTGGATCTCTACTTTTTTATCATGATTTTTGCTGATTTTTTGGATGAGTGAATTTTAATTGGTATTAGGGTTTGTGACATGTATGCATATTTTGTACACTTTGCCAAAACATTTGTGAAATGATGATACTTTATCCAATGGCTCCCAAATTTTTTGTGCTTAAACTAGACACACTCATGGTGATTTTGGTGTAGAGTTTGTGAATTTATCATTGTTGGTTTGTGAGTTATGATTTTTTGAATTAGGGTGTGACAATTTGTGTCACACCATTGATGTCCAACTTCATGATTTTTGATACCATGCTTCTTGACCTCCAATTGATCTGATTTTTTGCATGAACCTACTCTTGTATGTCTAGTTCACATAGGATTTTTCTTGGAATTATTTGTGGCATTTCCTAATTGTTTGAGATTTTCTCCCCTGTTTGACCAAAATGTTGACCTTGTGTGACACATGTTCCCATTTCATTTGTGAAATTCTCATACTTTATTAGATGGACATGAAATTTTACATGAGATAACTAGACACCCTCAGCTTTGCCATGGTTTTAGTCCCATTCATTTATCATACACCATCTCTGATTTATGATTTTTCTAAGTTGATGCATGTTTGGTTGACTTCTTTGAGCATGTTCAAAATTGCCTTGCCTTTCTGATTTTCATTGACTGCCTTCCACTTGTCCAAGTGAGATGAAATTTGACATGCTTACCATGCTATGTGTTAGGATTGATCATGATTTATTTGGTAATTTTTGGAAATGTTTGAGTTGACTTTTGATGCAAGTCTTGCTGTTGACTTCTATGAGCTCTCATTTGCCATGCTTTGACTTCTTTTGTTCATGAAATGATGATGATGATTGATATGAATGTGAAACCAATTGGTATTGTTTCTTGATTGTTTGAACATGATTTTGGATGCTTGCCCTTTGCTGTTTTGACTTTCTCATTCATTTTTGACCCTAGGCTTGTCCTAGTGGTCCTGTTACTCACCTTTGAGCTTATCTTTTCAGGTTGACCAACAAATGACCAATGAGACCATTTCTGTTTGATTGAGCTTGTTTGAATATCATTGACTAACTTGTTTGTTTTGTAGGTGGCTTGGCTCACATGCCTTAAGCCTTGTGCCTTGCACATCCATTTGCTTCTGATTAACTGTTGATGACTGTTTCCTTTTGCTTTGTTGTGAAGTTGTATACTAATGTCTGCTTGACTATTTCAGGTGCTTTTAGTTGCTCAGTTCCTTGTGAACTTTTTCTTTGCTTTGCTTGTATAAGCATTTTGCATTGAGGTATATTTCTAATCTTCATGTAGTCTGGAAGACCTGGCCTGTTACTTGGCCAGGCAACTGTCTGAAGTCCTCCTTAAGAGGCAATGTTTGTGACTGTTTACTTTTGTCCTTGCATAGAGTCAAAGACCTCCTAAGTGAAGAGGCAATTGGCAGAACCCAAGGGATATGCAATCTATCCCCTGCTATTCCGTGTGTCATCTGCTTTGCTCACACCACTGTGTTGATGCATTGCAGATACAAACCCAAGATCTTGTACAATTGTACAGTTGAGTCAGTTTTAAATGTGTAGAAGGGTTCCCACTTTCTGAACCCACACATTCTTGTCTTAAGCTCTCCCAGGCCAGGGATAAGAGCTGTGAAGTCTCATCTTCACTCACCTTTCATCTGCTTCACCTTAGCCCCTCAATGGCAAGGTTAAGAGCACATTCACCCAGTTCCAGAGGTTTGTTTGTTGAGGTTGATATGACCCCTCGACTAAAACCTAACCCTTGTTTGAGCCACTTGCTTGTGTATAGTGTGTGCTATCTGTGCTTGTATGTTTGTTTGACTTGCTTCCTGTGCAAGTTAGGGTTAGTTTAGACTTGCTTCCTGTGCAAGTTAGATTGTGCTTGGCTTGCTTCCTGTGCAAGTTAAGTGTGTGTGTGGCTTGCTTCCTGTGCAAGTCATGACTAGGATAGGCTGGCTCCCTGTGCCAGTTAGCTAAAAACCTTAACTTAGGGACGATTTGCATGATAACATCTAGGCTCGAGTCGTAGTCTCCCTAGTGTTGTGTCTCCCTCTGTTATCTGGTTAGGCTAGTCCTGTATCCCTCCGTAGGGGAACTACGTCGCCCTGATCCTCATACCAGATGAGGTACGTAGGCAGGAGATGAGCTGATCTCTCCGGGCGCCTGTGTCTTTGTCGTGTGGTTGTGTGCTTGGAAGCTGATGTAAGTCCATCGAGTGGCATTTGGGTTCCAGTGTGGTTTTGTTGGTTCGGATGCTGATGTAAGTCCAGCAATTGGCATTCGGGCTCCATGTTTGCCTTCTTGCGTGTGTTTTGGTTCGGATGCTGATGTAAGCCCAGTGATTGGCATTCAGGCTCCACGTTTGCCTTTGCCTGTGCTTGTTTGTGTGCGTGTCAGCCGAGCTACGGATGCTCTGATTCTCCTTCGTCCAAGGAGATACGTATGCATAGGATGCAACATCCTAGCGAGCATGTGTCGTTTCCCTAGTCCGAACTACTTCGACTCTGATGTCTATGCTTGATAGACTAAGTAGGCCCAGGATACGATATCCTGCCGAGTCAGTTCCAGTCTGTTTTCTTGCGTCTCTTTCAGCCAGTGTGTGTGTGTGAGCAGTGTTTTAGCAACCATTTTCCCTTCCTATTATGCATGGATCCCGTCGAGTACGACAGATGCGTAGGGGTGCTAATACCTTCCCTTCACATAACCGACTCCCGATCCCATTCTCTTTGGTCGCGAGACCATGTTTTTTCCCAGGTTTACTCTGAGCGTTTCCTTTCCCTCTTTTGGGATAAATAACGCACGGTGGCGGCTCTGTTGTTCTTGTTTTCCCGCCGGTTTTTCGCGTGATGCGACACATGGGCATGTGCTTATTCATGAAGATTTGTGAAGAAAATTGCATAAACTCATTTTGGATGATCATGGGCATAAAAAACCATTTCAAAAGTGTGCATGGGCTTGTTTTAAGAGGATTTGGATCAGATGTGTACACTGTTCACGTGGCTAGCTAGTGCATGAGGTGAAAATCGAATTTTGCACATACACCTCATAAGTGATTAATCTCATTTGCATTTGGCCTAAACAGGTTTTAAACATGATTAGTATGAAGTATATATGGTTAAGCATAACTGTTTTGGTCATTAGCTTCATTTTTCAGATCTAGAACAAAAAATCACCAAATTTCTTCTCTCAAAATTTCTTGCAATTTCTTCACACAAGGACCTTTTCTGTTGGTTGATTCATGATGATGAAGCAATTTTGAAGAGATTTGGACGTGGAATTGGAAGGAACCGTGCCATAATTGCTCATACTCAAAGCTTGGAGCATCCATGGAACTTGCAAAATCTGTTGGATTCGTGCGCATTTGAGCTTCAAATCAATCATCAGTTACTTCATTAAGCATTGTAGAGAAGATTGGAAGCATTGCCAAGCCTTGTAGCACGAGTTCCAGGTTCTGTTCATCAAGAAGGTCAGTTTTCGAGTTCAATTATTTTGCAAATTATTAGGATATTCATGTAGATCATGGCTTGGTGATGATTCTGATGCAAATTTTGAGTGAATTGGTGCTGTATTGTGGAAGTTATGCATGATTAAAGTTTGAGTGTTCAATTTTGATTTCTTCGATTTGAGTAATATGTGTTGTTTTTGGTTGATTCATTGTTGGATCCGTGCTTACCATGAAGAAACCGGTTGAATGATGGTATTATTTGTGATTTCTGGAACATTTTTTGGTTTTCTGGAAATTTCAGATGAAGATCATCATGATCTTCATCTTCAACCTTAAGCCTCATGCATTTCCAGATTCTGCTAGGACTTGGCTAGGGTTTTGCTACGAAATCTCCATGTGATTTGCTACGAATTTTTGAATTAGCTACGAATCTGGAAGCGCGCCAGGCTTAGGGTTTTTGTGCCAAAACGCCACCGTTTTGGTTGGCGCGCATAATTTCAAAATGGCGCTTGGTTCGAATCCGGCTGAAGGACTTTTTTCAAATTGCCATGCGATTTTCCACTTTCCCTCCTTATTTCATACCATTGCTTCACTTTTGATTTTCAAATTCTTTCCAAACTTCCAAAAATCATTATAAATTGAAAAATGCTCCAATTGATCCCCAATTTTTTGCACAATGCTCCTTATCCTGTCTAATTTTTTATGAGTATAAAATTTGTTAATTCCTTAGGATTGGCATTAATTCTGTAAAACAAATAATGTAATCATCTCTGTTGTTTTAATATGTTGGGTTGAAGAAGTTCAACATCTGGACCAACATGTCATGTACGATGTCACGACATCATGCCTGTGACATCGTACATGTGTAGAAAACTGAATTAATTAATTCAGTATTTATTCTGGGATTAGTAAGGATATTTGGTGAATATCCTAACTCCCATGTGGAGGTCTTGAAGACTCAATCAGAAGATATATAGGCTCAAAGTAAGGAGATATATATGGAGAGATTTTAGGATTGAAGACCTTGTTTGTAGCAGAATTTTTCTGCTGAAGTTGTAACAGCAAAGAACAAGTCTGCTGCGATTTCTGAAGGCCCAAATCTAGTTGGGTGATTAGGTTATAAATAGCTAATTGTAACCTAGTTTTTGTAAGCCTCTTAGAATGAAAATTTAGAGGTGTGTGTAAGGTAAACCTCCCAGTCTGTGGGAAGGTTACCATGTGTTTCTCAGTGGTAAAAGCTGAGAATATTTGTAACTCAAAGCCTGTAGGCAAGAGTGATTTTGTTCTTGAATGAAGCTGTGAAGCAAGTTCAAGGTGTGGTAACATTACATTGTATTTGTAGTGATAGGAATGGAAACTGGAGGTTTCTATTTAGGAGTTCCTAGGTATAGATTGCATTGGGTAGGGATTAAGTGAAGAGTTGTAAACGGGTGAGTTTAACTCTGAATTAATACTGCTAATAGTGGATCTTCTTCCTGGCTTGGTAGCCCCCAGATGTAGGTCATGTTGGACTGAACTGGGTTAACAATTTCCTGTGTTTGTTTTCCTTCTGCATGTGTTTTTGTTACTGTCATAACTCAGCTGATATTCCAGTCAGCTTACCAAGATGATAACAGACCTGGTATATAACCTTCTGTTTGAATGTCAATCAGAATGTTGTAACATTCATCAGTGACAGTGTATACTGAACAATAAGCATGTTAGGTTCTGTTCAGTATTTATTTAAGTCTGTTCTCTTCCAGGATAACAGACCTGGCCGAAGGATCAGTGTGAAATTGTTAAACTGGATGGTTGGACAGTTGATACTGATGGTTGATACTGAAGTAGAGACTAGTTGGTCTTTTACAGTACTGCAAACTTAGCACAGCATGGTTCCAGGAACATAACAGAATCAACATATGTTCTGACTGTCGAACTGAATGTTGTGACATTCATTCTCAACAGCATGTGCTAAAGTGTAGGATGATTGGTTTTTCTGTTTAGGTATTTTTCTCAGGCTATTCTTCAGGGATTCAACAGCTGAGCTAAAATCCAGGAAACCAACTGCTAACCTACAATTAATAAACCTAACAAATAACCTAGTTATTAGCAATCTAATAAGTGGAAATTAGATTAAAGTGTTCAACCATTAATTCAGGAAATACAAGTAAAAGATAAACATACAGGAACTATGTAACAGATGATGTCCAAAATCAACAGTATGACATCATGCTGATAACAGTGTAAGAAAACAACTGAAGTGAGTTCCAGGATTGATCTCTGTTGAGTCCTTCTCCCTGATGCACAGAATCAGGTGTTTATCCATTCTAGGGTGACATAGAATGAGATGTCGTGACATCTGTGTACGTGTGCATATTAGTATAGTGGTTAATAACTATCTTGCTGTATTAGTTACAATGTTGGATCAGATGTCATGACTTGGAGTAGAACATCTGAATTCTGACTACACCAGAATTTCAATTGGTATCAGAGCAGGCATCCTGTTCTGCTTCTGGATGAGATCCATGGGTGATACTTTCTGGTATCTTGCAAGGAGTTATGTTAGTACTGATGCTGGAACCTGTGAAAGGTTCTGTAATTTCCCTGAATGGTCCCTTGAAGTAGGTGGATGGACTGTTCATGACAGGAATGGTGTGTACCTGTCTCTGGAGGGTGGAAATTGGCCTGTGTGTGGGACAGCTGTGCCAGTATTGAATCACATTCAAACTTGGTATGGTCTTGGAGGCTGATCTGGTGAAGTGTGTGTTCATAGGTTGAGTTGTATTATGATTTCCGCTGCATAATACCTGGAAAAACTCAAACTCTGATGTTGTTTCCCCTCATGTGGATGAATGGCTGCTGTATTCAAGATCTCATCATAATCTACTGAAGATGTCAAAGATACTTGAGTCTCCTCAAGTCCACTCATCATGACGTTCTCACTTCAGGATGGTAAGAATCACTTAATCACTGATTCTTTTACTCACTTGAGTAGGGTGTATGAAGACCTTGAAGACCTTCAAGGAAGGTTTGTTCCAAGGAGGTGGAACTAATGTTCTATGCGATGTTAGAACATGTTGTTCAACAAGTATACAGCTACTGGTTGAAGAGCAGATGTTTTTAGGTATCAAACAAAGGGATACTTCTGTTTGGAACCTACTCCTGACCTGGAAGAGGAGACATCTGTGTGTGCTAAGTTGACAAGGGTAGGGTCAACTGTGTGTGTGCTCAAGAAGGTCACCTTTAGAAGTCTGATCTCTAGAAGTTGAGCTGGTTGAGATGTGACATTGTGCAATCTCCTGCTGTTTGGCATATTCCTGTTGATTGATCAGGGTTGGATAGCTGTTCCCTGAAGTACTATGTTGTGTTGGAAGACAAGTCCCCTGGATGTTAGTAGTCAATAATGGGATAACCTGATTGCTATACCATTTAAGAGGATTGGAACCATGAATCTTGTTATTCAAACACCACGTTTCAGAAGTGGCAGTTCTTTCGAGGAGGGAGAATATGAAGATTCAGAGGTTAGTTGAGGTAGTATGCTCTAGCAATGCATGTTTACCATTGACTGATGCTGTTTTGTATCACTAGTACTTATGGTCAGCTGGAGTCTGATTGGTGTGATTGGAGTATGTATAGGTATAACTCATAGAGTTAGTTGCCACTGGTAGGGATGGTGTATGTCAGGTTAAGACATTTATATACAATGCATGGTTATTGGTGTGGAGTTTCCATTATTGTTAAGTTGAGGGGGAGTTTTGGTTAACCTCCTCAAGTCTGGTCAGCCTAGGGTCTGGTTGGCTGTTGACCTGTGTCACATGGGTTATGGTGGTTGTGTGACACATTTGCAAGGAAGAATTCATCTCTCTTATTCCTAAGGGTGAATTTAATCTGGGAAGACTTTCAAAATTGTCGAGGTGCTTGCAAGCAGAAGATGTTGACACAAGAAGAGTACTATCAAAGTAGTCTTATGATGGAAGTATCTGAAAGGATAATTGGGAAAGGATTTAAGATCAATGTCTACTTGTGCCAAGTACAAGTGTTTAATTGATTATCCTTGGAGCTCAAGATAACTGATGTTCTTAAAGATGTTGGAACATCACTTCTTCAAGACCCTGTGCAGAATCACAGGAAGGATAGTACATTGGCTTATGATCTATCTTTTTGGTGGCAGCAAAAGCATATGATCTCTGAAAAGGTTTCCTGGCAAGAAACATGTTCAGCCTTGGTATGTACAAGAAGAAGAAGACATCATAGTCTTGATGGTGGTTACTTGGATCAGTTTATTTCTGATCTAGGTAAGGAAGTGCATTAGCTTATGCACACTGTGGAGTCAAGAACAAGTGGAAGCATTCTTGACATCATGGAAACAGCCTTGCTTTAGGAAGTGGAATCCTTGGTATAGCTGAAGGGTTAGTTTCTAACTGGTCCTTCTGAAGACTCATGCATCAGAGTGTCTGATGTCTTTGGAGAAGAAGCAGTAATTCATCAAGGTGTGAGCTTGGATGACTTAACTGCAAACCTGCAGGATGGAGGTTGTTTACTCAAACTTGGTTCCTCAATCAAGTCTATGAGAACATTGAACTCTTGTTCTGTGAAGGGAGGAAGTTCTTTCAAGTGGCAGAAGAAGGAGCTGAATTCAACAGCTAGATGTCTAAAAACAATGTTGTGACATTTGGTTTAACATCAGATTCTTAGTTGGTGAAGTGGCACATCAACTTAAGATAGAAGGGTCTACAGAGTTGTAGATTGGGTACTTCAAAAGGATCGTTCTCATTGCAGTTCTTAGGAGTTGCTGGTTGGAGAAGATGTTACATGTTCATGTCTTAGAGACCCTAAGCTTTGTTTAACACGTAACTTGAAGTTCAAATCTCACTTGGAAGATCAGAATATCTTTAGGAGAAGTCTGATAAACTTGGGGAGGTCAAAAAGCAGCATTTGACTTTTTCAAATGAGGACTCATGAAGGAGGTAATCAACCAGTGGCATTTGGTCTATCTCAGAAGTGAGTTCGAAGAATCAAGATAATCCACATATGGTAGCTGATTATTCTTGAGGAAAGTCTGAGACAAATTACTTTTGAGCAGAAAAGTAGTAAGTTGAAGACTAAAGGAGGTGTTTTCTATTCATCTCTTGGAGCTTGTGGTAGGAGTTCTGAGTTATCTATGGAAGAGTATCTCTTGTAATGGGATGAAAATGTATATGTCCCAATTTATGTCTGGGTTCTTCTTGATCAAGCTGGTGACTCAGAAATATTTGAAGACTCTCAGTTGGTGGTCCTTGTTATGCTGTGAAGGATGTCCCAGCTGATGTCAGAACATCTTGTGAAGTGGTCTTCTGTTCTGGTTAGAAGAGAGATTGACACAGAGTGTGAATGTGTTCAGCTAAGAGGGTTGAACAGAGGGTGTGCTCTTGAAGACATGAAGATGCGTCTTATGTTTTCCATTCATCAAGTGGTCTGGATTCTCTTTGAATCAGGAAGTATGTGAAGGTCCAACTTTGGGGTGTTGGATATGCTCATGTGTGAACTCCAAGTGTCAAGAGGAGAGTAGGGTGTCCATGACAGGGGGAGTTCTGTCTGTGAAGCTACAAGTAATTATCAAGCTTGTGGTCTTTGTGTACTCAGATAACTAGGTATGGCACCTTGTCAGTTATCAGAATGTTGTGATGTGTGCCAAGGCAGAGTGAGCAGAAGAATGTCTGACCGGATGTCATGACATTGCCCTGGACAATGCTTCTAATTCCTTCTGAATCTTAAAATCAGTATGAGTTATGAAGGTGATGTGTCAAATTCTAATAAATCAGAATAAGCCTGATGGCTACAGCTGTGTGGTACAGGGGGAGTAACCATCTGCTGAAGTGTGGGAATTTGACTGTAGCAGTGCCAGATGTCAAGTCTGTACTGGAGGTATGACAGGAACCTTGGGAAATGTTGAATACTGGCAGAATGCAGGAAAAAGCCGTGTGTAATGTTAAGACATCGCGTGCAACGTGTCTAACTGCATATATGGAATAGTCTCCATGCACTAGAACTGCTGTTTTGAAAAAGAAACAGTCAAGAGCTATAAAAGGTATTCAAAGATAGTCCGAAATTTTGCTGGTGATTCCCTGACTGTTTCTCAGCAAACATTAATGAATCTTGACCAAGCATTAATTTCGACCGTTAATTCCTAAGCACGAGCTGGACTATTTAAAGGATGTATTAGCCCTCTTCTTCTCACAAGAGAAACACTCCATTCCTTCAGAATCATGGGGTATGTTAAGGTCTGGGCAAGCTGCGCCTGGATCTGGTTTGTGAGGGGTGCCTTTACAAATGTTTAGCTAAAAAGGGGGAGAGAAATACAGTCCTGGGGTTGAGAATGTACCAGAAGCAAGCTAACTGTGGTAGTAAACAGAAGTTGGAGTTGGTGTCAAGCACAAAATCCACCAACTGGGTATATCACTTGTGTCTTGTGATCTGAGTTAAGAGGACAGTTGTGTCTTGTGATCTGAGTTACATTATCTATGTACTCAGTATTACATATTCTTCCGGAAGCTCTCCGGTTGAGGGGAAAGGTTCTGGTACAACTGATCCGTGCACCTCTTCTTCCCCATGTACACCAACTTTGGTGTTTGTGGTGGTGGAACCAATGACAGAGATGAAGAGCATTCCCAAATTGGGATGTTTTGTCCAGTGTATTGTTTATTTGTTTTAACTAAAATTTGCCAAAGGGGGAGATTGTTAATTCCTTAGGATTGGCATTAATTCTGTAAAACAAATAATGTAATCATCTCTGTTGTTTTAATATGTTGGGTTGAAGAAGTTCAACATCTGGACCAACATGTCATGTACGATGTCACGTCATCATGCCTGTGACATCGTACATGTGTAGAAAACTGAATTAATTAATTCAGTATTTATTCTGGGATTAGTAAGGATATTTGGTGAATATCCTAACTCCCATGTGGAGGTCTTGAAGACTCAATCAGAAGATATATAGGCTCAAAGTAAGGAGATATATATGGAGAGATTTTAGGATTGAAGACCTTGTTTGTAGCAGAATTTTTCTGCTGAAGTTGTAACAGCAAAGAACAAGTCTGCTGCGATTTCTGAAGGCCCAAATCCAGTTGGGTGATTAGGTTATAAATAGCTAATTGTAACCTAGTTTTTGTAAGCCTCTTAGAATGAAAATTTAGAGGTGTGTGTGAGGTAAACCTCCCAGTCTGTGGGAAGGTTACCATGTGTTTCTCAGTGGTAAAAGCTGAGAATATTTGTAACTCAAAGCCTGTAGGCAAGAGTGATTTTGTTCTTGAATGAAGCTGTGAAGCAAGTTCAAGGTGTGGTAACATTACATTGTATTTGTAGTGATAGGAATGGAAACTGGAGGTTTCTATCTAGGAGTTCCTAGGTATAGATTGCATTGGGTAGGGATTAAGTGAAGAGTTGTAAACGGGTGAGTTTAACTCTGAATTAATACTGCTAATAGTGGATCTTCTTCCTGGCTTGGTAGCCCCCAGATGTAGGTCATGTTGGACTGAACTGGGTTAACAATTTCCTGTGTTTGTTTTCCTTCTGCATGTGTTTTTGTTACTGTCATAACTCAGATGATATTCCAGTCAGCTTACCAAGATGATAACAGACCTGGTATATAACCTTCTGTTTGAATGTCAATCAGAATGTTGTAACATTCATCAGTGACAGTGTATACTGAACAATAAGCATGTTAGGTTCTGTTCAGTATTTATTTAAGTCTGTTCTCTTCCAGGATAACAGACCTGTCCGAAGGATCAGTGTGAAACTGTTAAACTGGATGGTTGGACAGTTGATACTGATGGTTGATACTGAAGTAGAGACTAGTTGGTCTTTTACAGTACTGCAAACTTAGCACAGCATGGTTCCAGGAACATAACAGAATCAACATATGTTCTGATTGTCGAACTGAATGTTGTGACATTCATTCTCAACAGCATGTGCTAAAGTGTAGGATGATTGGTTTTCCTGTTTAGGTATTTTTCTCAGGCTATTCTTCAGGGATTCAACAGCTGAGCTAAAATCCAGGAAACCAACTGCTAACCTACAATTAATAAACCTAACAAATAACCTAGTTGTTAGCAATCTAATAAGTGGAAATTAGATTAAAGTGTTCAACCATTAATCCAGGAAATACAAGTAAAAGACAAACACACAGGAACTATGTAACAGATGATGTCCAAAATCAACAGTATGACATCATGCTGATAACAGTGTAAGAAAACAACTGAAGTGAGTGCCAGGATTGATCTCTGTTGAGTCCTTCTCCCTGATGCACAGAATCAGGTGTTTATCCATTCTAGGGTGACATAGAATGAGATGTCGTGACATCTGTGTACGTGTGCATATTAGTACAGTGGTTAATAACTATCTTGCTGTATTAGTTACAATGTTGGATCAGATGTCATGACTTGGAGTAGAACATCTGAATTCTGACTACACCAGAATTTCAAAATTGCAAGTTGTGCTTGGCTGGAAAATTAATTTGTGCTAGGGTGTTTGAGTACATATGCTTGTTTGACCTTGCCTTGCTTATTCCTTCATGAAATGCTCAAAAATTATCTAATGACTCTGAAATTTTGTGTCTAGTTTCTAGACACATTGCTGGACATGTTGGCTTTGGGTTGATATTTTTCCCATGCACCAATTCTGTTTTATGATTGTGCTAACTTGGTGTGACAATTTGTGTCACACCTTTGATTGCTTGACTTGTACAATGTGATTTCCATGCCTAATGATGTCCAATGCTCCTGATTTTTTGTGTGATGAATGTTATGGATGTCTAGATTGCTCATGATATTTTCCAGATTTTTTGGAATCATTTCTGTTTTGATTGAGATTTTTCATTCATGTTGACCATTTGGATGCTTTGAAATCACCTTTGACTTCACTTGATCATGAAATGCATTTGGTTAATGATTTTGATGTGAGCCTTTTTTGGATATGTCAATATGTGTTTGAAGTTGCTTTGTGTCAAGTTTGAAGTTCTGTTTTGACTTTTTGACCCTCTTTTTGACCCTAGGCTTTGACCTAGTGGTTTGGACTTATCATTTGAGTTGTGATTTCAGGTTCAGATGCACATTGCCATGATTGGAGTAACTCATTCATTTAAGCCTGATTATTGGTTGATGTTGGCTAACATTATGTTGTTTTGTAGGCTTTGAGAACAAATTCACTTGCCTTGTGCCTTGCTCATTCTTATCTGATGATGCTTTGTCTGTCTGTGTGATTAACTGTTGTTTGTTTGTCTGTACAGTTGAACTTATTGGTTTAGATTTTTTACAGGTACCTAAGTGGCTTTGAGTTCATTTTGAACTTGCTTTGCTAGCTTGTGGTTTGCTTACCACTGAGGTATAATTCTTTTGACTTCATGTAGTCTGGAAGACCTGTCCTGTTATGTGGGCAGGCACCTGTCTGAAGCCCTCCTTAAGAGGCAATGCTTGTGAATGTTTAATGTTGTGCCAAGCAGGTAAAGACCTCTTTAGAGGCAATTGGCAGATAAAAGAGATGTGTAATCCATCTCCTGCTACTCAGTGTGTCATTCAATTTGCTCACACAATGTGTTGATGCATTGTGAATAAGAACCCAAGATCTTGTTGTGTCAGTCATTTATGGAGAAGAGTTCCTTTATTCTGAACTCCCACACTTTCATTGTCTGAAGCTCTCCCAGGCCAGGGATAAGAGCTATGAGGTCTTACCCTCATTCTCATTTCATCTGCTTCACCCTAACTCTCAATGTTAGGGTTAAGAGCTAAGAACACCCCATTCCAGTTGGCTTGTTTGTCGAGGTTGATTTGACCCCTTGACTAAAGCCTAGCCTTGTGTGAGCCAATTGATTGCATATAGTGTGTGCTACTTGTGCTTGTATTTTGCTTGATGTGCTGTTTAGGATAGCTTGCTTCCTGTGCAAGTTAAGATAGAAACCTCAACATAGGGATCGTATGCATGACAACTTCTAGGCTCGAGTCGTAGTCTCCCTAGTAGTCTGTTATCTCCCTTGTCTCTGGTTAGGATAGAAGTTCTTTCCCTGTTTAGGGGAACTACGTCGCCCTGATCCTCATACCAGATGAGGTACGTAGGCAGGAGATGAGCTGATCTCTCTGGGCGCCCTTTGTCTTTTTCAACCCTTTGTGTGTGTTTGGAGTCTGACGTAAGTCCAGCGATTGGCAGTCGGTTTCCTGTGTCTTGTTTGCTTGTTGGAGTCTGACATAAGTCCAGCGATTGGCAGTTGGTTTCCTGTGTGTGTGTGTTTGTTGGTTCGGAGTCTGATGTAAGTCCAGCGATTGGCATTCGGTTTCCATGTTTGCCTGTTGGTGTGGAGTCTGACGTAAGTCCAACGATTGACAGTCGGTTTCCTGTTTGTGTTTTGTTTGGCGTGCGTTAGCCGAGCTACGAGTGATCTAATTCTTCTCCGGTCAGAGAAGATACATATGCATAGGATGCGACATCCTAGCGAGCACGTTTCCCCTGCCCCGAACTACGTCGACTCTGATGTCTGTGCTTGACAGACTACGTAGGCCCATGATGCGATATCCTGCCGAGTCCGTTTCTTTTGTCTTTCTGTGTTTCCTTCCAGCCTTGTGTAGTGTTTGAGCAGTCTTTAGCAACCTTTCTTCTATTCTTCTGTGCGTTGATCCCGTCGAGTACGACGGATGCGTAGGGGTGCTAATACCTTCCCTTCGCATAACCGACTCCCGATCCCATCTCTCTCCGGTCGCGAGACCATTCCTTTCCAGGTTTACTTCGAGCGTTTCCTTTCCCTCCTTTGGGATAAATAACGCACGGTGGCGGCTCTGTTGTTTCTTTTTCCCGCCGGTTTTTCGCGTAATGCGACATACGGGACTGGGTCCGCCAACCGTATTACCAATGGCAAAACTGATATATTACTGACGTTCTTGCTGCTATCATACTGCATCACCAACCGCTCTGGTTGCTTAAAAACGGGAACAATGACATTAACATCGTCATCTATATGACGAGAGTGAACAATCTGAATCATGCCTTCATCCATCAGACGCTGGATGTCCCTTTTCACAATAACACACCCCCTTGGGTTCACGCTACAAATATCACAACCATCGTGATCATGTTCACATTCACTCACCAAACAGATATCTTTATGCATTTACACCAAAGATCTTCGGATAAACCGGACATCGAAAACTTTGAATTCACCTGGACAGTCGTCCACCATATTCATTAAGGTATTCCCATGAGCGGGCAAGGGATTAGCTTTCACATTAGGTGCGCGGTCTTCAAAAGACACCATGCCATTCTTCATAAGCTTTTGCACCTCATATTTTACCGGATAACAGTTCTCAATATCGTGCCCAGGTGCCACCTGATGAAAAGCACAACGAAGTTCAGGTTTATACCGCCATGGAAGTGGTTCTGGGATCTGTGGCGGATTCCATGGTTGGATCAAATTCTTGAGGACTAAAGATAGGTACAGCTCGGCATATGACATAGGAATCGGGTCAAAAGAGACCTTCTTCCTCACAAAATTCTGTTGCTGGTGATGATTGTTGTTGGAATTGTTGTTGTTGTAGGTGTTCATTATTTGTTGCGGTTGTTGTTGTTGATGTTGATTTTGATACTGATGTTGTTGTTGTTGAATTAGTGTTGTTTTTTGATTTGAAAACACTGGAATAATAGAAGATACTTGATGATGATGATGTTGACGGGGTGGTAAATTCTTTCTTGCTTGAGGCCTCCTCTGCCTCCCACTGCTTACTGTAACAACCCAATTTTAGTATTTATTTATTATACTATTATTATTATATTGTATTTTAATTATGTGGAGTGGTAATTAATTAATTGGTTGTTAGATAGTATAATAATTGACTATACTAATTGAATTGGTGTATTAATTAATTATTTAGTTGATATGAGATATAATTAAATAATTATATTAATTAACTTAGTGTGTATGTTGAGTTGGTTAATTTATTTGAATTTAAATAGAGATATTTAAATATTAGGTATTATTGGGCCTAGTGATTAAATTAGATGGATATCATGATTTAAGCCCAAAGAGAATACTAATATAAATAGTAAGAGGTGAGGAGAGTGAGAGTTAGAATTCAGTTGATCATTGAAGGCAATAGAGAAAGAGGAGAGGAAAAGTAAAGAGAAGCTAGGGTTTCCATCAAATTGAAGAGGTAAGGGGGGAATCCTTATTATTATGGATTAGTATGATTGGGTCAATGGGTAGATGTATGTTTAGGTTAAAATCCCTAGTTTGCATGATTTTAGGATTGTTAGGTTTTGATGATTATGCTTGATTGTGGTGATTGATTGTGTTAAAACTGCAAATTAACATTATATATTTGGAGTATTGTGTGAGTTATAATTTTCTAAACGTTTGGCTTTTTACGGAATTGAAATCGGAGGTCCGGAAGTCCTCCAACGATGAAAACCGCGGAAAATTCTGCATGCTGTCCGTCACACTCGCGGCCTGTTTTTATGTTTTATTGTCGAAATCGTTTTCGTCATAACTTTTGATCCGTAAGTCCAAATCGAGTGTCATTCGAAGCGTTGGATATCTGAAACAGAGGGCTATAACTTTGTTTCAGGAATAAAATAATTTTGGAGATTATTTCATGGACGTTCTGGGGGTTGAAGAAGATGAAAATTATGTTGGAAAATTTAATAAACAACAACTTTTAGTAATGCCTTCGTGCACGGTTTTGATCATAACTTTTAACTCGTAAGTCCGATTTTGGTGGCGTTTGAAGCGTTAGAAAGATAATGCTCATACCTAAAACATGGTATTGATTGTTAATATGTTTTAATAATATTCACATGCCTACTGTATTGATAAATATATTGGGTTATACGTTTGGTTGATGAATCGTTGCATTGTTGTAATATGATTGCGTGATAATTATGTTGTTATGTCGATGATGTTAAGATGTTGATGAGTTATTGTTATTTATTGATATTATTCATGTGGTAACATGAATTGGTTATTGCATGATGAATGGTGTGATGCATAATTAGGAACAATATATTGTTATGAATGTGTATATGTACCATTGGTGGATAATTCATAGAGTTGAGTTATGGTGATATGTGGAGTGTTAAGATGGTAGAGATGATCTTAGTTGCATATGTGTTAGTATGTGTGCATTCATTCATAGCATGGTCGACTTCATTGTGGAAGTGGTGGAACGTTGGGTCCATATAGACGTTGATCCTTAATTGGAAATAGGCGTAGTGGCTTTGATCTTGTCCGGATCGGAGTGTGGCTTGGATTCTAGATATTGAATCGGAAAGCGATGGAACGTTGGGTCCATATAGACGTTGATCCTTAATTGGAAATAGGCGTAGTGGCTTTGATCTTGTCCAGTTCGGAGTGTGGCTTGGATTCTAGATATTGAATCGGAAAGCGGTGAAACCTTGGGTTCACATTGAGGTACCACATGCATAGAGTCACATGTCTCGCATTGAGTCATAGTTAAATGTTGTATTGTTGTGATTGTGATGTGTGTACGAGTTATAGCAGTTGAATTTGGTGATGTTTGGATACCTAACTTGGTGAAATATGTGATTATGTGATAATTGTGGTTATGTGTATATTTGCGAATATTGTATTGAATTTTAATATTAACTCCTCGAGTATTGAGGTATGTTTGAAATATGCAAAATAAATGTTGGTTAATATTATTGACATGATTATATAAAGTGTGATGAATTCTTTTAATTGTTGATTTAATCATTGTGCCTTATTATGCTATTTCATAATGATTTGAATTCTCACCATTTCTGTTTGAATGTTACCTTTACATGGGTATCGTGCAGATACTACAGAGTAGTATTGCTGGAGTAAGTGGACAGTAGCTCGCTCAAGATTAGCTAGAGAGTTCTCGTATTTTAGTTTGAGATTAGGTAATGAGTCAATGCTCTGGTCATGTAACACTGGGTAGATTGGTAGTATTGAACTCATATCGTATTTGGATATGCATTACGTTATTACTTACTTTATTCTATCTTGAGATGATTGTTGAGAGATGATCATGGTATGGGACATGAATCATTTTATAATATGCATGGATATTCATATTTTCCGCTGTGAACGCATATTGCTTGAATATTCATAATAAGTGAAATGTGTTATTTTGAATGACCAGCTGTGTTGTTGGTTTTTGAAAGCTTTTAGTTTTGAAAACGTCGATGTGACGCCCTTTTGTTTGTATGCGTGCTTATTTACTCTGATTATATGTTATGTATTTTGGGGTAGAAAAAGGGGTGTTACATTAATGGTATCAGAGCAGGTCGGCCCGTCCGGCCAGGTTGTTTAATTATGTTTGTTCCCTAGTATGCGACATGTGTGTGAGAACACTGTCGATGCTAGTTTTAGTTTCGATTGGAAGGTTGGGAATGAGATAAGTGGGGGAGAAGTGTCTGCTTCTCTGGGATGTTCCAATTGTATAGAGCTTGAACATTATGTTGTTGCCTGCAAGAGTGCAATGTTGGCTACTTAACCTGTTTTGAGAAGACGGTTATTTTCCTGAGGTTGGTGCTAAGGAAGATTGGTTTGTGTCTGCTAAGCAAGTTGATGAATCGGTGCAAGATGGTGCCGAGTTGTTTATGTTGTTGGCAACTTTGGATATTCGTAAGAAGAGGATGATTGAAGAATTGCCAATAGTTTGTGAGTTTGCGGAGGTATTTCCGGAAGATATAAGTGATTTACCTCCGGAACGTGAGGTTGAGTTTTCGATTGATTTAGTTCCTGGAACTAGTCCTGTATCGATGGCTCCCTATCGAATGTCTGCTTCTGAGTTGAAAGAGTTGAAGAGTCAACTTGAAGACTTGCTTGAGAAGAAGTTTATTCGTCCTAGTGTGTCGCCGTGGGGTGCACCTGTTCTGTTGGTCAAGAAGAAAGAAGGTTCTATGAGATTATGTGTTGATTATAGACAACTGAATAAAGTGACGATTAAGAACAAGTATCCACTTCTGAGGATTGACGATCTGATGGATCAGCTGGTTGGAGCTTGTATGTTTAGCAAGATTGACTTGAGGTCTGGATATCATCAGATTCGGGTAAAGGCTGAGGATATTCAAAAGACTTCTTTTAGGACAAGGTATGGTCACTACGAGTACTCCGTGATGCCTTTTGGTGTGACTAATGCACCTGGTGTATTTATGGAGTATATGAATAGAATCTTTCATGATTATCTGGATAAGTTTGTGGTTGTGTTCATCGATGATATATTGATTTATTCCAAGGATGAAAAAGATCATGCAGAGCATTTGAAGGTTGTGTTATCGGTGTTGAAAGAGAGGAAGTTGTTTGCTAAACTCTCTAAATGTGAATTTTGGTTGAGTGAAGTAAGTTTTCTTGGACATGTGATTTCGAGTGGTGGGATTTCTGTGGATCCTACGAAGATTGAAGTTGTATCTCAGTGGGAAGCTCCTAAGTCTGTTGCTGAGATTCGAAGTTTCCTTGGTTTGGTTGGTTATTATAGGAAGTTCATTGAAGGGTTTTCTAAGTTGTCGTTACCGTTGATGCAGTTGACTAGGAAAGGTCAAGCTTTCATTTGGACTTCGCAGTGTGAAGCGAATTTTCAAGAGCTTAAGAGAAGATTGACTACGACTCCTATTTTAATTTTACCGGATCCGTTAGAAACTTTCGTGGTGTACTATGATGCTTCTTTGTTGGGTTTAGGAGGTGTCCTGATGCAAAAAGGGCAAGTGGTAGCTTATGCTTCAAGGCAACTTAAAGTTCATGAGATGAATTATCTGACGCATGATTTAGAGTTGGCCGCCGTTGTGTTTGTGTTGAAGCTTTAGAGACATTACTTGTTTGGGTCGCGATTTGATGTGTTTAGTGATCACAAGAGTTTGAAGTACTTGTTCGATCAGAAAGAATTGAATATGAGGCAAAGGAGATGGTTGGAATTCTTGAAAGATTGTGATTTTGGTTTGAATTATCATCCTGGAAAGGCGAATGTTGTAGCCGATGCATTGAGTAGGAAGTCATTGCACATGTCTATGTTGATGATTCGAGAGTTTGAATTGTTGGAGCAATTTAGAAATTTGAGTTTGGTTTGTGAAGCGACGTCTTCGTATGTTAAGCTTGGTATGTTGAAGCTTACGTGTGGCATTCTTGACGAGATTAGAGAAGGTCAGAAGTCAGATTTGAAATTAGTCGATGTTATGACATTGATTAATCAAGGCAAAGGTGGTGACTTTCGGATTGATGAGAATGGTATCATGAGGTGTCGTGATCGAGTTTGTGTTCCGGATGTTGCGGATTTGAGAAAGGGGATTCTTGAGGAAGGGCATAGAAATGGTCTGAGTATTCCCCCTGGTGCTACTAAAATGTATCAAGACTTGAGAAAGATGTTTTGGTGGCAAGGTATGAAGAAGGATGTAGCGGAATTTGTGTATTCATGTTTGACTTGTCAAAAGTCAAAGATTGAACATCAAAAGCCGTCTGGTTTGATGCAACCGTTATCTATTCCCGAGTGGAAGTGGGATAATATCTCTATGGATTTTGTTTCGGGTTACCGAGAACATCGAGTAATTGTGAGGCGATTTGGGTCGTTGTGGATAGGTTGACGAAATATGCTCATTTTATTCCGATGAGGATGGATTATTCGATGGAGAAACTTGTAAAGTTATACATCGAGAGGATTGTGTGTTTGCATGGTATTCCGTCGAGCATTGTTTCGGATAGAGATCCGAGGTTCACTTAGAGATTTTGGGAAGGTTTGCAAAGTGCTTTGGGTACGAAGTTGCATTTGAGTTCGGCGTATCATCCGCAAACTGATGGTCAAACGGAGAGGACCATTCAGTCACTCGAAGATCTTTTGAGGTCTTGTGTTTTTGAACGAGGAGGAAATTGGGATAGTTTCTTGCCTTTGATCAAGTTTACGTATAATAACAGTTTCCATTCGAGCATTGGAATGACACCTTTTGAGGCTCTTTATGGCAGGAGGTGTAGAACTCCTTTGTGTTGGTACGAATCAGGAGAGGGTGCTATGGTTGGACACGAGTTGATTCAAGAGACTACGGATAAGATTAAGATGATTCAAGAGAAGATGAAGGCTTCTCAAAGTCGTCAAAAAAGTTATCATGATAAGTGGAGGAAAGCTCTTGAGTTTGAGAAAGATGAGCATGTGTTCCTTCGAGTTACGCCAATAACGGGTGTTGGTAGGGCTTTGAAGTCGCGTAAATTGACGCCGCGTTTCATTGGTCCTTATCAGATTTTCGAGAGGATATGTGAAGTGGCATATTGGATTGCATTACCACCATCAATTTCTAATCTTCAGATGTGTTCCATGTGTCTCAATTGAGGAGGTACATTGCGGATCCATCGCATGTTGTTCCATTAGATGATGTCCAAGTGAGGGATAATTTGACGGTTGATACATCACCTATGCGAATTGAAGATCGAGAAGTGAAGAAGCTTCGTGGTAAGGAGATTGCTTTGGTGAAAGTGATATGGGGCAGAGTCGCCAATGGCAATATTACATAGGAACTCGAGGATAAGATGAAGGAATCGTATCCGGAGTTTTTCGTTTGAGGTAAATTTTCGAGGACGAAAATCTTTTAAGTGGGGGAGAGTTGTAACAACCCAATTTTAGTATTTATTTATTATACTATTATTATTATATTGTATTTTAATTATGTGGAGTGGTAATTAATTAATAGGTTGTTAGGTAGTATAATAATTCACTATACTAATTGAATTGGTGTATTAATTAATTATTTAGTTGATATGAGATATAATTAAATAATTATATTAATTAACTTAGTGTGTATGTTGAGTTGGTTAATTTATTTGAATTTAAATAGAGATATTTAAGTATTAGGTATTATTGGGCCTAGTGATTAAATTAGATGGATATCATGATTTAAGCCCAAAGAGAATACTAATATAAATAGTAAGAGGTGAGGAGAGTGAGAGTTAGAATTCAGTTGATCATTGAAGGCGATAGAGAAAGAGGAGAGGAAAAGTAAAGAGAAGCTAGGGTTTCCATCAAATTGAAGAGGTAAGGGGGGAATCCTTATTATTATGGGTTAGTATGATTGGGTCAATGGGTAGATGTATGTTTAGGTTAAAATCCCTAGTTTGCATGATTTTAGGATTGTTAGGTTTTGATGATTATGCTTGATTGTGGTGATTGATTGTGTTAAAACTGCAAATTAACATTATATATTTGGAGTATCGTGTGAGTTATAATTTTCTGAACGTTTGGCTTTCTACGGAATTAAAATCGGAGGTCCGGAAGTCCTCCAACGATGAAAACTGCGGAAAATTCTGCATGCTGTCCGTCACACTCGCGGCTTGTTTTTATGTTTTATTGTCGAAATCGTTTTGGTCATAACTTTTGATCCGTAAGTCCAAATCGAGTGTCATTCGAAGCGTTGGATATCTGAAACAGAGGGCTATAACTTTGTTTCAAGAATAAAATAATTTTGGAGATTATTTCATGGACGTTCTGGGGGTTGAAGAAGATGAAGATTATGTTGGAAAATTTAATTAACACAACTTTTAGTAATGCCTTCGTGCACGGTTTTGATCATAACGTTTAACTCGTAAGTCCGATTTTGGTGGCGTTTGAAGCGTTACAAAGATAATGCTCATACCTAAAACATGGTATTGATTGTTAATATGTTTTAATAATATTCACATGCCTACTATATTGATAAATATATTGGGTTATACGTTTGGTTGATGAATCGTTGCATTGTTGTAATATGATTGTGTGATAATTACGTTGTTATGTCGATGATGTTAAGATGTTGATGAGTTGTTGTTATTTGTTGATATTATTCATATGGTAACATGAATTGGTTATTGCATGATGAATGGTGTGATGCATAATTAGGAACGATATATTGTTATGAATGTGTATATGTAATTGTGGATGATATGTTGTTATGAATCTGTATATGTACCATTGGTGGATAATTCATAGAGTTGAGTTATGGTGATATGTGGAGTGTTAAGATGGTAGAGATGATCTTAGTTGCATATGTGTTGGTATGTGTGCATTCATTCATAGCATGGTCGACTTCATTGTGGAAGTGGTGGAACGTTGGGTCCATATAGACGTTGATCCTTAATTGGAAATAGGCGTAGTGGCTTTGATCTTTTCTGGATCGGAGTGTGGCTTGGATTCTAGATATTGAATCGGAAAGCGGTGGAACGTTGGGTCCGTATAGACGTCGATCCTTAATTGGAAATAGGCGTAGTGGCTTTGATCTTTTCCGGATCGGAGTGTGGCTTGGATTCTAGATATTGAATCGGAAAGCGGTGAAACTTTGGGTTCACATTGAGGTACCGCATGCATAGAGTCACATGTCTCGCATTGAGTCACAGTTGAATGTTGTATTGTTGTGATTGTGATGTGTGTACGAGTTATAGTAGTTGAATTTGGTGATGTTTGGATACCTAACTTGGTGAAATATGTGATTATGTGATAATTGTGGTTATGTGTATATTTGCGAATATTGTATTGAATTTTAATATTAACTCCTTGAGTATTGAGGTATGTTTGAAATATGCAAAATAAATGTTGGTTAATATTATTGACATGATTATACAAAGTGTGATGAATTCTTTTAATTGTTGATTTAATCATTGTGCCTTATTGTGATATTTCATAATGATTTGAATTCTCACCCTTTCTGTTTGAATGTTACCTTTACATGGATATCGTGCAGATACTATAGAGTAGTATTGCTGGAGTAAGTGAACGGTAGCTCGCTCAAGATTAGATGGAGAGTTCCCGTATTTTAGTTTGAGATTAGGTAATGAGTCAATGCTCTGGTCATGTAACACTGGGTAGATTGGTAGTATTGAACTCATATCGTATTTGGATAAGCATTACGTTATTACTTACTTTATTCTATCTTGAGATGATCGTTGAGAGATGATCATGGTATGGGACATGAATCATTTTATAATATGCATGGATATTCATATTTTCCGTTGTGAACGTATATTGCTTGAATATTCATGATAAGTGAAATGTGTTATTTTGAATGACCAGCTGTGTTGTTGGTTTTTGAAAGCTTTTAGTTTTGAAAACGTCGATGTGACGCCCTTTTGTTTGTATGCGTGCTTATTTACTCTGATTATATGTTAAGTATTTTAGGGTAGAAAAAGGGGTGTTACACTTACTGCATTTGTTTCATTTTCCTTCCTCTTGTTAAAATTGCTTCCATACTTCTTGTTAGTTAATGCCTCTTCCTTCGACAATTGTCCTTCACGGACCCCTTCTTCAAGTCTCATCCCCATGTTTACCATCTCGGTAAAGTCACTGGGGGCACTGGCAATCATACGTTCATAGTAAAATGAACTCAGGGTTTTGAGAAAGATCTTCGTCATCTCCTTCTCCTCTGAAGGAGGAGTAATATGGGCAGCCAACTCCCTCCAACGATGGGCGTACTCTTTGAACGTCTCCTTGTCTTTCTGAGACATGGACCTCAGTTGGTCCCTATCTGGCACCATATCCACGTTGTACTTATATTGTTTCACGAAAGCCTCTCCTAGATCGTTGAAAGTGCGGATGCTTGCACTATCTAACCCCATATACCAACGGAGCGCAGCACCTGTCAGGCTATCCTGGAAATAATGAATAAGTAGTTGATCATTATCTGTCTGGGTTGATATCTTACGGGCATACATCACAAGATGACTGAGCGAACACGAGTTTCCCTTATACTTCTCAAAGTTAGGCACTTTGAATTTGACTGGGATTTTCACGTTGGGTACTAAGCACAGTTCTGCAGCACTCTTCCCAAACAGATCTTTGCCTCTCAGCATTTTCAGTTCCTTGCACAGCTCAAGGAATTGATCCTTCATCTCATCCATCTTCTCATAAACGTCCGGGCCCTCAGATGGCTCGGAATGATAAATGGTGTCTTCTACTCGCGGCAAAGTGTGCACAACGGGAGGTGGCACAGACATGACCGGGCTAGATGCCGGCATGGAAGCAAAAGTGGGAGCGAAACCCTCTGGCACAAAATTCGGAGCCATTCCCCAAGGGAACCCAGTAGGCAAATTCGGAGCGAAGTGAGCGGTGGCAGCGGGCACTGTAGAGGTGACTACTTCAAAGATGATTGTCCTTGCGGGAGGAGTTGAAGGAGTCGGAGAAGCTTGGCTCTGAGCAGCAAGAACTGACTCCATCATGGCAGTCAGTCGGGCGATTTCGTCCTTCAAGTCTCGGTTCTCTTGCTCAAGGTGTTCCATGATCTTTGAATGGTTGGCTGGAGTGTTGTACCGGTGAGTCAGCTTGGCTAAAGCACAGAAGAACACTGATCAGAAACCTTGCAAAAACCTGCTTATGCAAATGATGCATGAAATGCAATGCTTGATTATTTTTATTTCCAAGGAACTTACTATATCATTTGCAAATATATACAAAAATTGAAATGGCAATTGCAATAATTTTGATATGACCAAAAAATCTCTTTTCATTTATATAAATTGGAAGGATTACACTGAGTATAATTTCAAAAACCAAAATAAAAGATACAAGAGAAAAGGAGACTAGACATCCTAAGGATCCCTAACAACAGTGTCAGAAGATCTGGCTGAAGACGCGTACTTCCTTCGAATGCGACGGATCTCGGTCTCAAAAGAAGCCTTCATCTGAGTCTTCTCGAGGACAAGCTGGTCAACAACCTTCTTCCAAGCAACGGAAGGTTGAGGCATGCTAGAAGATGAAACCTCTGGCTCTCTCTGTCTCTTCGTCACTCGGTCTTCAAGTAGCTCAATCAGCGCATCTTTGTCCTTAGAGTCCAACTGCAACTCTTCATTCTTCTTGCTCAAAGCATCGAAACGGTCTTCCTACATATCCTTCTCTTGCTTCATTTTGGTGAGCGCGTCTTCAAACTCTTCTACATCTTGGTTGGGGAGAGTTAATGGCTCAGCCACAACCATAGACATAGGTCTTTCACAATGATAAGGCATCTTCAATTCCAAAGCTCTCTTCTTCACCCAAAGAGTGTAAGCTTTCAAAGCTACACAATTGCACGGACCAAGCTCAGATCTTCCTTTCCTATGCACATTATGCCAAGGACGCACAATCTTCTACTTCAAATGTTGGGGATCTTTACCCTCTTGATAGAAAAGACCTTCTAACAAAGTGTTATTAGGTTTGTCTCTCAAGGGGAACCCAAGCTAACACCGATCCAAAGCAGGGTTGTAGTTAATTCCTCCTTGTGTACCAATGAGAGGCACGTTAGAGAATTCACCACACTTATCAATAATCTCCAAACTGCTTAAGGATGGATCATACCAAACTATATCATCATTAGTGAGAGACATAAGTCTCTGAGACCACCTTAGACATTGTTTGTTCTCCATAAAAGCAAGCGTCTGAGGCAAGTGCAAAATAAACCACTTGTACAGAAGATGAATGCAACAGACAATGGTTCCACCACCCTTAGAATTCCTTAGATGCAAAGATAAATATGTATCACCCAACAAAGTTGGCACATGATTCCTAATCAAGAAAAGTCTAATGGCGTTAACATCAACAAAACCGTTAATGTTAGGGAACAAAGCTAATCCATAGATAAGAAACACAAAGATAACTTCAAACGCATCCACACTACCAGCTTGAGCAAAAGTGGTAGCTTCCGTGATGAGGAAAATAGATGGTAACCCAAATAACCCTCCTTTCTTCACCCAATGAGCCTCTATCTCAGACTTCTTTAAGTGAAGAGTAAAGAGAAGCTAGGGTTTCCATCAAATTGAAGAGGTAAGGGGGGAATCCTTATTATTATGGGTTAGTATGATTGGGTCAACGGGTAGATGTATGTTTACGTTAAAATCCCTAGTTTGCATGATTTTAGGATTGTTAGGTTTTGATGATTATGCTTGATTGTGGTGATTGATTGTGTTAAAACTGCAAATTAACATTATATATTTGGAGTATTGTGTGAGTTATAATTTTCTGAAGGTTTGGCTTTCTACGGAATTGAAATCGGAGGTCCGGAAGTCTTCCAACGATGAAAACCGCGGAAAATTCTGCATGTTGTCCATCACACTCGCGGCCTATTTTTATGTTTTATTGTCGAAATCGTTTTAATCATAACTTTTGATCCGTAAGTCCAAATCGAGTGTCATTCGAAGCGTTGGATATCTGAAACAGAGGGCTATAACTTTGTTTCAAGAATAAAATAATTTTGGAGATTATTTCATGGACGTTCTGGGGGTTGAAGAAGATGAAAATTATGTTGGAAAATTTAATAAACAACAACTTTTAGTAATGCCTTCGTGCACGGTTTTGATCATAACTTTTAACTCGTAAGTCCGATTTTGGTGGCGTTTGAAGCGTTACAAAGATAATGCTCATACCTAAAACATGGTATTGATTGTTAATATGTTTTAATAATATTCACATGCCTACTGTATTGATAAATATATTGGGTTATACGTTTGGTTGATGAATCGTTGCATTGTTGTAATATGATTGCGTGATAATTATGTTGTTATGTCGATGATGTTAAGATGTTGATGAGTTGTTGTTATTTGTTGATATTATTCATGTGGTAACATGAATTGGTTATTGCATGATGAATGGTGTGATGCATAATTAGGAACGATATATTGTTATGAATGTGTATATGTAATTGTGGATGATATGTTGTTATGAATGTGTATATGTACCATTGGTGGATAATTCATAGAGTTGAGTTATGGTGATGTGTGGAGTGTTAAGATGGTAGAGATGATCTTAGTTGCATATGTGTTGGTATGTGTGCATTCATTCATAGCATGGTCGACTTCATTGTGGAAGTGTGGAACGTTGGGTCCATATAGACGTTGATCCTTAATTAGAAATAGGCGTAGTGGCTTTGATCTTGTTCGGATTGGAGTGTGGCTTGGATTCTAGATATTGAATCGGAAAGCGGTGGAACGTTGGGTCCATATAGACGTCGATCCTTAATTGGAAATAGGCGTAGTGGCTTTGATCTTTTCTGGATCGGAGTGTGGCTTGGATTCTAGATATTGAATCGGAAAACAGTGAAACTTTGGGTTCACATTGAGGTACCGCATGCATAGAGTCACATGTCTCGCAATGAGTCACAGTTGAATGTTGTATTGTTGTGATTGTGATGTGTGTACGAGTTATAGTAGTTGAATTTGGTGATGTTTGGATACCTAACTTGGTGAAATATATGATTATGCGATAATTGTGGTTATGTGTATATTTGCGAATATTGTATTGAATTTTAATATTAACTCCTTGAGTATTGAGGTATGTTTGACATATGCGAAATAAATGTTGGTTAATATTATTGACATGATTATACAAAGTGTGATGAATTCTTTTAATTGTTGATTTAATCATTGTGCCTTATTGTGATATTTCATAATGATTTGAATTCTCAGCCTTTATGTTTGAATGTTACCTTTACATGGGTATCGTGCAGATACTACAGAGTAGTATTGCTGGAGTAAGTGGACGGTAGCTCGCTCAAGATTAGATGGAGAGTTCCCGTATTTTAGTTTGAGATTAGGTAATGAGTCAATGCTCTGGTCATGTAACACTGGGTAGATTGGTAGTATTGAACTCATATCGTATTTGGATATGCATTACGTTATTACTTACTTTATTCTATCTTGAGATGATCGTTGAGAGATGATCATGGTATGGGACATGAATCATTTTATAATATGCATGGATATTCATATTTTCCGCTATGAACGCATATTGCTTGAATATTCATGATAAGTGAAATGTGTTATTTTGAATGACCAGCTGTGTTGTTGGTTTTTGAAAGCTTTTAGTTTTGAAAACGTCGATGTGACGCCCTTTTGCTTGTATGCGTACTTATTTACTCTGATTATATGTTAAGTATTTTGGGGTAGAAAAAGGGGTGTTACACTTACTGCATTTGTTTCATTTTCCTTCCTCTTGTTAAAATTGCTTCCATACTTCTTGTTAGTTAATGCCTCTTCCTTCGACAATTGTCCTTCACGGACCCCTTCTTCATGTCTCATCCCCGTGTTTACCATCTCGGTAAAATCACTGGGGGCACTGGCAATCATACGTTCATAGTAAAATGAACTCAGGGTTTTGAGAAAGATCTTCGTCATCTCCTTCTCCTCTGAAGGAGGAGTAATATGGGCAGCCAACTCCCTCCAACGATGGGCGTACTCTTTGAACGTCTCCTTGTCTTTCTGAGACATGGACCTCAGTTGGTCCCTATCTGGCACCATATCCACGTTGTACTTATATTGTTTCACGAAAGCCTCTCCTAGATCGTTGAAAGTGCGGATGCTTGCACTACCTAACCCCATATACCAACGGAGCGCAACACCTGTCAGGCTATCCTGGAAATAGTGAATCAGTAGTTGATCATATTCTGTCTGGGTTGATATCTTACGGGCATGTATCACAAGATGACTGAGCGAACACGAGTTTCCCTTATACTTCTCAAAGTCAGGCACTTTGAATTTGACTGGGATTTTCACGTTGGGTACTAAGCACAGTTCTGCAGCACTCTTCCCAAACAGATCTTTGCCTCTCAGCATTTTCAGTTCCTTGCACAACTCAAGGAATTGATCCTTCATCTCATCCATCTTCTCATAAACGTCCGGGCCCTCAGATGGCTCGGAATGATAAATGGTGTCTTCTACTCGCGGCAAAGTGTGCACAACGGGAGGTGGCACAGACATGACCGGGCTAGATACTGGCATGGAAGCAAAAGTGGGAGCGAAACCCTCTGGCACAAAATTCGGAGCCATTCCCCAAGGGAACCCAGCAGGCAAATTCGGAGCGAAGTGAGCGGTGGCAGCGGGCACTGTAGAGGTGACTACTTCAGAGATGATTGTCCTTGCGGGAGGAGTTGAAGGAGTCGGAGAAGCTTGGCTCTGAGCAGCAAGAACTGACTCCATCATGGCAGTCAGTCGGGCGATTTCGTCCTTCAAGTCTCGGTTCTCTTGCTCAAGGTGTTCCATGATCTTTGAATGGTTGGCTCGAGTGTTGTACCGGTGAGTCAGCTTGGCTAAAGCACAGAAGAACACTGATCAGAAACCTTGCAAAAACCTGCTTATGCAAATGATGCATGAAATGCAATGCTTGATTATTTTTATTTCCAAGGAACTTACTATATCATTTGCAAATATATCCAAAAATTGAAATTGCAATTGCAATAATTTTGATATGACCAAAAAATCTCTTTTCATTTATATAAATTGGAAGGATTACACTGAGTATAATTTCAAAAACCAAAATAAAAGATACAAGAGAAAAGGAGACTAGACATCCTAAGGATCCCTAACAACAGTGTCAGAAGATCTGGCTGAAGGCGCGTACTTCCTTCGAATGCGACGGATCTCGGTCTCAAAAGAAGCCTTCATCTGAGTCTTCTCGAGGACAAGCTGGTCAACAACCTTCTTCCAAGGAATGGAAGGTTGAGGCATGATAGAAGATGAAACCTCTGGCTCTCTCTGTCTCTTCGTCACTCGGTCTTCAAGTAGCTCAATCAGCGCATCTTTGTCCTTAGAGTCCAACTGCAACTCTTCATGCTTCTTGCTCAAAGCATGGAAACGGTCTTCCTACATATCCTTCTCTTGCTTCATTTTAGTGAACGCGTCTTCAAACTCTTCTACATCTTGGTTGGGGAGAGTTAATGGCTCAGCCACAACCATAGACATAGGTCTTTCACAATGATAAGGCATCTTCAATTCCAAAGCTCTCTTCTTCACCCAAAGAGTGTAAGCTTCCAAAGCTACACAATTGCACGGACCAAGCTCAGATCTTCCTTTCCTATGCACATTATGCCAAGGGCGCACAATCTTCTGCTTCAAATGTTGGGGATCTTTACCCTCTTGATAGAAAAGACCTTCTAACAAAGTGTTATTAGGTTTGTCTCTCAAGGGGAACCCAAGCTAACACCGAGCCAAAGCAGGGTTGTAGTTAATTCCTCCTTGTGTACCAATGAGAGGCACGTTAGAGAATTCACCACACTTATCAATAATCTCCAAACTGCTTAAGGATGGATCATACCAAACTATATCATCATTAGTGAGAGACATAAGTCTCTGAGACCACCTTAGACATTGTTTGTTCTCCATAAAAGAAGGCGTCTGAGACAAGTGCGAAATAAACCACTTGTACAGAAGATGAATGCAACAGACAATGGTTCCACCACCCTTAGAATACCTTAGATGCAAAGATAAATATGTATCACCCAACAAAGTAGGCACATGATTCCCAATCAAGAAAAGTCTAATGGCGTTAACATCAACAAAACCGTTAATGTTAGGGAACAAAGCTAATCCATAGATAAGAAACACAAAGATAACTTCAAACGCATCCACACTACCAGCTTGAGCAAAAGTGGTAGCTTCCTTGATGAGGAAAATAGATGGTAACCCAAATAACCCTCCTTTCTTCACCCAATGAGCCTCTATCTCAGACGTCTTCAAGTGAAGAGTAAAGAGAAGCTAGGGTTTCCATCAAATTGAAGAGGTAAGGGGGGAATCCTTATTATTATGGGTTTGTATGATTGGGTCAATGGGTAGATGTATGTTTAGGTTAAAATCCCTAGTTTGCATGATTTTAGGATTGTTAGGTTTTGATGATTATGCTTGATTGTGGTGATTGATTGTGTTAAAACTGCAAATTAACATTATATATTTGGAGTATTGTGTGAGTTATAATTTTCTGAACGTTTGGCTTTCTACGGAATTGAAATCGGAGGTCCGGAAGTCCTCCAACGATGAAAACCGCGGAAAATTCTGCATGCTGTCCGTCACACTCGCGGCCTATTTTTATGTTTTATTGTCGAAATCGTTTTGGTCATAACGTTTGATCCGTAAGTCCAAATCGAGTGTCATTCGAAGCGTTGGATATCTGAAACAGAGGGCTATAACTTTGTTTCAAGAATAAAATAATTTTGGAGATTATTTCATGGACGTTCTGGGGGTTGAAGAAGATGAAAATTATGTTGGAAAATTTAATAAACAACAACTTTTAGTAATGCCTTCGTGCACGATTTTGATCATAACTTTTAACTCGTAAGTCCGATTTTGGTGGCGTTTGAAGCGTTACAAAGATAATGCTCATACCTAAAACATGGTATTGATTGTTAATATGTTTTAATAATATTCACATGCCTACTGTATTGATAAATATATTGGGTTATACGTTTGGTTGATGAATCGTTGCATTGTTGTAATATGATTGCGTGATAATTATGTTGTTATGTCGATGATGTTAAGATGTTGATGAGTTGTTGTTATTTGTTGATATTATTCATGTGGTAACATGAATTGGTTATTGCATGATGAATGGTGTGATGCATAATTAGGAACGATATATTGTTATGAATGTGTATATGTAATTGTGGATGATATGTTGTTATGAATGTGTATATGTACCATTGGTGGATAATTCATAGAGTTGAGTTATGGTGATGTGTGGAGTGTTAAGATGGTAGAGATGATCTTAGTTGCATATGTGTTGGTATGTGTGCATTCATTCATAGCATGGTCGACTTCATTGTGGAAGTGTGGAACGTTGGGTCCATATAGACGTTGATCCTTAATTAGAAATAGGCGTAGTGGCTTTGATCTTGTTCGGATTGGAGTGTGGCTTGGATTCTAGATATTGAATCGGAAAGCGGTGGAACGTTGGGTCCATATAGACGTCGATCCTTAATTGGAAATAGGCGTAGTGGCTTTGATCTTTTCTGGATCGGAGTGTGGCTTGGATTCTAGATATTGAATCGGAAAACAGTGAAACTTTGGGTTCACATTGAGGTACCGCATGCATAGAGTCACATGTCTCGCAATGAGTCACAGTTGAATGTTGTATTGTTGTGATTGTGATGTGTGTACGAGTTATAGTAGTTGAATTTGGTGATGTTTGGATACCTAACTTGGTGAAATATATGATTATGCGATAATTGTGGTTATGTGTATATTTGCGAATATTGTATTGAATTTTAATATTAACTCCTTGAGTATTGAGGTATGTTTGACATATGCGAAATAAATGTTGGTTAATATTATTGACATGATTATACAAAGTGTGATGAATTCTTTTAATTGTTGATTTAATCATTGTGCCTTATTGTGATATTTCATAATGATTTGAATTCTCAGCCTTTATGTTTGAATGTTACCTTTACATGGGTATCGTGCAGATACTACAGAGTAGTATTGCTGGAGTAAGTGGACGGTAGCTCGCTCAAGATTAGATGGAGAGTTCCCGTATTTTAGTTTGAGATTAGGTAATGAGTCAATGCTCTGGTCATGTAACACTGGGTAGATTGGTAGTATTGAACTCATATCGTATTTGGATATGCATTACGTTATTACTTACTTTATTCTATCTTGAGATGATCGTTGAGAGATGATCATGGTATGGGACATGAATCATTTTATAATATGCATGGATATTCATATTTTCCGCTATGAACGCATATTGCTTGAATATTCATGATAAGTGAAATGTGTTATTTTGAATGACCAGCTGTGTTGTTGGTTTTTGAAAGCTTTTAGTTTTGAAAACGTCGATGTGACGCCCTTTTGCTTGTATGCGTACTTATTTACTCTGATTATATGTTAAGTATTTTGGGGTAGAAAAAGGGGTGTTACACTTACTGCATTTGTTTCATTTTCCTTCCTCTTGTTAAAATTGCTTCCATACTTCTTGTTAGTTAATGCCTCTTCCTTCGACAATTGTCCTTCACGGACCCCTTCTTCATGTCTCATCCCCGTGTTTACCATCTCGGTAAAGTCACTGGGGGCACTGGCAATCATACGTTCATAGTAAAATGAACTCAGGGTTTTGAGAAAGATCTTCGTCATCTCCTTCTCCTCTGAAGGAGGAGTAATATGGGCAGCCAACTCCCTCCAACGATGGGCGTACTCTTTGAACGTCTCCTTGTCTTTCTGAGACATGGACCTCAGTTGGTCCCTATCTGGCACCATATCCACGTTGTACTTATATTGTTTCACGAAAGCCTCTCCTAGATCGTTGAAAGTGCGGATGCTTGCACTACCTAACCCCATATACCAACGGAGCGCAACACCTGTCAGGCTATCCTGGAAATAGTGAATCAGTAGTTGATCATATTCTGTCTGGGTTGATATCTTACGGGCATGTATCACAAGATGACTGAGCGAACACGAGTTTCCCTTATACTTCTCAAAGTCAGGCACTTTGAATTTGACTGGGATTTTCACGTTGGGTACTAAGCACAGTTCTGCAGCACTCTTCCCAAACAGATCTTTGCCTCTCAGCATTTTCAGTTCCTTGCACAACTCAAGGAATTGATCCTTCATCTCATCCATCTTCTCATAAACGTCCGGGCCCTCAGATGGCTCGGAATGATAAATGGTGTCTTCTACTCGCGGCAAAGTGTGCACAACGGGAGGTGGCACAGACATGACCGGGCTAGATACTGGCATGGAAGCAAAAGTGGGAGCGAAACCCTCTGGCACAAAATTCGGAGCCATTCCCCAAGGGAACCCAGCAGGCAAATTCGGAGCGAAGTGAGCGGTGGCAGCGGGCACTGTAGAGGTGACTACTTCAGAGATGATTGTCCTTGCGGGAGGAGTTGAAGGAGTCGGAGAAGCTTGGCTCTGAGCAGCAAGAACTGACTCCATCATGGCAGTCAGTCGGGCGATTTCGTCCTTCAAGTCTCGGTTCTCTTGCTCAAGGTGTTCCATGATCTTTGAATGGTTGGCTCGAGTGTTGTACCGGTGAGTCAGCTTGGCTAAAGCACAGAAGAACACTGATCAGAAACCTTGCAAAAACCTGCTTATGCAAATGATGCATGAAATGCAATGCTTGATTATTTTTATTTCCAAGGAACTTACTATATCATTTGCAAATATATCCAAAAATTGAAATTGCAATTGCAATAATTTTGATATGACCAAAAAATCTCTTTTCATTTATATAAATTGGAAGGATTACACTGAGTATAATTTCAAAAACCAAAATAAAAGATACAAGAGAAAAGGAGACTAGACATCCTAAGGATCCCTAACAACAGTGTCAGAAGATCTGGCTGAAGGCGCGTACTTCCTTCGAATGCGACGGATCTCGGTCTCAAAAGAAGCCTTCATCTGAGTCTTCTCGAGGACAAGCTGGTCAACAACCTTCTTCCAAGGAATGGAAGGTTGAGGCATGATAGAAGATGAAACCTCTGGCTCTCTCTGTCTCTTCGTCACTCGGTCTTCAAGTAGCTCAATCAGCGCATCTTTGTCCTTAGAGTCCAACTGCAACTCTTCATGCTTCTTGCTCAAAGCATGGAAACGGTCTTCCTACATATCCTTCTCTTGCTTCATTTTAGTGAACGCGTCTTCAAACTCTTCTACATCTTGGTTGGGGAGAGTTAATGGCTCAGCCACAACCATAGACATAGGTCTTTCACAATGATAAGGCATCTTCAATTCCAAAGCTCTCTTCTTCACCCAAAGAGTGTAAGCTTCCAAAGCTACACAATTGCACGGACCAAGCTCAGATCTTCCTTTCCTATGCACATTATGCCAAGGGCGCACAATCTTCTGCTTCAAATGTTGGGGATCTTTACCCTCTTGATAGAAAAGACCTTCTAACAAAGTGTTATTAGGTTTGTCTCTCAAGGGGAACCCAAGCTAACACCGAGCCAAAGCAGGGTTGTAGTTAATTCCTCCTTGTGTACCAATGAGAGGCACGTTAGAGAATTCACCACACTTATCAATAATCTCCAAACTGCTTAAGGATGGATCATACCAAACTATATCATCATTAGTGAGAGACATAAGTCTCTGAGACCACCTTAGACATTGTTTGTTCTCCATAAAAGAAGGCGTCTGAGACAAGTGCGAAATAAACCACTTGTACAGAAGATGAATGCAACAGACAATGGTTCCACCACCCTTAGAATACCTTAGATGCAAAGATAAATATGTATCACCCAACAAAGTAGGCACATGATTCCCAATCAAGAAAAGTCTAATGGCGTTAACATCAACAAAACCGTTAATGTTAGGGAACAAAGCTAATCCATAGATAAGAAACACAAAGATAACTTCAAACGCATCCACACTACCAGCTTGAGCAAAAGTGGTAGCTTCCTTGATGAGGAAAATAGATGGTAACCCAAATAACCCTCCTTTCTTCACCCAATGAGCCTCTATCTCAGACGTCTTCAAGTGAAGAGTAAAGAGAAGCTAGGGTTTCCATCAAATTGAAGAGGTAAGGGGGGAATCCTTATTATTATGGGTTTGTATGATTGGGTCAATGGGTAGATGTATGTTTAGGTTAAAATCCCTAGTTTGCATGATTTTAGGATTGTTAGGTTTTGATGATTATGCTTGATTGTGGTGATTGATTGTGTTAAAACTGCAAATTAACATTATATATTTGGAGTATTGTGTGAGTTATAATTTTCTGAACGTTTGGCTTTCTACGGAATTGAAATCGGAGGTCCGGAAGTCCTCCAACGATGAAAACCGCGGAAAATTCTGCATGCTGTCCGTCACACTCGCGGCCTATTTTTATGTTTTATTGTCGAAATCGTTTTGGTCATAACGTTTGATCCGTAAGTCCAAATCGAGTGTCATTCGAAGCGTTGGATATCTGAAACAGAGGGCTATAACTTTGTTTCAAGAATAAAATAATTTTGGAGATTATTTCATGGACGTTCTGGGGGTTGAAGAAGATGAAACTTATGTTGGAAAATTTAATAAACAACAACTTTTAGTAATGCCTTCGTGCACGGTTTTGATCATAACTTTACACTTATCAACACCCAAGTTCCATTGATATTGACAAGACTTGATTGAATCAACCAAGAATCAAGGGTTTGTTATAAGTCACGAGCATGGAGTCTGGGTAAGAACCATCCTAAAGGAGTGAACTAAGGATAAAACCTATAGATCATGTTCTAAAAAGTTCCCAGAGTCTTAATTCCATCTATCGGATATTGCAGGTTAAGATGACTGACTCATCGACCCATAATATTCTCAAGAGAAACTCGTTTGAGTGTAGTATCGCGTAACAACTGTTATCAAGTCTACACCTGAACAATTTCCGCACTACGTCCTAAATAGGCCAAGATGGGTTAGGTGTTCTAAGGTCCTCAGCTTCTCAGACTCAATTAGAAATAGTCATGCCTAACCATAAATACTTGTGTGACATTTCCAAATCCAAAGGAGTCTCCACTGAGCAGATGGATCTCAAGCCAACTTGTTAAGGACTACTCCACACAAGCCGAACATGACTATACCATCCTCCTATCTTAATTGCACTCAAGTTCGGGTTAGAACTTATCTCACCACTCAGAGATCACCAAGCACAACAAGAAGATTATATCACACATACATATATACAAACATCACATATATACAAATAAATTCACACAAAAAGTAGGCTAAACCCACTGGAGACTACTCCCTAGCAGAGTCGCCACTTAATTTCTTTAGCGGGAAATTCATGATAATTAAGCTATTGACAAGCTAAAGATCAATTAACAAGAGTCGCCACCGTGATTTTATTGTTTCCAAGGGAAAAGCGAAAAAATGCGAACAAAACCCAAATAGTAAGAAGTATTAAAATAAAAACTAATAAAAGTCAGAGATCACAGGTAAAGGGGTTGGTTACATAGAGGGAAGGTGTTAGCACTCAAAGTGTCCTAGGTACTCCTAGGGAGCCCTTTTTGTGTGCATGTGTATTTCTTACAAAGCGGTGTTTACAAGCAAATAGAATGAGGGGATGAGAAAAGAATTGGTTAATTATATTTTTGTGTTTGACAAGACCTTCGATCTCATGCCTACGTACAAACATAAAAATGATGGATCAAAACCTTGTAGTTCGTGCTAAAAATTTCAAAGTGAGTATGTTGGTTTTAACAAAATTTAAGCTTGAGAGGCACAAAGGCCTAAAATGGTTTGAATGAGTTAGTTCTTTTTTGGCTTTTTGAAAGTTTAAGTCAAGTATAGTTAAGTTCATTTACAATTTTGATTTAAGAAAGTAAGTTTGAAAATGCAATGGCATAAGGCCAAAGTTTCTACCTTTTTTGAAAGTGGTCAAAGTTTATAACAAAAGAGTAGTTCACACAAAGAAGATTTTTGAAAATGGAGGGAGAGATTTGAAATTAAAGAAATGGGGAGAAGATGAAGAGACTACCCTAAATACAAGAAATTTAAAAGTTTAAAGTTAAAAAGATCTGACCAAAACGGGAGCAATCCAATAGACAAGTATCTCAACAGAAACCCAGAATTCCCTTGGACTTTTTAGAATCAAGCAACACACAAATGCACAATTATATCAGTCTTGAAGAGAAAAGGCATCAAATAAAGATGCCCTCATCCAAGCTTATCCACCTCAATGATCTCCTTCAAATATAGTCCATGTAGCAGATGAAATCCACAAGTCATAAGTTCAACATAACAACTTTACAAGGATCAATGTTGTAGATGAATCTGGAGAGATCTAGAATGATGTATCAGATGAATCCAAACTTGTAAGTTCTTGGTTCTTCAATAAATTGGCATTGGCCAATTCCATTAGCAAAGGAATGTTGCCTAAATTCTAAGTCCAATTGGGGAGATCAAAACAACAGTCCACTCAAATTGTCTTTTAGGGTTCTTGTTATTATTATGTGCATTAGTGGTCAAAGACCAAACAAACAAACAAGGCAACAAAGTATATCACACAAAATGGTCCAAGTGGACAAAGTGAAAATTGAATAAACATAAACAATTACAATGATATGTACAATGACAAATGATAATAAAAATAAATTGCATTAAAAATAAAAGCTTGAAAGTAAAGGTTAATGGTTAGTAAGTTAATAGTTAGTTTTGCTTTGCTTTTTCATTCAAGACATTCTTTGCTAAATTGTGCTTTGCTTCTCTCCAATTGCTTTGAACTTCCTAGAGAATTGAATTCCAAAACAGTGGAGATTCAAGCTCAAATTCAAAAGAATTTCTCAGGTTTATCCTCTCAATGTGAAGGGTTTTCTATGGGGAATCAAAGCTTGCGCAGTGTGTGTCTTGATTGTGAGAAAATGAGCTTCAATTTATAGAGGATTCAAGTGTTAATTGCACACTCCATTCGAGTTTCTAAAATTGGCAAAATGAGGTAAGCAGTTGTATGGGCGCGCCTAGGCCCATCAAATGATTGCTAACAGTCCATATTTGAAGTTCATATATGTTGAAGCAAGCTTGGAATGCAAGGCAATTGAGAATTTGAATTTGAATCTTGATCCATGACACATGATACCAACCTGTTTAAGCCATGTGCAGCCTATGCATTTCTCATCCAAAATGCATGAATTTTAGCTCTTTGGAAAGCTGAGATCAAGAGGAACAAGTTTGATGTTGAACACTTTTTAACTTGGAGCTTGTAACTTGGAGATATTTGAGGTGGAAGTTTGGAAAAATTTGACACATTGAAAATTTTCTAAGTGTCAAGCCTTATGTCTTAATATTCCACCTTGCTTAACTTTTTATGGGAGCTTCAAATGCGAAACGTGTCTTCATAAAAGTTGTAGCTATCTCAAAGACCTTCAAAATGGTCACCAATTTAATGTCATTTGGATTTGAAATTATAGAGTTATGCATTTTTGAAGTTTGGCAAAATCACTTGATCAATGGTATAGGTCAAAAGTGACCTATAATGTAGCCTCATATCACATGTGCAAAGAAGTTGAATTAGATCTCACTCCATACATAAAAGTTGAATTAGACACATTTAATTTGATTGTGAAACTTGGAAATATTTCATCTCACAAAAATTGAGCATGTTATGGCCTTGGGATGTTGACTTTCAAATTAGGGTTTAGACAAAATGACCTATAATGTTTCAACATAGAAAATGATTTTCCAAGAAAAAATAGCTCTAGGTCTCAACATGAAAGTTTTTTATAATGTCATTTAGATTAAGTTTTCTCTTATAATCATTTTCATATGGTGAAAATTGTAGGAGATAGGGTCTAGGGAGACCCAGTTTTGATCATATGAATCCATCTGGCCAACCACCATCAACCAACTTGCTAACTTCCAATTCTCTTGACTTTATTGGCTCATGGTAGATCATATACACATAATATGATGAATTTTGACATGTCCCTTGGGAAATTTGATCAATTGGTGAGATAGCTTGTTGGAGAAGTTACTCAAGATACCCAATCAAACTAGGGTTTCCAAGGCAAACCACCCTCAAACTCTTGAAGCAAACTTGATCAATATAACATGTAGAAACAATTGAGATTCATACATGATGCTTATAAGCATTCATGAATCAACTCTTGATTGTGTTCTTTGTTCACGAGGGTCTCAAACCCTAAATGTGATCAATGAATCAAGGAAATCATGTCTCTTCCTACAAAAAGAGTTAGATGGATACAAAGACATATTTTTGGTATTTTGGTTAGTGAAATGATAAAAATACAAGTATGATATAATCACAAAGTTCTTGGTGATCTCTCGCAAAACAAACCCAATGCAAAAGGGGTAAGGAGAATGCCAAGATATGATCCCAAGGCCAATGCTCATGATGAAATGCATGAGGGGTCTTAGGGTCAAAATTGGGGTATTACATTCTCCAAAGAATGACTTAAACAAATTGAATTCTTCACTAACATTTGACTAACTTCCTTTATTATTTGCTTTACTTTTATGTCATTTACTTAATGCAATTTAAATTTTAGTACCTTTATCATTCATTGCCATTTACATTTCATTCAATTTGTTTATGTTTCAGTCCATTTCATTTTGCTCAGTTGAGCCATATCTTGTGATTGTATATATTGTGTGCTTGTAATTTTGTTTTGTTTGTGGTCTTAGGACCTTAAAATACTTAATAACAACAAAAACCTTAAAAAAGATCTTGTTGGACTGTTGGATTTGATCTGAACTCTTGGACTTAGAAGTAGGCAACAATCCTATGCTTCGAAGGACTTGGTCAATGCCACTATTTGAGAGTGAGCTATCTTTGAGTGTGATTTTTATCTGATGCAAACCTTGAGTTCCCATGGTTCATATGTTACTTTGTCTCTGTGCTTAAATTGTTATATTGTTATTATTGTTGTTGTCTGATGATTGTTTCTATGAGTTTGCCACAAGGAATATTTTCATCTGAGACATTTGAAGACACTGAAGACTACTTGCTTTTTGAATGCTTGTTTGGATGTTATGGCTATCTTTATATGATGCCCTGGTCTTCATATTAATTTCTTAGAGGTTGATTATGCTTGTTGCTTGCTCAAAAGTCCAAAGGAAATGGGTTTCTACATGACATTCTTGTCTTGTGGATTGCTTCCCATTGGTCATATCTTTTCAACTCTTAACCTTTAAATTTTTGTCTAGGGTAGTCCCTTCATCACCTCCCACTTATTTAATTTCAAAATCTCTCCCTCATTTCAAAACCTTATTTGTTTGTGTTTTCAACTTAGACTTATTTTAATGAGTAGAAACTTTGGCCTTATGCCATTGAATTTTCAAACTTTTTCTTAAATCAAACTTGTAAATAAACTTAACCATATTGACTTTAATTTCAAGAGATAAAAAGAAATAACAACCTCATTTAAAGTCTTTGGCATTTTTGTGCCCTTTCTCTTAAACTTTTTTTAAAAACCAATTCACCAACATCTTTGAAATTTTTACCACGAACTACGGGGTTTTTATCCCTCATTTTTATGTTGGTACGTAGGCATAAGACCGAAGGTCTTGTCAAACACAAAAATATAATTAATGAAATCTTTTCTCATCCCATCTATTCAACCAAAAAAACACTTGTACACAAATAAGGGCTCCCTAGGAGTACTTAAGACACTTTGGATGTTAAACCTTCCCTCTGTGTAACCAACCCCCTTACCTGTAATCTCTGACATTTTATTAGTTTTGATTTGAAAACTTCTTATCTTTCGGTTTTGTTCGTACTTTTCCCTTTTCCTTTAGAAACAATAAAAGCATGGTGCCGACTCTGGTTTTATTGACGTCGAGATTATCCATAGCTCAATGGTCATGAATTTACCGCTACATCAGTCATTATTAAACTCCATGCTACATCAATCATTCACTCATACATATATTCATCATCAAAATAATAAGCAAAGCTCTTAAAGATTTTTGTTTGTTCAAACGCAAAATTACAAGACGTCTTTCCGACACAATCATGGATGCTTCAACGAGGAAAAACACCTCTACCTTCCGATTCAAGAGTCATGACATCAACTCATTGAAGGTTCTCAGCTCAAAGGTGACAACCCTTAAGGATAACAAGTTTATAGCCAATTTCGGGAACATCGTAGATCTTCTGACTGAGAAGGTTGATTATGGTGTTATCACTACAATGCTCCAAATACTATGACGTCCCCTTAAGATGCTTCACTTTCCCCGACTTCCAAATCTCTCAAACCTTGGAAGACCTCGAGAGAATCCTAAACCAATCAATCAAATAATATAACCCCTTTCCTAAGCTGGAAGAAGGTTTCTATTTGACTGAGATCTCACTCGCCTTGGGTATCAATGCCAACAAGTTAGTGGCCAACTAGGGTATTAAGGGATAAGTCAAGGGATTAACCCAAAAATTCCTCGAAGCCCATGCCTGGGAAATGTTAAAGGAAGAAAGACCTGAATTCTGCAGTGTAACATTGGCACTCCTGATTCATAGAATTATTCTCTTCCCAAATCTGGACAAGTTTGTAGATCACATAGAAGTTGAAGTTTTTCTAACAAAGAACCCAGTGTCTTTGCTACTTGTTGACTTCTATCATACATTTCATACAAGGCATGAGAAGAAGGGAGGTATTTTCCTTTGTTGTGCTCCTCTATTGCATCTATGGATGAGGGACCGTATGCCTCAACATGGGACTTTAACTCAAAGCAATCTGACATGGCCTCAGAAGTTCGCATCTCTTTCCACCAGCTCAATTTTATGGTACAAGAGAGAATGGGATACGAAAGACGTCATTGCAAGAAGTGGAGGGTTCCCAAACGTACCCTTAATAGGAACGCAAGGTTGCATCTACTACAACCCTAATATACTAAAAAGACAACTAGGGTACGCCATGTTAAGTCTTCCATAGGAAAGAGACTTCATTCCCTTCATCGTCAATACTGTGGACCCACTCGATTCAAATGTGAAGAGAGTACGAAAAGCTTGGACGAACATAGTTCGTATTGACCAAGAATGGGGTAAGAAAAACATCCTAGCCAAGGAAACTTACTTTGTGTGGGTAAAAGAGAGGGCTAGGGTTGTTAAGATGCCATTTATGTTTGATCCTTCTTCATTCTTGTTGATGCCCAAGCCCAAGCATATCCTACAAGAGGACATGGATAAGCTTACCAACCAAATGGTAGAGCTTGAGTTGGAGAACGCTCAATTACGAGTCCAACTCAACTGTGCTAAGGAACGTAACCACGTCTTGGAGGATAAGTGTAAGCAAGTTTGTGACAAATCCGAGGATAGAAAGAAGAGGCTCCAAATAGCTGAAGGATAGAGAGTTTGGGTCGGTGGAGCTCTACAAGGAGCTAATTCTGAGCTAGACTTCCGCAACAAAAAGTTGGATCAAGCGTACCGAGTCATCAAGGACCTTGAGAAAACTATCGAGAGGTTAAGTTCTATGAAGAAAGAAGCAAGGGAAGACTATGAAGTCCAACTTATCTATCTAAGGACCACTCTCAAGGAGTGTAAGGACCTCATAACTAAGGAACAGTTAGAGAGAGAGAAAAGATTCACTGAAGCTTCTTGTGCGAGCAGTTCAATCTCGGACGAGCTTGCGAACAAATCAAGAACCTCAAGAGGGGGATCTATGACCATGCCTATGTAGAGTTGCAAAACGATTCTAGACATTGGGATGAGTGTTGTCGTGGAGTCGAAGTTGCCATTTATCAAAGGGATGGAATCATCCAGAATCTCCAAACCCTTTACGATGAGTGGAGGGACAAGTTGAAGGAGGCCGACCTGTCCATGTGCCTAGATAATACCCCTGAGGAGGCCTATCACTTCGTCAAATTCTGCAAGAAGACGATGGCCGAACTCATTACTGACATTGAGGCTCTCCGCAAGTCTCAAGGGGTCACTTTCTGGGTTGACATCTAGTTAGTTTATTTATTTCCACTACTTGTGTTTTTGAACTTCCATGTATTGTAACTTTTTTTCCCTTCAAAGGATGAATAAAGGCTTTATGATTCTCTCTATTGTGTTTCCTTTATCTTTGATTGTGAACATAAATCGTTAATTAATTCTTGTAATGAATAAACACGATTAATTAAAAAGAGCTTTGCATTAACATAAAAAAAAATCATGCATCATTTGCATTTTTCAAAACATTAAAACATTAAAACTCATCCATCTACCATTTATCTGATCAAAACCCTACTCCAAAGCTGACTTTTTGGTACAATACACGAAGACACTAGCAAGAAATCATGGAACAACTTCAACAGAACCAAGTTGCACTTCAGGAAGAGGTATCCCAGGTACGGTCCCATGTGGGGCAACTAATGGAGACTATACAGGCGGTCGCAAGGGGCCAGGAGGTATGGCGAAGATGCAGGAAAAAATGAACCAGCGGGCTAATACTGTGAATCCTTCTATTCCTCTGGTGGTTGAGACTCTGATTCCTCTTCCTCCTCAAGTTGACCCTCCAGTCCACATAGGCTCACCCGACAGTGTACCACATGTCAACCTTCATCCTCCTATTCATGGAAATAGACGATCAATACGATGCTTTCTTCAGCCCGAGGGCTGCCTCTCAATATGACGCTTTCAGTCCGGCAACCAATGAGGTGGAGAAGAAGGTAAAGGCTATTGAGGAGAAGCTCAAAGCAATGGAGAGTACATACACGTTGGGTCTTGATGCAGTAGAAATGTGCCTAGTGTCTGATGTTGTTATTCTAGCCATGTTCAAAGTCCCGGACTTTGAAAAGTATAAGGGAAACAACGACCCTAGGACTCACATTAGGGCATACTTTCGAAAGATGGTTGTTTATTCTGGTGATGACCGGATCTTAATGAATTTTTTTCAAGATTCCCTTAGTGGGGAATCCTTGGATTGGTATATGCAGCTTGAGGGCACTCATATTCGCACTTGAAGGGAGATATCTAAGGCATTCCTCAAGCAATATCAGTACAATACCGATATGGCACCTAACCGTACACAGTTGCAAAATCTGATGCAAAGGTCTGAGGAAACTTTTAAGGAGTATGTCCAAAGATGGAGGGAATTAGATGCCAGGGTACAACCCGTATTACTGGAAAGGGAGCTAATAGACATGTTTATGGGTAACCTACAAGGCCCATACCTTGACAGAATGGTAGGGAGCACTTCTTCGGGGTTTTCTGAACTAGTCTTAATCGGAGAAAGGATTGAAAATATGATTAATATGGGTAAGATCCAAAATTGTGCAAGTGCATCTGGTGCAGCAAAGAAGCCCTTTGTTCCTTAAGACAAAAAGAGAGAATGTAAGACCAGTGTCGCAGCCACCATCAGAACCAGAAACCCAACATATCAACAAGTAGCCATTGTGGCTCCCGTTCAATAACAACAACAAACTCTTGCTATTCCCATTAAACAACCACAACACCAACAACATATCAACCACATCAATAACCACGACAAAATCAACAATATTATCAGCCGCAACGGCAATGTTAACCACAACAATACCAACCGCAACAACAAAGATTAAGGAGCCCTGAGAGGAGCTTTAACCCAATACCAATGTCATATAGTCATATTTTTCCTTACCTTCTAAGGGGATCGCTTGTACAATTGAGAGAGTTAGGACCCCCACCAACGGTCCTTCCTCCCGAATACGACGCTAATGCCTGTTTTATGTTCCATTTTGGGGCTCCTAGGCACTCTTTTGAAAATTGTAAAGCGTTGAAATATAAAGTCCAAGACCTGATCGACTACAAGGCAATCACGTTTACGCCAAACGGCCCGAATGTAAACAACAATAATATTCCTCCTCATGATAAGTCAAATGTAAACATGGTGGAATTGGACAATGGAATGAAGGTGATAACCTATGTCAATGATTTGAAGACCCCACTTGTAGAAATCAAGAATGTCCTATTGATAAGTGACGTGTTCTCCGTTTGTGCTCAGACTTGTGAATACTTTTTAAAAGACCCACAACAATGTGAAGTTTTGAAGGTTTCTATTCAAGCTATAATGAACCAGGGAATATTGATAATTGATCGACCCTCCACTATCAAGGATGTCTCAACCCTTGAGATTCCGTAGGACGAAGTTCCCCTGCAAATCCCATATAATCTTTCTCAATTGACTCTTTCAGCAAACCCTGTTACTCCAATAATCATAAAATTTCCGACACCATTCCCGTACAACGACACCAGAGCAGTCCCTTGGATATATGACACACCAGACTACATCTATGGCCAGAAAGTACAAGCAGAACTAATCAAGTCTGATGACCTGTTGATAAGCATTGTTAGAACCGACGGTGTAACCAGAAGCGGAAAAATCTTTACACCAACACCACCTCCGACCAAGAATGATGATCCATCAACCCATGATAGGGGGCAAGGAAGTTGGTAATGCCCAACCAAGGCAAGGCCCTCCAGTAACCAATGAAGTAGATGAGTTTCTACGTATCATCAAAAGGAGTGGCTACCGAGGGGTTTAGAAACACAACCAAACACCTCCAAAATTTTAATGTTATCTATACTGATGTGCTTATAGGCCCACAAAGATGCTCTGGTAAAGTTTTTAAAGGTTGCCCATGTACCCCAAGAAATCTCGGTCTGTCAGTTTGAAGGCGTAGTCCACAATATAACCACCAGCTTGAGTTTGGGATATAAATGACACAAAGCTCCCCACTGAGGGAAGAAACCATAACAAATTCCTTCCACATCTCCATTGAGTGCGTCAACGCGGTTATCTCCAGAGATTTAATGGACACTGGATCCTCCCTTAATGTGATGCCTAAGGGCTCTTTGGCTAAGCTGACTATTGAAGGACTTGTCATGAAACCAAGCGAAGTGGTGGTGAGTGCGTTTGACGGGTCGAGGAAGACCGTGATCGGTGAGATAGACCTACCCATAAAGATTGGTCCATATACCTTCTTCATCATATTATTTGTAATGGATATCCATCCAGCATACAGTTGCTTGCTCAGAAGACCGTGGATTCATTTAGCTAGAGTCGTTGCTTCAATGCTCCACCAGAGGCTAAACTTTGTAGTGAACAATAAGCTGGTAGTGGTGGAAGGTGAATAAGATTTTATGGTAAGTCATCTGGAGTCGTTCTGCTATATTGAAGGAGAAAGGGAGATAAAGGAAATCACATTTCAATCGTTCGAGGTAATCAATGTTGAAATGATTTTCCTGATAAGGGATGAATCCCAAGAAAGTCGAATTTCCAATCGCCTCTCTTTGGGATGCTCAAACTATCATACAAAATGGACACCCTTTGGGTTGGGTAAGGATGCTTGAGCTGCCTGCCAACAAGGACAATATATTTAGGATACAATTCCCAGAATTTGAAGAAGCCTGCGCCGATAGGTACAAAGGGATCAGTGCTTCCGCTATCTGAATACTTCTAAAGTGATGGCTACCTTGATGATGACCATATTTGTTCCATGGAAGAAGACGTTGAAGATGTAGGACTGGTCTTCACGAAGACTGATGGAAGGGGTGCCACCAAGTGGGCCGAAATTGAGATACCGGAAGTAATTTTGATTAAAATGTAATTTCCCATGTTTTTCCTTTTTTATCAAAATAAAAAATAATACATGTCAAGGCCAAGGCATGTGGGAACCATTTGTAGGGGCCCATTGAATTTCCTCTTTAATCATTAATGAAAAGATCCATGTTTCGTAGTCAATTTTGTGATCCTTGTCTTTCATTTATTATTTCACCTTTTCAAAATGGCAATTTTCTTTTTGTTTTAAATATTCTTTTCGAATAATTTTTTCTTTCATATCAATAAAAGCATGAACCCTAAATCGTGTAGATCACCCTCGACAACCACTAATGACAATTATGTTATAGTCTCATACGACTTTGATAACCCGATTAATCAAGCTGATGAAGATTGTGAGAAAGATGCCGAGCTTCCAGAGGAATTAGCAAGACTAATCAAGCAAGAGGAAAAGTTCATCCAGTCGCACAAAGAATCAGTGGAAGTGGTTAACCTTGGAACAAACAAGGAAGAAAAAGAAGTCAGAGTCGCTCTGCTCTGTAAGACGAGGTGAAGACAAAACAAATCAAGCTTTTGAAGGAGTACATAAATGTGTTTGCATGGTCATACCAAGACATACACGGCCTCGATATTGACATCGTGGTCCACCATCTTCTTCTTAAGGAAGAATGCCCCCCATTGAAGAAAAATATACGAAGGACTCGTCATGATATGGCTAAGAAAATCAAGGAGAAGGTAGAAAAATAGCTCAACGCCGATTTCTTAGCAGTCTCTTATTATCCCCAATGGATTGCTAACATTGTGCCCATGCCTAAGAAGGACGGAAAAGTAAGAATGTGCGTAAATTATAGAGACCTGAATAGAGCAAGTCCCGAAGATGACTTTCCACCACCCCACGTTGACGTGTTAGTGGACAACACTACTCAGTTCTCTATTTTCTCTTTTATGGATGGTTTCTCCGGTTACAACCAGATCTGAATGGCTCAAGAAGACATGGAGAAAACCACTTTCATAACCCCATGGGGAACTTTCTCCTAAAAGGTCATGCCTTTTGGATTAAAGAACGCTAGTGCTACATACCAACGAGCCATTGTCACTCTCTATCACGACGTGATTCATAGAGAGGTCGAAGTCTACATTGACAATCGAGGAGGAACACCTTGTCAATATGGAAAATCTATTTGAGAGGCCAAGGAAGTCCAAATTAAGGCTTAATCCCACTAAATGCACGTTCGGGGTAAGATCCAGCAAATTGCTAGATTTTATTGTCAGCCAACATGACATTGAGGTAGATCTTGAGAAAGTGAAGGCCATACAAGATATGCCTCCACCCAAAACTGAAAAGGAAGTTTGAGGATTCCTAGGAAAATTAAACTACATTTCTAGGTTCATATCTCACCTAACGACCACTTGTGAGCCGATTTTCAAACCTATTCGAAAGGATCAAGTCATCATTTGGAATGATGATTGCCAAAGAGCTTTTGAGAAGATCAAGGAGTACTTGCAAGAACCTCCCATTTTAGTGCCTCCTGTACCCGGCAAACCATTGATCATGTACCTCACCGTCCTAGAGGGATCCATGGGATGCATCCTTGGTCAACATGACGAAATTGGTAGAAAAGAACACGCAGTATACTATTTAAGAAAGAAGTCCACCGATTACGAAAGTAGGTATTCGATGCTTGAAAAGACCTGTTGCGCATTAGCTTGGGCTGGCAAACACTTAAGGCAGTATGTAGCGGGAAATTCATGATCATCAAGCTATTGACAAGCTAGAGATCAAATAACAAGAGTCGCCACCACACTTTTATTGTTTCCAAGGGAAAAGGGAAAAAGTACGAACAAAACCCAAAAGTATGAAGTTTTCAAATCAAAACTAATAAAAAGTCAGAGATCACAGGTAAGGGGGTTGGTTACACAGAGGGAAGGTGTTAGCACCCAAAGTGTCTTAGGTACTCCTAGGGAGCCCTTTTTGTGTGCATATGTACTTGGTATAAAGTGATGTTTACAAATAAATAGAATGGGGGGATGAGAAAATAATTCATTAATTATATTTTTGTGTTTGACAAGACCTTCGGTCTTGTGCCTACGTACCAACATAAAAATGAGGGATCAAAACCTCGTAGTTCGTGATACAAATTTCAAAGTGGATGCATTGTTTTTAACAAAATTAATTTTGAAAGGCACAAAGGCCTAAAATGGTTTGAATGAGTTAGTTCTTTTTGGCTTTTTGAAATTTTAGGTCAAGTATAGTTAATTTTATTTACAAGTTTGATTTAAGAAAAGAAGTTTGAAAATGCAATGGCATAAGGCCAAAGTTTCTATCTTTTTGTAAAAGTGATCGAAGTTTAGAACAAAAGTAGTTCACACAAAGAAGATTTTGAAAAATGAAGGGAGAGATTTTGAAATTAAAGAAATGGGGAGAAGATGAAGAGACTACCCTATGTACAAAATTTAAAAGTTTAGAGTTGAAAAGATCTGACCAAATGGGTAGCAATCCAATAGACAAGAGTGTCAATAGAAACCCAGAATTCCCTTGGACTTTTAGAATCAAGCAACACACAAATGTACAATTATATTGTCTTGAAGAGAAGGGCATCAAATAAAGATAGCCACATCCAAGCTTATCCATTCCATGATCTTCTTCAAAATAGCCCATGTAACATATGAATTCCATAAGTCACGGGTTCAAAATAACAGCTTCACAATGATTATGTTGCAGATGAACTTAGAGATGTCTTCAAAAATGTATCAGATGAAGTTTCAAATTGCAAGCACTTAGTTTCTTAATAAGTTGGCATTGGCCAAGTCCTTTAGCATAGGAAGGTTGCCTAGATTCTAAGTTCATTTGTCCAAGTTCAAACCAACAGTCCACTCAAAAGTGTTTTAGGGTTTATTGTTGTTATTATGTACATTAATGGTCAAAGGCCACACAAGCAAACAAAGTATACAAACAAAATATATCACACAATATGGTCCAAGTGGACAAAGTGAAAATTGCATTAACATAAACAATTAGAATGATATGAACAATGGCAAATGAAATAAAGTGCTAAAAGTAAATTGCATTAAAGTAAAGGCTTGAAATTAAAAGTTAGTAGTTAATAGGTTACAAGTTAGTATTGTTTTACTTTTGCTTTTTATTTGAAGTCATTCTTTGGAGAACACTCAACCCACTTATCACAAGCATGAATCCTTGAACCAAGACATCTTCCAAAGGAAGGAAAAAAGGCCAAGTTTCCACACAATACCATGAAAGAGGGGAGACTTACAATCTCACTAATTAGAATGCTTATGCCTTTTATGTCACAAATTTAGCACTATGTTAAGCAATCGTAATTGGACTTATGTAGAAGTCACAACTATTTGAGGCCAGACAATAAAATTTTGGTGTTAATGCATGTTAGAGACATAGTATTATGAACTATGCTCATGAAACATACCACACACAAAAAGAATATGCAAAAGGGGTGGCCTAATCTCATCCATACTCATGTCAATTTTTCAATCAACTAGCCTTAGGATTTTGAGATATCATAGGCCAAATGGAATGAATGAATGAAGAAAGAGAATAAGATGAAGTGGATGGGAAATGGATCAAAACACAAATTGGTCAAAGGGGGACTTTTACCAAATTAATATCATCCATTCATTTTGGGAGATGGAATGTACATTCCATCAATCCCCTAAATCCAATGATATTAATTTGACAAAGTCAAATCAACCTTGACCAAGGCCCAACAACAAGAGTTAAACGTAAACAAGTCATCACAATTGCTAAACAAATTTATTTGGCATTTATTCAAATTAAAATACTAAAATAGTGCATTTAAATTAAATATGGTTTGTCCAATTTCTAAAATCTCATCAAAACACCAAAGAAATGGCCATGAGATTTATCATAGGTCAAATGACCTTGGAGAAAAAAATTCATAATTTTTCGACATTTAAAAATACTTTTAAACAATTAAAAACAAATGCAAAATCAATTAATTCATGAAAAATATTAATAATGATCCAAAAAATAATTTTAATTCAGAATATGAAAGAGAAAAATATTTGAAATTTTTTGGTGAAAGTCCCATATTTTTTGGATCAATATTGAATTTAATATGAATTATTGAAAATAATGCAATTAAAATATCAGAAATAACGTGGACCACTTGATCTCCCTCATTAATTGAGGTGGCAGATCAAGTGGCCAGAAACACGCGTTCCACCATGCACATGAGTCAGCACGTAATAGGCATGGTATTCAAAAGGAATGACCCAGATTAAAACAAATGAGATGAATCCTATGGCTGTGAGAGATGCCAACACATCGCCGGAGCTATAGCTCCGGTCTTCTTCTCTGGTGGACCTCATCGGACTGGTCCACCATCAACCATCACCAAAATTAAAAACAAAGACATGATTTTAAAGTAAAAACGGCACTGAGTTCGAATCTGGCCTCAATTCACTCTAACTCCTAGTATATTGAGAGATACATGGAGTTGAAATTTGAGGTACATGAACTGAGTTGCTTCGATTTGGCCTCAAAGCAACTCAATCTTCTTGCCTACATTGGTAGGACTTCTGACAACCAAAGAATCAATAAAATTGAGAAAGAATTTGAGGGAATCGAAGAGATCAAAATTTCTGGGAAATACCTTCAATGGAGGTCTGGATTCAACTTATCTTGATCTTGCTTGTGCTTGATCTCACTCCACTTGCTTGCAGAAGAAGGATTGTATGCTTAAAAGGCTGCGGATTCCTGGAGATTTAAATTTCAAAATAGTGAAAATTCAACCTCAAATTCAAATGAATTTCTCAGGTTTATCCTTTGCAAAGTGAGGATTAGAGATGGGGGATCAAAGTTGGCGCGAATCTATGTTCATTGCTGAGCATATGAGGCTCTATTTATAGCTGAAACCATTGATATTTGCACACTTGAAATCACTTTCCAAATTTGTTCATTCGTGATGCATGGGTGCATGGGTCGGCATAGGCCCATAAAATCATTGCCATAAGTCCACAAATAAATGTTAGGTAGTCTGAATTCAGCTTGGACTGCAAGGCAAGTGTGCATTTGGATTTGAAGTTTGATCCTTGCTAAGTGATGTCACCATGTTCATGCCATGCGCAGCCTATGCATTCCTTGTCCAAAATGAATAAATTTGAGCCCTTTGGAAAGGTGAGATCAAGAGGAACAACTTTCAGGTACAACACTTTTTCATTTGGACCTTAGAACTTAGAGAAATTTGAGGTGGAAGTTTGGAAATTTTTGACATATCAAAATTTTTCTAGGTGTCAAGCCATATGTCTCAATATTCCACCTTGCTTAACTTTTTATATGAGCTTTAAATGAGAAACGTGTCTTTATCAAAGTCGTAGCTCTTTCAAAGAACTTAAAAATGGTCACCAATTTCATGTCATTTGGATTTGAAATGATAGAGTTATGCATTTTTTAAGTTTGGAAAAATCACTTGGTCAATGGTATATGTCAAAAGTGACCTATAATGTAACCTCATATCACATGCTCAAAAAAGTTGAATTAGATCCCACTCCAAACATAAAATTTGAAGTAGACACATTTAATTTGATTTTTCAACTTGTAAATCTGTCATCTCATAAAAATTGAGCAAGTTATGGCCTTGGGAAGTTGACTTTCAAATTAGGGTTTAGACAAAATGACCAATAATGTTTCAACATAGAAAATGATTTTCCAAGCAAAACTAGCTCTAGGTATCAACATGAAAGTTGTTTGGAATGTCATTTAGAGTAAGTTGTCTCTTGGAATCATTTTCATATGGTGAAAATTGTAGGAGATAGGGTCTAGGGAGACCCAGTTTTGATCAGATGAATTCATCTGGCCAACCACCATCAACCAACTTGCTAACTTCCAATCCTATTGACTTTCTTGGCTCATGGTAGATCATATATGCATAAGATGATGAATTTGTAAGTGTCCCTTGATAAATTTGATCAATTGGTGAGATAGCTTGTTGGAGAAGTTACTCAAGATACCCAGTCAAACTAGGGTTTCCAAGGCAAATCACCCTCAAACTCTTGAAGAAAACTGAATCAATATAACATGTAGAGAATATTGGGACTCATATATGATGTTCATAACCATTCTTGAATCAATTCTTTGTTGTGCTCTTTGTTCATGAGGGTCTCAAACCCTAGATGTGAACTTGATGAATCAATGGAATCATGCCCTTCCTACAAAAGAGTTAGACAAATGCAAAGACATATTTTTGGTTTTTTGTTTAGTGAAATGATAAAATACAAGTATGATATAATCACAAAGTGCTTGGTGATCTCTCCCAAAACAAACCCAATGAAAGAGGGGTAAGGAGGATGCCAAGGTATGATCCCAATGCTAATGCTTATGATGGAATTGCATGGGGGATCTTAGGGTCAAAATTGGGGTCTTACACAGTACATGCTCACTCATACAACATTGTTGATCTCTAAGATGGACCCCATCAAGTACATATTTGAGAAGCCTGCTCTGACCAGGAGAGTAGCCCAATGGCAAATAGAATGAACTGAGTATGACATCCAACATGTCACTTAAAATCCCATCAAAGGAAGTGTACTTTACGACTATCTCACGCATCAGCCTTGGAAGACTACCAGTCTATGCATTTTGAATTTCCTGATGAATATATCATATTTATTAGGGATTGCAACATCCCCGACCCTGAGGGAGAACCCGATCCTAGGTCCCGTTGGACTTTGGTTTTTGATGGAGCTTCTAAAGCTCACGACAATGGCATTGGGATTGCAACATCTCTCTTATATTGCATAGATGCGGTCTTGCCATTTGAAGTAGACATTCCTTCCTTGAGGATTTTGACCAACGTTAAGCTCGACAAAGCCGAATGGGTTCAAGCCCGATTTGACCAGCTGAACCTCATTGACGAGAAATGTTGGCAGCCATCTGACACGACCAGCTTTATCAAAAGCGCATCAAGAGGGCACACAACAAGAAGGTCTTCCCCCGTAGCCTCGAGGTTGGAAACCTTGTATTGAAGAAGATTCTGCCCACACACATCGACCCAAGGGGAAATGGAGTCCAAATTATGAAGGCCCATATGTTGTGAGAAAGGTCTTCTCTAGAGGAGCCTTAATCCTTGCAACTATGGACGGTGAAGATCTTCTAACCCATGTGAATGCGGATACACTAAAAAAATACCATGCTTAAAAAAAGAGAAATGAAAAAGAAGAGAGAGCCCGATAAGTTGAAAACCAGAAAAGGTGACTTATACAAAAATGGGTATCCTAGTAGACTGAAAACCCGAAAGGGCGGTCTAGGCAAAAATTAGGGATTTAATAAAAGCGAGAGGATGCAACCCGCCAAGAATCTTTCTTTAATCCTCACCAAGTCAATCCAGTGGCTTCCCCAACAAACAAGTCCCATCACTCTCCTTCTGAAAGGAAGATCAAAGGACGACTAAAGGCATATAGACTATAGCAGAGTTGGAATTTGGTGGAAACCCAAGATGTTTCATTGCCATTATATTTTTTCAATTTCCTTTCATAATCACCTCTTTTAGGAATTGCTTCTTTTGTATAAATTCACCCATTTTAGGACCATTTATCAATAAAATCAGTTCCATCATACGTGCTCAATATTTTTACTTTTCCTGCTTTGTCCGCGAAATACGATTTTTTTCTCAAAATGATATTACATTGGAAAATTTTGGCTGAAAACACCCTTTTTCAAATAAATTTTTTAAGGGAAACAACACCAAATTATATTTCTTTCAAAAATTTCTAAAGGTAACCAAAAACTCATTTGGTATCCCCAACCTAAAAGCGCCATGCAGTCTTGTGGACTTGGCCAATCATTTTTCCCAGCAGGAATCCTCAACCTTTACACGCAGTGCTTGCTTGGACATCAAATTCCAATTTCTCAAGTACCCGAAAGTCGGTACACTTTCCCCAATCACCCTTTTAAGCCCAATATCCATTGGAACCCCTTAGATATATTCCTCACAAAGTTCAATCATACTTGGCATAATTTGCAGACCTAGCATCTGCATAATTCCCCTACAACAATCTGAACATACATTAACATTTTGCAGACATAACATCGCATCATAAGTATCTTCTAAAAAAACTTATAATAGGTTCACCAAAATTTAGAGTTTCCCAACCGTTGTTAGGAATTTTCTCCAGTAGAGTCAATTTTCAATGTCTCCCTAAACAGAATCAGGTATTTCTAGTCGTTCCTAGGGATCGTCACTGAACTGCCATCTTCTCTCAATTGGGTTCCCCATAAGAGTCAGGTATTCTTAGCCGTTGCTAAAGAATCGTCATTGTACTCCTTCTATCCCTAGAGAGTCATCACAACATTATCATTCTCCTATAGTCATATTTTCTTAACAGTTGTTAAGATTCTTCATTAAACTCTCCATTTTTTATTAAACATGGGGTATTTTGGGCTCTTCCCCCAAACCTAGTCAAATTGTTTATAACCATGGCTATAAATCATCTTTGAAATTCCTTCCCCAGCATGAGTCAGGTATTTCGATCTTCATGAGGAATCTTCACTGACATGCTCCTTCTCCCCAACATATGTCAGGTATTCCATCCATTGCTAGAAATCATCATTGAGTTTCTAAAATTTCCTCACCATAGTCAAATATTCTAGTCGTCGCTAAGAATCGTCGTTGTACCTTTTTGATAAATTTACCCCTAGTCAAGTCAGGCATTCCATCCGTCGCTAGGAATCATCATTGAACGACTTCTTTCCCCACATAGTCGGGTATTCTAGCTATCGCTAAGAAGTGTCACCGTACCTGTTTATATCCAGCTAAGTCAGGTATTCCAGTTGTTGCTAGGAATCGTCGCCGAACCTAATTTTTTATTCCTCTCTGGGTCAGGTATTCTAGTCGTTGCTAAGAATCATTACTGAATTCACTTGGGTTAGTCCCCAGTAGATGTCAGGTATTCCAGCTTATTTGTTAATCTGCATTATCTCTAACCGAATGCTTAATTCAGAAAACCGGAACATAATTCATACAGTATCATTAGTGTCGCATTGATTGTTAGTGTAATTGAATGGGATTGAGAATCCGTTTAAGGAATTTAAGCTATAATAATCTATGATAAGTCAGAACCCGAATCAGTAGATCAACTTATTTATAAATTATGCTTTTATCTTAGTCAATTATTTTTTATTGTCCTCTTAGTCGAAACCAACCCCCTTCCCCCTAATTGTTTCAATTGGTTAAAGATTCATACAAGAGTCCTTGTGATACGATACTAGAGTTTCGCTTCCCTAGACTATTGTTCTTAATTACTCGCTTTTTACCCATGTGCGACAGTGGATCAAATTGGTTCTTCCTCTTTCCATTGAAAAGAGTTAAGCCATCCTTTTGACTGATAGTTTTACAGGACTTTTGACTGAAAATAATGTCATAACCATTGTCACTTAATTGACTTATGGAAATTTGATTATGCATTAATCCTTCAACTAAAAGAACATTAGTTATGGAAGGAAGTGTATTGTTACCTACTGTAAGACCCCAATTTTGGGCCCTAAGATCCCTCATGGCCCATATCATATCATATCATAACCTCAAGGATCATTGCATGCCTTTGTCCCCTCCTAGTGGGTAGGTTGCCTTGGTTTGTTTCTTGATCACCAAGCATACTTTGCATTTGTATATCTTTGCTTTCATATGTTTATCATTCAAAAAGTACAAAAATATTGTCAGTCTAACCTTTTTGCTTGCAGTTGAAGCCATCATCAGCAATTAGGTCAAAGTCAGTCATTGATCAGTCAAAGCAATGGATGGTGGCCATTCTTGCAGAATTTGGGCACCATGATCAATAATCAAGAGTTCATATATCTTGAGACATCATTTGAAGTCAAGTTCTCAAGGAATTAGGGTTTGGAATTCATCAGGAGTGCTTCAGTCATCCAAAACCCTAGAAAAGTCAAACTTGGTCAACTGAGGATTTAATCAGGATTTGATGGATAGAATTGATTTGAAGGAGCTCATTCATGCTTATATAAGCCTCATATATCATGTCAAACCTCATCATGGAAGAAAATCAAGTCAATCAGAAAATTTCCAGAAATAGAAAGTGGACCTGTAATTTCAACTGCCAAAAGTGGAAACTTCTTGATCTTAACTTACATCATGATACAAGCTTCAAATGAATTTTTGCCCAACATGAAAGTTGAAGATCTTGTTCTCCCATTTTCAAAAAGTCCAAGAACTCTCAAATCCCATGTATGGTTGTCAAGATATGATCAATTCATTTTCAGAAATTTGTGAACTTCAAAGAGCCATATCTCTCAAACCATAAGGCCAAATTTGGTGGGGTTTTTTCCTACAAACCACATTTTTCATCCTCTTTCCAAAAATATAAATTTCACTCATCAAAACCTTACCAATCAAAATGGCATTTTTGGACCTTTTTCATTTAAAATCAAAGTTTGACCAATGTTTGACTTTTTGATTTAAACACTTTTTGCACATTTTGCCAATTGGGATTCACTTTACATGTTATTTGAAACTTGCTCCAATTCCAAATTCATGCCCATTCCACCACTACACTACCATTTTGGACAAAAATTCAAAATTGGCAATTTGTGCAAAAGGCTTCACATAAGCAAGGCATGATTAGCAATTCAAGTACAGACAGAAAACAGCAATTAGAATGTGGTCTGTGCAGCATGTTTGTAGGCCCACTCGAGCAGATTTCACACCTCCACTTCATTTGTACAAGTTTAGCAAAAATGCAAAATGCTTCATTAAGACATAATTGGTTTAGCATTTCATTAGTGGAGCTTAAACAGACTACATAAAGTCAATCCTCTGCTGATTGCAACCCTAGTTTTTGCAGCCTACCATCACAAAAACACTCTCACTCTCATCTTGCATTTTAGCCAAAGCAGGATTTCTGCACAAACCATTCGAAAACTCAAGCAGTCCTTGCATCTTTCATCATCCATCATCACTATGAGTTGGTTCCAAGTATAAAATATTGGCTGGAACTTCATCTTCAGACCCTGTTTTCTCCAAGCATCTCCAATGGAAGTTTGAGTTGTGGAAGCTTCAAAGCCTTGCTGAGCTCGTTTCCTTTAAGATTCCATCATTCCATAACATTGTGGGCACCTGTTTGCACTCGAATCAACCAAAACAACACTGCAGCATCGAGTTCTTCGAATCAAGTAAGATTTTCGACTTTCTTATTTGTCTAAACCATGCCATGTATCATGTAGGTCTTCTTGTGCTGATCATTTTGAGCTATGAGTTTGTAAAAATGGCTGTGTATTTTTGAAGATATGCTGACCTGAAGTTTTGTGCACAAATGTTTTTTGCTCGAATCTCACTCTATAGTGTGTTATACTGAAAACCATTGATGGATTTGTGTTGATGGATGTTTGATGATGCTTTTAGCATGGTTAATTTTAATTTCTGGGCACATGAAATTTTCGAACTCATGATGGTGATGAATGTATGCTGTTGTGTTTAAACCCTAGAGCTATGCACCAGGAATTTCTCATGATTGTTTGGTTTGTTGTTTTATGATGTGTTTTGCATGAAGAACATTCTCAATTGCCCTGCTCTGTGATTGATGCAATTCGAATTCTGTTTTGATGATGAACTTGGTTGATGAACATGAAGCATGCTGTTGTGTTAAAACATTTGTACCTTCCCAGAAATATGGTTTCATGTACGCATAAGTGTTGGCTGTTGTTGTTGTTTGTGATCACCTGAACCATTTCCACTGCAATTGCTATTTACCATGCTGTTTGGATTTCGCGTGTTGGTGATGAACCATGAAACTGAATATGAATGCCCTGCTGTTGTTTATGATGAAAGCATGAAGATGCATGATACATACTGATTGTTGCTACATAAACCATGCTGCTGTTTGCAACCTACCCTGTCCAGAATTTCCACGATTAATTGTTTGCTTGGTCGATTGGTTGCTGTTGCTTGATGTTAATAATGCCATGCTGTTGTGTTTTTTTGCTTGGTTTGATTTTAGTTTGATGATTTTTGAACATGATAACACGATGCCTTGCTGCTAAACCCTGCCATGATAAACCCTGTTATTTTTCCAGAAAACTAGCTCATATATGTTGGTTGCTGTATGTCTGTTGGTGTTTAAAGTTTGTTTAAATGTTGGTAACAATACAATGAGCTTGCCCTGCTGTATGTAAACCCTAGGGTTTCTAAAACAGAAAATATGAAGCTCCTTTGGCCAATACACTGTTCCATTGGCTGAGAGCCAATAGGAACATTTCATTTCGCAAGGCCAAAACGCAGCACTTCAATAAGTGACTGCGGATATTACCAAACTGCCATTGTTGACCTTGTTTGACCATGCATTTTGTTCATGTTGCATCCAAATTTCATCCAACTTCCATAATTAATTTCTCTTTCACATTTCATCCAAAAATTATGAAATTTTTTCCTCATGTTCATGAATGTGTCCTCTATTTTATCATGATTTTTAATTAATTTTCCATTGGCTGGATTTTTTAATGATAATTGATTTTCCAACATGTATGCCAAAATGATACCTTGTGCCATTCTCTTTGTGAAATACTCATGTCATATCCTTTGAGCCTGAAATTTTTTGTGATGAAACTAGACTCCTTGACCTTTGTTTCCATATAGAGTTTGTGCATTTATCATGTGTGGATTGAGAGTTATGATTTTCTGAAGTTATGTGTTACATTTGGTACTACATGAATGATATGCATCTTCCCATTTTTTGTTCACATGCTTCCTTACATCCAAATGCTCCCCAATTTTGCATGAATGATCCCTCATATGTCTAGTTTGTATATGAATTTTCTTGGAATTAATCATGCTGTTTCCAATTTGATTGTGAATTTTCTTCCATGCTTAGTCTTTTGTTGACTTTTTGTGATACACATTGCCAAATCCTTTGTGAAATTCTCAAATCTTATTGTATGACCATGAAATTTCATATGTGATAACTAGACATCTCAAGCTTTGCATTGGTGTTAATTTCACTCATTTCTCTTCTGTTTTCAAATTGATATGATTTTTTGAAGTTGACCCATGCTTGTTGACTTTCATCATGCTTACTTGAATTTGGTTTGACTTCATGATTTTACTTGACTGCCTTCCTCTCATCCAAATGCAATGAAATTTGACATGCTTGCCATGCTAGATGTTAGGATTGAGTGTGATTTATTTCATGATTTTTGAGATTGTTTGAGTTGACTTTTGAAAGAGGTCTTGCTGTTGACCTATTTGTGCTCCTTCTTGCCATGCTTTGCATCCTTTTGCATATGAAATGACATTGATGCATGATATAATTATGAATCCAATTGAGAATGCTTCCTGAATGTTTAAACTTGATTTGGGTTGACTTTTCCTTGCTGCCTTGACTTTTTCTTTCATCTTCGACCCTAGGCTAGTCCTAGTGGTCTTCTGAGCTTATGTTGAGTTCATCTGTTTCAGGTTAAGCACCAATGCCTTGAGGATCATTCTAATGCGCTTGAGTTTGATTGTTTAATGTGCTAACTTTTGTTTTGTAGGTGACTCATATGCTTGAGTCTTTGTGCCTTGCACAATTGATCCCTCTGTGGTTGGCTTTTGTTTATCCATTTGCCTTTGATTTTGACTGTTGAACTGTTTGCTAATAAGTTTGACTTTTTCAGGTACTTTAGTTGCCTAAGTTCTTTGAACTTGCTTGCTTTGCTATTTAGCATTTGCTTTGAGGTATAAACCTTTCTTCTTCATGTAGTCTGGAGACCCGGTCTGTTATTTGACCGGGCAAACTGTCTGAAGTCCTCCTTAAGAGGCAATGCCTGTGTGTGTTTAAATTTGTCCTAAGCAGGAAAAGTCCTCATTTGAGGCAATTGGTGGAAGGTAGGGATAAGCAATCTATCCCCCATTATTCAGTGTGTCCTCTCTTTGCTCCCATTACATGGTTGAAGCAATGAGATAAATACCCAAGATCTAATCGAGTCAATAATGTGGAGAGAGTTCCTACTTTCTGAACTCCCAGACTTTCTTTGATGCTCTCTCTGATCTGAGATAGAAGCAATGAGGCACACCCCTCATCTCCTTTTCATCTGCTTCACCTGAGCCCCTCAATGGCCAGGTTAAGAGCGACCTTCACCTATTACAGTGGACTTTCAAAGTCAAACCCTCTTGTGTGAGCCCCCATTGTTTGGCTATAGAGTGTGCTGTTTGATATTCATTGATTGTTTGATTGCTTCATATGCACTTGCTTGCCTGTATGTTATGCATCTATCATCATCATCAATTGCCATTAATGCATGATCATCTCATTTGCTTTTTGTGATGCTATCATTGTTGTTTGCCCATTGAGGTCAATTGTAAGTCCATTGCTTTGGCATTTGCTCCTGTGATATGGAAGGATAGAGTGTAAGACCTCATTGGTCACTCATATCTTCTGTTTTATCTGTTTGTATGGGAGGATACAGTTATAAGTCCCTGTAAGCTGGCATCTGTTATCCTGTGATCATAATTTGATCTGTTTGATTTGTATGTGAGGTTGCAGTTATAAGTCCCTGTAAGTTGGCATCTGCTTTCCTGTGATCATAGTTTGTTTTATCTGTTTGTATGAGAGGTTGCAATTATAAGTCCCTGTAAGTTGGCATTTGCATTCCTGTGATCATATTGTTGCTTTTGTTCTTGTATGTGAGGATCCATTGTAAGTCCCTGTAATGTGGCATTGGATTTCCTAGGACCATACTGTGGAGTTAACCTAAGTCCAGATAGATTGGCAGTTGACTTCCATGTTTCATTCTTGTTTTCTTCTGTGGAGATTAGTGTAAGTCCATTGAGTGGCATCTGATATCCATTTCTGTTTTAGGAGACTGGTGTAAATCCATCTATTGGTATCCGGTATCCGCTTTTTATTTCTTTGCCTGTGGAGATTAGTGTAAGTCCATAGAGTGGCCTCTGATATCCCGTTTTGTTTTAGGAGATTGGTATAAGACCATTGATTGGCATCCAGTATCCGCCTTTCTTTGCTTTCTTTGTTTATTATTATTCATGGCCATTCCAAAGGACACACTTGAATCATCTTCTATATGATTTCAAGAAGTGAACTCTTCTAAGAAGTTTTACTATCCATTCATCCATTCATCATTCATTATGTCCTAAACCTTTTCACACTTTATCTTTCAAATTTGACATAAGTGTTGTGCAAACATTTTCATGTTTTCAAATCAAAAACCTGGACCCCAAGTCCTTGACTTTTTTCAAACTCCATTTCATAATACTTCTTTCAAATCAATCTTAATCATACTCTGACTTCATTTTCACAATCACAATCAATTAACTCCACTCATTCACTTGTTTTGGCTTTGTCCATTAATCTTTTCATGCATTAGCCATAGGCTTCAATTATCATTGTGGTTGATGTAAAACTTGCCTATCCTTAGTGAGTCGACAGTAAGACTTCCGTACTGAAAACAGGGCTAACCCCTCTAGTACGTCGAAGCTATCCTCGCATGGTGGATGTTGTTTTTGGTCGAGTGTTCTCCCATTGATAATGAAAAGCCTCAGTGCTTGTGTTTAAAACTGAATCCACCAACTTTTGGAAATCTTTTAGCCGAACTACGGCGTTTTGATCCTTACCTTTGATGGAAGGTACGTAGGCAGCGGGTTCATCCGTTCAAACCCAATAACCCAATAATAAAGCTTGTATATTCTTTTCTCATCATCCCAATCATGTTTGCACAATCTTTATGTCATAACAAATCATCATCTTTTACAACAAGTGTGAAAAGGGCTCCCTAGGAGTACCTAGGACGTAGTGGGTGCCTAACACCTTCCCATTGCGTAATTTACCCCTTACCCAGAATCTCTGATCTTTTTTATTAGTTTTCTACGTGTAAAACTTCTTAGGCTTTTGTTCGCTTTTTAGCCAGTCCTTTGGATAAATAAAAGTGCGGTGGCGACTCGAAATTTCATTGTATCTCTTGCTTATGGTTTAATCGATAGATCATATAGCGACGAATACACCGCTACAGGAAAAGTGGCGACTCTGCTGGGGATAAAATCGATCCTTGGTGGTATTGCCTACTTTTCACCCTTGTTGTGCTATATTGTTATTTATCTGACATATTTTTGTACAATTTGGGATCACTGTATTGATTGTAATGTGTGAATTGCTTGATATACATTGCTGTTTGCTTTGGTGATCTGTGAGATGAGTTCTATACCCGAACTCGAGTGCACTCTAGGATAGGAGAATGGCATAGTCTTGTCGACTGGTGTGGAGTAGTCCTTAGCCAGTTGACTTGCGAGTCCATTCACTTGGTGGAGGTCATGTTGAACTAATAATGTCACACAAGTTATTTGTGGTTAGGCATTATTCTTTCAATCATGTGCCGCAGAAGCCAAGGACCGTAGTTTACCAAACCCATCTTGGCCTATTTTTAGGACCGTAGTGCGGAGGTCGTTCAGATGTCAGTTCTGATACGATTGTTACGCGATACTACACTCATAAGAGTTTCTCTTGAGAATATTCTTGGAATACGAGTATTCGTTCCTCCGAAAATATTCGAAAGATGGAACGATGATTATGGGAACCTCTGATAGAACATGTCTGGCAGGTTTAAACCCTAGTACACTCCCTTTGGGTGGTTCTTAACCGAGACTCCATGCTCGTGACTCTCAACAAACCCGTGATTCGTGGTTGAGTCGTTCAAACATTGTTAATATCAATGGATCCCGGATCAGGTGTAAAACCTAAAATCCATCAAAGCGGCTGGTTGATATTAAGAATGTCTGAACTGGTTCATGTACCGTTAATATCAATGGAACTTGGGTGTCGATAAGGTGAAAACCTAAATCCACCAAAATGGATGATTGATGTTAGGGATACATAGGGCTTTCCCACGACCTTTGTTTGGTGTGCTTTGTTTGATCCTTGAGTGTGTTTGTTGCATTCATGCATTCACGCATTCATCCGCATTCATGTCATCAAGAGAGAAAATTTTCAAGGAACTTAAAGGGTTATTTGCAAAATTTTCAGACATGGAAAGACCAAAGAGGTATACAAAGAAGTACAGCTTCAGACAGCCTGATGTCAAAGAGTTAAGGAATCTGACATCATATGTATTAGATCCCTTGGGTTTCAAAGCTCGCTATGGGAAGCTTCTACCTCTGCTCACCACTCAGGTTGATGAAGGATTGATGAGTACTCTGGCTCAGTTCTATGATCCGTTGCATCATTGCTTCTTATTTCCGGACTTCCAGTTGTTGCCAACTTTGGAAGAATACTCTCACCTCATTGGGATTCCGATTCTGGATCAAGTGCCGTTCAGTGGCCTAGAGAGTATTCCATCTGCTCGAGAGATTTCCAGTCTGTTGCACATAGATGAAGATCTGATTAGAGCTAATCTGACTACCAAAGGCGGAATTCAGGGTTTTCCTTCCGAGTTCCTCATTGCCCAAGCTACCTTTTATGGGAAGGCCATGAGTGAGGATGCCTTTGAGGCTCTATTCGTATTGCTTATCTATGGATTGGTGCTGTTTCCCAACTTTGACAAGTTCGTCGACAGGAACGCCATTAGGATCTTTTCAGTTCTTAATCCAGTTCCGACCTTGTTGGGTGATGCATATGTCTCCATGCATCTGAGGAATATGAAGAATGGAGGAGTCATCGTCTGCTGTTTACCCCTGCTGTACAAGTGGTTTATTTCGCACTTGCCGCAGACAGTTGCTTTCAAGGAGAACAAGGGATGTCTACGGTGGTCTCAGAGACTCATGTCTCTCACCAATGATGATATCACCTGGTATGATCGCGTGTATGATACCGTTCAGATCATCGATTCTTGTGGTGAATTCCCCAATGTGCCTCTTCTTGGTACATGTGGTGGGATCAGCTACAACCCTACGCTTGCACGTCGTCAGCTTGGGTTCCCCCTAAAAGATAAACCCCATAACATTCTGTTAGAAGGTGTATTCTTTCAGGAGGGTAAAGATCCCCAAGGCCTGAAAGCCAGATTTGTCCGCGCTTGGCGCAATATTCGCATAAAGAGTAGGAATGAATTGGGTCCAAAGAACTGCATTGCTTTGGAGCCCTATACCTCTTGGGTCAGACAGAGGGCTGCTACCTACCTGATGCCATATGATCATCCAAGACCTACATTGTTGGATGTGGCTGGGCCTTCAACCCTCCCTACCCAACGTGTAGAGGAGTTGAGAGAAGAAGACCTTTCGCGTGCCTGGATCCGCGAGAGAGAGGAATTGCTGCAGCAGCTCAAGGAGAAAGATGCTATGATTGAATTTCTCGAGCACCGAGTGATCGACGATCCGAACGACGCTTGGACTTCTCTGCTTCCTCAGTCCTCCAAATTCTGGAAAAGGAAGTATGATCAACTTGCTAAGGAGAAAGCTGATATGGAGGCTGCCTATGAGAGAGAGATCAAGAAGTTGTGCACTTCTCGTCTTCCAGCATCCCGAGCTAATAGGGATCCATAGGATGTCATTTACCTTTTCTCTTTGTAATATTTAAAGGAATGCTGTACTTCTTTGTCTTAATATTTTGAATGAAATATTTTCCATGAGCAATCAAAATGTTTAAATATTCGAAATATTGCAAATGAATACCCTGAGGGTTCCTTGAAAATCAAAGCATTTGCACAAGCATTTCATGCATCATTCCTGCATAAACAGGTACCCATTTTTCTGGTCTTCCGGTTCTAACATCTGCTCTTCATTTATTTTGAAGACAAGCTGACTCACCGGTATTATACGCGAGTCAACTCCGCCAGAATCATGGAGCAATTGGAACAAGAGAACCAGAGCTTGAGAGATGAAGTCGCCAGACTTGGCGCTCTGATGGAGCAACTTCTTGCTGCCCAGAATCAGCCTGCTCCTCAACCAGCAACTCCGGTTCAGCGGACGGTTATCTCTGAAATAGCTACTTCATCGGTGCCTGTCAGTGCCCATCAGCCAAACGCCATGCCTCCCGGTTTTCCTTGGGGGATGCCTCCTGGCTTCATGCCTGATCTGCCAGCTCCTACCTTTGCTCAAATGCCGGCATCTAGCCCGGTCCCTATTCCCGTTCCTCCTGTCGTGCATACCATGCCTAGGGTAGACGACACCATTTATCACTCGGAAGCGTCTGAAGGCTCAGATGTTCACGAGAAAATGGATGCTATGAACGATCAATTCCTCGAGTTGAGAAAGGAATTAAGAACTCTCAGAGGCAAAGATCTCTTCGGCAAGTCAGCAGCCGAACTTTGTCTAGTTCCCGGTGTTAAAATACCAGTTAAGTTCAAGGTCCCAGACTTTGAGAAATATAAGGGGAACACTTGTCCTTTGGCACATTTGGTCATGTATGCCAGAAAGATGTCCACGCAGACCGACAACGATCAACTCTTGATCCACTACTTCCAAGACAGTTTGTCTGGTGCTGCTCTCCGTTGGTACATGAGCTTGGACAGTATCAACATCCGATCTTTCAATGATCTTGGCGAAGCTTTCGTCAAGCAATATAAATACAATGTTGACATGGCGCCTGACAGAGATCAACTCAGGTCTATGTCACAAAAGGACAAAGAGACGTTCAAGGAGTACGCCCAGAGATGGCGTGAGCTGGCAGCTCAAATCACTCCACCATTAGAAGAGAAGGAGATGACCAAGATCTTTCTGAAGACTCTTGGGTCATTTTATTATGAGAGAATGGTGGCCAGTGCTCCCTCTGATTTCACCGAGATGGTGAACATGGGGATGCGTCTCGAAGAAGGTGTCCGTGAAGGACGGTTGGCTAAAGATGATGGTTCTTCCTCTAAGCGATATGGGGCGTTTAAGAGGAAAGAAGGTGAAGCGCATGCTGTGCAGTCTCAGCCAAAGCATCGAAGACCCTCTGTTCAGAGGAAGCCTGCACATCGTGCCGGACATCAGCACCAGGTGGCTCATGTGGCGCCTGTATTCAAGGACAATGCTCAGCAGTATCAGCATCAGCAGCAATATCCACAACCGCAATACCAGCAACAGCAGCGTCCACAGCAACAGGCTTACCAGCCTCGTGGAAGTACAACCAATCAAGCAAATATGAATTATGATAGGAAGAAGGTCAGCTTCGACCCAATTCCGATGTCATATGCAGAGCTTTATCCCTCCTTGTTGGAGAGGAAGTTGGTTTCTCCCAGGGATCCTCCTGCTATTCTTGCCAACCCGCAATGGTGGTACAAACCAGACCAGCATTGTGTCTACCATTCCGGTGCTCCGGGCCACAACGTTGAGAACTGTTTCCCGCTGAAGAATAAGGTTCAAGATCTTATGAGAAGCGGAATTCTGAGTTTCGAAGACTCCAATCCGAATGTCACCAGGAATCCGTTGCCTTCGCATGGGAAATCTGTGAATATGATTCAGGAAGACCTTGGGAAGTACAAGGTGAAGTATGTCAGTCATATCCGGCAATCGTTGGTTGATTTACATAAGATGCTGTGTCGGTACAGCTATTTGGAGCATAACCACGATAAGTGCCGCGTCTGTTCGGTCAATCGCTTGGGTTGTGACCAGGTTCGCAAGGAATTGCAAATGATGTTGAATGAAGGTACCATTGAGATTCTCCAGAATCGCAATGTTGATGAAGTTGAGCCTGAAGTGAATGTCATATCACCAGTGTTCAAGTTGCCAGAGCCCGTTGTTATTCGTTACAATAGCAACAAGTCTAAGGTTTCCCCTGCTTTGATTATCAAACCAGCCGGCCCTGTGCCGTATTCATCTGATCGAGCCGTACCTTTCCGGTACAGTCCTGTTGCTGTCCAGGATGGGGTTGAAGTACCTCTGCCGTCTACTTCCGTAACCACTATCGCTGATGTTAGTGGGTTGACCCGCAGTGGTCGCGTCTTTTCCGCACCTGCCAAAGCTCCTGCTGTTTCTTCTGAATCTGTTGAGCGCCCCGTAGGGAATGCTGTGAATGTTCAGAATCCGGCACCTGCTGTTGCCCCGCCTCCCTCCTCCGTACCAAAGACTCCCATTTCTTCAGTTGTTGGCCCGAGTGGCATTGTTGAAGAAGAATCTGATGAGATGCTGAGGCTCATCAGAAAGAGCGAGTATAATATTGTAGACCAGCTTCTACACACGCCCTCCAAGATTTCCATTCTTTCTTTGTTGCTGAATTCAGAACCCCATCGGGAATCTCTTCAGAAAGTCTTGGACCTGGCGTACGTTGATCATGACGTCACCCTTGAACAATTTGATAGCATTGTTGCAAACATTACCGCTTGCAACACTCTGAGCTTTTGTGACGCTGATCTCCCTGAGGAGGGAAGAGACCACAACATGGCTTTACACATATCCATGAATTGCAAATCTGATGCAATGTCCAATGTGTTGGTGGACACTGGATCTTCTCTTAATGTATTGCCAAAATCCACACTCTCCAGATTGTCATATCAAGGTCCTCCTATGAGGCAGAGTGGGGTTGTTGTTAAAGCTTTTGATGGGTCGCGTAAGACCGTGATTGGGGAAGTCGATCTCCCAATCAAAATTGGACCAAGTGATTTCCAGATCACTTTTCAAGTAATGGATATTCACCCATCATACAGCTGTCTCTTAGGCAGACCATGGATTCACGAGGCTGGCGCCGTGACATCCACCCTACACCAAAAGCTGAAGTTTGTCAAAAATAAGAAACTGGTCGTAGTAGGGGGAGAAAAGGCTCTCCTGGTCAGTAATTTATCTTCTTTCTCGTACATTGATGCAGAGGATGAAGTTGGGACTCAGTTCCAAGCTTTATCTATTGATAAACCAATCGAGAAGAAGTCTCCTTCATTCACTTCCTACCGAGATGCAAAGCTGGCCATTGAATGTGGTGCAGTCGCTGGATTAGGGAAAGTGCTTGAACTTGAAGATAACCGATCCCGGGCTGGCATTGGCTATGGTTCTGGGGCATGCAATGAGCAAGGTCTGTTCACCAGTGGAGGATTCATCCATGCTGATCAACCTGCAGAAGAGGAAGCTGCTGCTATCATTGAAGAAGAAGATGCAGAAGACCTGAACAATTTTGTTATTCCTGGTGGTGTCTGCCACAATTGGGTCGCTGTGGATGTTCCTACAGTTATCCATAGATCAGAGTAATTGTTCATTTTGTTTAAAACCCTTCTCCCATGCCAAAAGGAGAAGTGATGACATTGTTGGCAAAGCATATATACAATGATATTTTCATTCAATTTTTGCATTGTCAAAACATTTGTTTTTCCTTTGTTTTCACTTTTTGCTTTTCTTTATGAAATCAGTGATCACAAAAAACCATAAAAACAAAAATAAAAGCTGTAAAAGCAACATTTTTCATCTGCATAATGATTTGCTTGTTTAAATGCTGAATTTTTCTTAACCAAAATCATTATGCAGGTTGATCCTAAAACCCATTGAACATAATGATCCAACGCCATCTCCCAATTTTGAATTCCCTGTATTTGAGGCAGAAGAAGATGACGTTGAAGAGATTCCTGATGAGATCACCCGTCTCCTTGAGCACGAAGAGAAGATCATTCAGCCGCATCTCGAAGACTTGGAAACAGTCAACTTGGGGTCTGAAGATTGTGAGCGCCTGGTGAAGATTGGGGCACTTCTTGAAGGGTCTGTTAAGGAAGATTTGATCAGCTTGCTACGAGAATATTCAGATATCTTTGCTTGGTCCTATGAAGACATGCCGGGTTTAGATACAGATATTGTGCAACATTTCCTGCCTTTGAAGCCTGAGTGCGTGCCTGTGAAGCAGAAGCTCAGAAGAACTCATCCAGATATGGCAGTGAAGATCAAAGAGGAAGTTCAGAAGCAAATTGATGCGGGGTTTCTGGTGACTTCGACATATCCTCAATGGGTGGCCAATATTGTGCCTGTTCCTAAGAAGGACGGAAAAGTCCGTATGTGCGTTGATTACAGAGATTTGAATAAAGCTAGTCCAAAAGATGATTTTCCTCTACCACACATTGACATGTTGGTAGACAATACAGCTAAATTCAAAGTCTTTTCCTTTATGGACGGATTTTCCGGATATAATCAAATCAAGATGGCACCAGAGGATATGGAGAAGACAACATTCATCACACCTTGGGGAACATTCTGTTATCGAGTGATGCCCTTCGGTTTGAAGAACGCCGGAGCCACGTATCAACGAGCTATGACTACCTTGTTTCATGATATGATGCACAAGGAGATAGAAGTCTATGTTGATGATATGATTGCTAAGTCCCGAACGGAAGTTGAGCATATTGAGCATTTGTTGAAGCTTTTTCAGCGTTTGAGGAAATTCCAGCTTCGTCTGAATCCGAACAAATGTACTTTTGGAGTCCGTTCCGGCAAGTTGTTGGGTTTTGTGGTAAGTGAAAGAGGTATTGAGGTTGATCCTGCCAAGGTCAAAGCAATACAAGAGATGCCCGCACCCAAAACTGAGAAGCAAGTCCGAGGTTTTCTTGGCCGCTTGAACTACATTTCCAGATTTATATCCCACATGACTGCCACATGTGCGCCGATATTCAAGCTCCTCCGGAAAGATCAGTCTCATGATTGGACCGAGGATTGCCAGAAAGCTTTCGACAGTATCAAAGATTATCTGTCCGAACCTCCGATTTTGTCTCCGCCAGTAGAAGGAAGACCTCTGATTATGTACTTAACAGTTCTTGAAGACTCGATGGGTTGTGTACTCGGTCAACAAGATGAATCAGGGAAGAAGGAGTTTGCTATATACTACCTCAGTAAGAAGTTTACTGATTGTGAGTCTCGGTACTCTATGCTTGAGAAGACGTGCTGTGCTTTAGCTTGGGCAGCTAAGCGTTTGCGCCAGTACATGATAAATCATACAACTTGGTTGATATCCAGAATGGATCCAATTAAGTATATCTTCGAGAAGCCTGCTTTAACTGGGAGGATTGCCCGTTGGCAGATGTTGTTGTCTGAGTATGATATTGAGTATCGAGCTCAGAAAGCTATCAAAGGTAGTATCTTGGCTGACCATCTAGCGCACCAGCCGATTGAAGATCATCAGTCTGTTCAGTATGACTTCCCTGACGAGGAAATTCTGTATTTGAAGATGAAAGATTGCGATGAGCCTACACTTGATGAAGGTCCAGAACCTGGTTCCAGATGGACGATGGTGTTTGATGGCGCTGTTAATCAATATGGAAATGGAATTGGGGCAGTAATTGTTAATCCCCAGGGATCGCACATTCCGTTTACAGCAAGGCTAACTTTCAAATGCACGAATAATATGGCGGAGTATGAAGCCTGTATTATGGGACTTGAAGAATGCATTGATTTGAGAATCAAGTATCTTGATGTCTATGGTGATTCAGCTTTGGTTGTCAATCAGATCAAGGGTGAATGGGAGACGAATCAACCAAGTCTCATCCCATACAGAGATTATGCAAGGAGAATTTCAACTTTCTTCACAGAAGTTGAATTTTATCATATTCCTCGAGAGGATAATCGGATGGCAGATGCCCTTGCAACGCTTGCTTCCATGATTGTTGTCAGATGGTGGAATGATGTTCCCAACATTACTGTGATGCGCTTGGACAGACCCGCTCACATATTTGCAATCGAAGACGTGAAAGATGACAAGCCTTGGTATTTTGATATCAAGAATTTCCTCCAGAACCAGGTCTACCCGCCTGGGGCATCTGTGAAAGATAGGAAAACTTTGAGAAGGTTGTCAGGCAGTTTCTACCTCAGTGGTGAAGTGCTGTACAAGAGAAATTTTGATATGGTTTTGCTCAGATGCGTGGATAGACACGAAGCAAACCTGTTGATGACTGAGGTCCATGAGGGTTCATTTGGTACTCATTCCAATGGACATGCCATGGCTAAGAAGATGTTGAGAGCAGGCTACTATTGGCTGACAATGGAGTCTGACTGTTGCAAGTATGTGAAGAAATGTCACAAGTGTCAAATTTATGCGGATAAGATTCATATTCCTCCGACACTCCTGAATGTGATTTCATCACCATGGCCTTTCTCTATGTGGGGAATCGACATGATCGGCATGATTGAGCCGAAAGCGTCCAATGGACATCGGTTTATTCTCGTAGCAATTGATTACTTCACCAAATGGGTTGAAGCCGCGTCGTACGCGAATGTAACCAGGCAGGTGGTTGTGAAGTTTATCAAGAACCAGTTGATTTGCCGTTATGGTGTGCCAGAGAGGATCATTACTGATAATGGATCCAATCTGAATAACAAGATGATGGATGAGTTGTGCGCTGAATTCAAGATTGCACACCATAATTCCTCTCCTTACAGACCTAAGATGAATGGGGCTGTTGAAGCTGCTAACAAGAATATCAAGAGGATTATCCAGAAGATGACTGTCACGTACAAAGATTGGCATGAGATGCTGCCATTTGCTTTGCATGGATATCGTACGTCTGTACGCACTTCAACAGGGGCAACCCCTTTCTCTCTTGTTTATGGCATGGAAGCCGTTCTCCCAGTAGAGGTGGAGATCCCATCAATGCGAGTCTTGATGGAAGCCAAGTTGACTGATGCTGAATGGATTCAGAGTCGTTATGACCAACTGAATTTGATCGAAGAGAAACGATTAACTGCCATGTGCCATGGTCAGTTGTATCAGCAAAGAATGAAGAAAGCATTCGACAAGAAGGTCAAGCCTCGTGTGTTCCGAGAAGGTGACCTTGTGCTCAAGAAAGTTTTGTCTTTCGCGCCCGATTCCAGGGGCAAGTGGACTCCAAACTACGAGGGTCCATATGTTGTTAAGAGAGCCTTTTCAGGCGGAGCTTTGATGCTTACAACAATGGATGGGGAGGATTTCACTCGTCCTGTGAATTCAGATGCAGTCAAGAGATACTTTGCCTAGAAAAAAAAAGGTATATGCAAATGAAGAAAGAGAATGAAAAAACAGAATAGCTCGCTAAGTTGAAAACCCGAAAGGGCGGCTTAGGCAAAAATGAGCGTCTCGGTGGAGAACCCGCAAGGGTAATCCAGGCAAAAATTAGAGACTTGAAAAAAAGGAAAATATTTGCATCCCGCTAGATTGAGTACCTCACCCTGGGGCAATCTAGGCAAAAATAAGGGATTTGGCAAGTAACTGCATCCTGACAAGACTTTCTGGTTCATCAGTCGTCATTTCGTCAGAAGATTCTCGATTCGTCGTCAACTGAAGCTTCGGATACATCGAGATTCAAATTGGTAGAGAAAGGATCATTATGTTCAATGTAGCCCTCTTCCAATATATATCACTGATTTCAAATTTGTACAGATCTATGGAGTCTTGCCATTTGCAGACTACCATTCTATCAAATCAATTTGAGCTTTTTTATCCAATTTATTTGCACTCTTATTTGTTTCAATTCAACAAATGTTTTGCATGTTTTAAATTGATAAAATGTCATTGTTTTAAACAAATCAAATTTTTCAAAATTTTTTGTTTTAAACAAAGTGAACATTCACAAGATTGAAAGGATACTCAAGAATATCTCAGTGCTCTCCCGAGGGTGGCATGATTCCCAACAGGTAAGACATTTGTTCATACTCCTGGTTTGGTTGTATCTTCTTTCTCCAGATCTTTGTTGAGGTTGTTCCTCAGACAAAGTTGTTGTTGGGGTTGTTCCCCAGTACAGTCGCAAGCAGAGTGTTGTTGAGGACTTCATTTTCTCCAGCAGCAGTTTTCCCAGCATGGGTGTTTCCTTATAGAAGTTTCGGCGGTCGATGGTTTGTCATCCTGGTGCCCCATCACTTTCTCCAGTGGGTCGTATCCCCAGACTTTATTTGTCTCCTCAGCGCAGTCATGAGTATAACTGATTGATTGATATTCCCCTCGGAGTCGCGAGTAGAGCTGTTATTAATATCCCCACCAGAGTTGCAAGTGGATTTGTTACCTCTTTTCCCCATGCAGTGTTGCCAGCGGAACTGTCTGTTTCCTCAGCATGATCTCTTTCTTTTTGAAGACTCGGTAAGTCAGCGGTTTGATACCCGGTACTTTACCTCTTCCCCGGCGAAGTCGTCTGCGGAATTGTTGCTATCTCTCCGTCAGAGTTATTCTCTCCAGCAGAGCAGGATTTATTTACCTACTCCGTGGTTAATTGGGTTGGTATCCCAGTATTTCAACCATCCTTTCGTCAGCATAGTCTGCAGAGTGTTTGTTGTGGCAGTTTTCGCCTGTTGAATACTCTTCAATCCCCAGTATGGTCGGATGATGGCTCTAGCCTCCAGTGAACGGATTCGATTTCCTGACTGTTTGTGATCCCCAGTAGAGTGGCTTGTATTGCAGAATCTACTTGTTGTGATCAGTTTGCTATGTATATTCTCCCCAAGTGGAGTGGTTCGTTGCAGGATCTACTCGTTTGATCTGTCCTCCCTCAGTGGCTTGTTCCCCAAGAGAGTATCCGACAGTCCTACAGTTTTCCCCAGTAGAGTTGCTTACGCATTTATATTCTACTTGGATGATATCATTTCTCTCTCAGTGGGTTGTTCCCCAGCGGAGTTATGTGGATTTTTGCTTCTACAGCAGTTCGTGCTTACGCACTTTTTGTTTCTCAGTTAACACTGGGATCCCCTGCAGATATCTTTGGGATTTCTCTTGTTCCCCTATAGATCTGTCTTGGTGGCTGTCTCGCCCGTTGTGACTTTCTGTACCCTGGATTGGGTTGTTTCCTGATATTTCTGATTCTCTGCTTCTTCAGCAGTACCTGCAAATCTTTGCTTTACAGCACGTAGATCTCCGCAGATTGACTCTCCAGCTGGTTTTTCCCCTGGAAGTATAATACCGGACGTTTGGTTCCTGTACCTGTTTGTGTTAGAATTGTCTGTTTTGTCAGCATTCATCAAACATAAATCACGCATATTCATGCATATTCATAAACATTCAGATATTCATGTTGCATTTCTTGCCATATATCTCTTGTTTGTCGTGTCTCCTGCTATGGTGATATAGATCTCTTTACAGATCTCCCCAAGCAGATGTCGGGTGTTATAAAATCTCTCCATATAGAGTCAGCCCATAAGCAGAAAATGTTGTCTTTCCTTCTGCAGTTCCCCACTGAGATATATCCTCGTGGATGACGGTTTCTTCCGTTTCTTCCCAACACATATATTGGGATGGATTTTCCTATTTGAGTTATATCCTCATTAGGACGTGTCTTTATTCAGTCTGTCTTTTCGGATTATTCCCGAATTGGCTATTTGTCAGATATCTTGTGCTTCCCAGTGGGTTGTTCCCCAGCGGAATGTTTTTTGGGCCTCTACCCTCATAACCGGTAGTTATAAGTCCTATCTTTTCCTGGCTTTCTTGACAGAATTTGTGGTTATACACCTTTTATTCTCCAGCCAGAGTTTTGGTTTTCTACCCGTATACTGGTAGTTGTAAAATCCTATTTTCCTGCTCTCCAGCAGTTTGTGGTTTGTTATAAACCCTATTTTGGTTTCCCGTGCGGATTTGTGATTTGTTCTATCCCCACGCGGAGTTCTTGGTCTTCTACCCCGTATTCGGTAGATGTAAACCCTAATTTTGTGGTTATCTTCATCTAGTCTTTGATGATGATTTTCCTTTGCTTGTATAAGTTGCTCAGATCAGCACTTATACCCCCAGCAAGTCTTTTGTGGATAATTGCCGTATGCTAGCAATTTTATCCCCAGCGGGTCTTTTCACCGTATGCTAGTGATTTGTTCCCCGGATCATTGGTTGTTTACCAATGCATCCCCAGCTAGTCCTTGTGGATAATTGCCGGATGCTTGCAATTTATCCTCAGCAGTTCGCCTTTCATTTACCCTTTTGTTGGTAATGTCTGTTGTTCCTTTTGATTGGTTATCATTTTATACCTAATTTGGTATCCCGATGCCTTTCTGTTCGGTTGATTTATCCTTTATTAACCCAGTAACCGGTTGTGGATAATCTTCCATGCGAGTATATTATTCACGGTCTGCCGGTAATGAATAATATATCTCATGCACTCTTCAGTCGAAGCCTTTTGTGTTTCCCCAGTCGAGTAAGATTCGTTATTTCCCTTTGCGGAGTCGAATGTTCTTGTTGTTGGATAATTGCCGGATGCTTGCAATTTATCCTTTGAGTTGTCTTTCGTTTACCCGTATGCTTGGTATCGATTGTCTCTCTTTTTGGATAGTCACCTATTATATACCCAATAACCGGTATCTCTGGTGTCTTTTCCTTTCGAGTGTATTATTCACGGTCTGCCGGTAATGAATAATATTTCTCATGCGCTCTTTAGTTGGAATCTTTTGTTGATTTTCCCCAACTGAGCAAGATTCGTATTCTTTGTAGAATCGAATATCCATCCTTTAACCAGTTTGTGTTTTGGATGATGAGTGTTTTGGAAGTGAAATCCAATTCACGTTTCGGTAGATCACCTATTATATACCCAGTAACCGGTATCTCTGGTGTTTCTTACCATGCGAGTTTATTATCTACGTTCTGACGGTAATAGATGATATATCTCATGCGAGTATTCTTATCCACGGTCTGCCGGTAATGGATATTATATCTCATGCACTCTTTGGGTTTGTGTCCCCAGTTGAGTAAGATTCGTTTTCCCGTTGTGGATTCGAATGTCCATCCTGTAAGTCGATTTGCTTTTTCAAGCCCTCCTTTCGGATGATGAGTGTTTTGGAAGTGAAAACCAATTCACGTCTTCGGATTTTATCCTATAAACAACCCAGTAACCGGTTCAGGATAATTTTCCTTTCGAGTATATTATTCACGGTCTGCCGGTAATGAATAATATGTCTCATCTGAGTATTCTATCCACGTTCTGACGGTAATGGATATTATATCTCGTGCGCTCTTGAGTCAATCTTTTGATTGTTTTCCCCTCAGAGTAAGATTCGTATTCTTTGTAGAATTGAATGTCCATCCTATAAACAAGTTTGCTTTTCTAGCTCTCTTCAGGATGATGAGTGTTTTGGAAGTGAAATCCAATTCACGCTTTGGTCGGTCACCTATTATATACCCAGTAACCGGTATCCTTGGTGTTCCCTCCTTTCTGCTCCCTATTATGACCTCGGTCCCCCTGTGGAGTCAGATTTTCCTGAGTTTGTTACCCGTATGCCCGGTAACATCTCATTTCTTTGTTGCTTCCCTCAGTGGAACTTTTTGTTGCTTCTCCCCAGGAGTCAGCTTGTGTCTCTCCAATGGATTTATTTTCCATTTGGAATCCTTTTCCCAGTGTGAGTCCTTCACTCCCCAGTGAGTTCTCCTGTCTGTTTTCTGTTATTTCCTAATCAGAGTCGTGTCTTGTCCACGTTATGTCAGTTTTATCTTCCCCAGTTTGGAGTCGTGTCTTGTTCACACATTTCCTTTTCTTTTGTTTATCCCCATAGAGTCTGGTTAGAGTCTCTGTTCCTGGTGAGTGTACTACTCCGATGGATCGTCTTTTCTTCTGTGTGAATCATATTCCCCACAGAGTTTGTGTCTTTTGCATGCATACATTTGCATCATGAGGTCTCTTAGGGACCAAAATTTGTCTCATTACTGTTATTTAAGTCCATTCTACCGCGTCGAGATGAAGATTTCTAAACTTCACTTCTCCGGCTAGAATGACCTTAAATAGGGGCATCTGTAAGACCCCAATTTTGGGCCCTAAGATCCCTCATGGCCCATATCATATCATATCATAACCTCAAGGATCATTGCATGCCTTTGTCCCCTCCTAGTGGGTAGGTTGCCTTGGTTTGTTTCTTGATCACCAAGCATACTTTGCATTTGTATATCTTTGCTTTCATATGTTTATCATTCAAAAAGTACAAAAATATTGTCAGTCTAACCTTTTTGCTTGCAGTTGAAGCCATCATCAGCAATTAGGTCAAAGTCAGTCATTGATCAGTCAAAGCAATGGATGGTGGCCATTCTTGCAGAATTTGGGCACCATGATCAATAATCAAGAGTTCATATATCTTGAGACATCATTTGAAGTCAAGTTCTCAAGGAATTAGGGTTTGGAATTCATCAGGAGTGCTTCAGTCATCCAAAACCCTAGAAAAGTCAAACTTGGTCAACTGAGGATTTAATCAGGATTTGATGGATAGAATTGATTTGAAGGAGCTCATTCATGCTTATATAAGCCTCATATATCATGTCAAACCTCATCATGGAAGAAAATCAAGTCAATCAGAAAATTTCCAGAAATAGAAAGTGGACCTGTAATTTCAACTGCCAAAAGTGGAAACTTCTTGATCTTAACTTACATCATGATACAAGCTTCAAATGAATTTTTGCCCAACATGAAAGTTGAAGATCTTGTTCTCCCATTTTCAAAAAGTCCAAGAACTCTCAAATCCCATGTATGGTTGTCAAGATATGATCAATTCATTTTCAGAAATTTGTGAACTTCAAAGAGCCATATCTCTCAAACCATAAGGCCAAATTTGGTGGGGTTTTTTCCTACAAACCACATTTTTCATCCTCTTTCCAAAAATATAAATTTCACTCATCAAAACCTTACCAATCAAAATGGCATTTTTGGACCTTTTTCATTTAAAATCAAAGTTTGACCAATGTTTGACTTTTTGATTTAAACACTTTTTGCACATTTTGCCAATTGGGATTCACTTTACATGTTATTTGAAACTTGCTCCAATTCCAAATTCATGCCCATTCCACCACTACACTACCATTTTGGACAAAAATTCAAAATTGGCAATTTGTGCAAAAGGCTTCACATAAGCAAGGCATGATTAGCAATTCAAGTACAGACAGAAAACAGCAATTAGAATGTGGTCTGTGCAGCATGTTTGTAGGCCCACTCGAGCAGATTTCACACCTCCACTTCATTTGTACAAGTTTAGCAAAAATGCAAAATGCTTCATTAAGACATAATTGGTTTAGCATTTCATTAGTGGAGCTTAAACAGACTACATAAAGTCAATCCTCTGCTGATTGCAACCCTAGTTTTTGCAGCCTACCATCACAAAAACACTCTCACTCTCATCTTGCATTTTAGCCAAAGCAGGATTTCTGCACAAACCATTCGAAAACTCAAGCAGTCCTTGCATCTTTCATCATCCATCATCACTATGAGTTGGTTCCAAGTATAAAATATTGGCTGGAACTTCATCTTCAGACCCTGTTTTCTCCAAGCATCTCCAATGGCAGTTTGAGTTGTGGAAGCTTCAAAGCCTTGCTGAGCTCGTTTCCTTTAAGATTCCATCATTCCATAACATTGTGGGCACCTGTTTGCACTCGAATCAACCAAAACAACACTGCAGCATCGAGTTCTTCGAATCAAGTAAGATTTTCGACTTTCTTATTTGTCTAAACCATGCCATGTATCATGTAGGTCTTCTTGTGCTGATCATTTTGAGCTATGAGTTTGTAAAAATGGCTGTGTATTTTTGAAGATATGCTGACCTGAAGTTTTGTGCACAAATGTTTTTTGCTCGAATCTCACTCTATAGTGTGTTATACTGAAAACCATTGATGGATTTGTGTTGATGGATGTTTGATGATGCTTTTAGCATGGTTAATTTTAATTTCTGGGCACATGAAATTTTCGAACTCATGATGGTGATGAATGTATGCTGTTGTGTTTAAACCCTAGAGCTATGCACCAGGAATTTCTCATGATTGTTTGGTTTGTTGTTTTATGATGTGTTTTGCATGAAGAACATTCTCAATTGCCCTGCTCTGTGATTGATGCAATTCGAATTCTGTTTTGATGATGAACTTGGTTGATGAACATGAAGCATGCTGTTGTGTTAAAACATTTGTACCTTCCCAGAAATATGGTTTCATGTACGCATAAGTGTTGGCTGTTGTTGTTGTTTGTGATCACCTGAACCATTTCCACTGCAATTGCTATTTACCATGCTGTTTGGATTTCGCGTGTTGGTGATGAACCATGAAACTGAATATGAATGCCCTGCTGTTGTTTATGATGAAAGCATGAAGATGCATGATACATACTGATTGTTGCTGCATAAACCATGCTGCTGTTTGCAACCTACCCTGTCCAGAATTTCCACGATTAATTGTTTGCTTGGTCGATTGGTTGTTGTTGCTTGATGTTAATAATGCCATGCTGTTGTGTTTTTTTGCTTGGTTTGATTTTAGTTTGATGATTTTTGAACATGATAACACGATGCCTTGCTGCTAAACCCTGCCATGATAAACCCTGTTATTTTTCCAGAAAACTAGCTCATATATGTTGGTTGCTGTATGTCTGTTGGTGTTTAAAGTTTGTTTAAATGTTGGTAACAATACAATGAGCTTGCCCTGCTGTATGTAAACCCTAGGGTTTCTAAAACAGAAAATATGAAGCTCCTTTGGCCAATACACTGTTCCATTGGCTGAGAGCCAATAGGAACATTTCATTTCGCAAGGCCAAAACGCAGCACTTCAATAAGTGACTGCGGATATTACCAAACTGCCATTGTTGACCTTGTTTGACCATGCATTTTGTTCATGTTGCATCCAAATTTCATCCAACTTCCATAATTAATTTCTCTTTCACATTTCATCCAAAAATTATGAAATTTTTTCCTCATGTTCATGAATGTGTCCTCTATTTTATCATGATTTTTAATTAATTTTCCATTGGCTGGATTTTTTAATGATAATTGATTTTCCAACATGTATGCCAAAATGATACCTTGTGCCATTCTCTTTGTGAAATACTCATGTCATATCCTTTGAGCCTGAAATTTTTTGTGATGAAACTAGACTCCTTGACCTTTGTTTCCATATAGAGTTTGTGCATTTATCATGTGTGGATTGAGAGTTATGATTTTCTGAAGTTATGTGTTACATTTGGTACTACATGAATGATATGCATCTTCCCATTTTTTGTTCACATGCTTCCTTACATCCAAATGCTCCCCAATTTTGCATGAATGATCCCTCATATGTCTAGTTTGTATATGAATTTTCTTGGAATTAATCATGCTGTTTCCAATTTGATTGTGAATTTTCTTCCATGCTTAGTCTTTTGTTGACTTTTTGTGATACACATTGCCAAATCCTTTGTGAAATTCTCAAATCTTATTGTATGACCATGAAATTTCATATGTGATAACTAGACATCTCAAGCTTTGCATTGGTGTTAATTTCACTCATTTCTCTTCTGTTTTCAAATTGATATGATTTTTTGAAGTTGACCCATGCTTGTTGACTTTCATCATGCTTACTTGAATTTGGTTTGACTTCATGATTTTACTTGACTGCCTTCCTCTCATCCAAATGCAATGAAATTTGACATGCTTGCCATGCTAGATGTTAGGATTGAGTGTGATTTATTTCATGATTTTTGAGATTGTTTGAGTTGACTTTTGAAAGAGGTCTTGCTGTTGACCTATTTGTGCTCCTTCTTGCCATGCTTTGCATCCTTTTGCATATGAAATGACATTGATGCATGATATAATTATGAATCCAATTGAGAATGCTTCCTGAATGTTTAAACTTGATTTGGGTTGACTTTTCCTTGCTGCCTTGACTTTTTCTTTCATCTTCGACCCTAGGCTAGTCCTAGTGGTCTTCTGAGCTTATGTTGAGTTCATCTGTTTCAGGTTAAGCACCAATGCCTTGAGGATCATTCTAATGCGCTTGAGTTTGATTGTTTAATGTGCTAACTTTTGTTTTGTAGGTGACTCATATGCTTGAGTCTTTGTGCCTTGCACAATTGATCCCTCTGTGGTTGGCTTTTGTTTATCCATTTGCCTTTGATTTTGACTGTTGAACTGTTTGCTAATAAGTTTGACTTTTTCAGGTACTTTAGTTGCCTAAGTTCTTTGAACTTGCTTGCTTTGCTATTTAGCATTTGCTTTGAGGTATAAACCTTTCTTCTTCATGTAGTCTGGAGACCCGGTCTGTTATTTGACCGGGCAAACTGTCTGAAGTCCTCCTTAAGAGGCAATGCCTGTGTGTATTTAAATTTGTCCTAAGCAGGAAAAGTCCTCATTTGAGGCAATTGGTGGAAGGTAGGGATAAGCAATCTATCCCCCACTATTCAGTGTGTCCTCTCTTTGCTCCCATTACATGGTTGAAGCAATGAGATAAATACCCAAGATCTAATCGAGTCAATAATGTGGAGAGAGTTCCTACTTTCTGAACTCCCAGACTTTCTTTGATGCTCTCTCTGATCTGAGATAGAAGCAATGAGGCACACCCCTCATCTCCTTTTCATCTGCTTCACCTGAGCCCCTCAATGGCCAGGTTAAGAGCGACCTTCACCTATTACAGTGGACTTTCAAAGTCAAACCCTCTTGTGTGAGCCCCCATTGTTTGGCTATAGAGTGTGCTGTTTGATATTCATTGATTGTTTGATTGCTTCATATGCACTTGCTTGCCTGTATGTTATGCATCTATCATCATCATCAATTGCCATTAATGCATGATCATCTCATTTGCTTTTTGTGATGCTATCATTGTTGTTTGCCCATTGAGGTCAATTGTAAGTCCATTGCTTTGGCATTTGCTCCTGTGATATGGAAGGATAGAGTGTAAGACCTCATTGGTCACTCATATCTTCTGTTTTATCTGTTTGTATGGGAGGATACAGTTATAAGTCCCTGTAAGCTGGCATCTGTTATCCTGTGATCATAATTTGATCTGTTTGATTTGTATGTGAGGTTGCAGTTATAAGTCCCTGTAAGTTGGCATCTGCTTTCCTGTGATCATAGTTTGTTTTATCTGTTTGTATGAGAGGTTGCAATTATAAGTCCCTGTAAGTTGGCATTTGCATTCCTGTGATCATATTGTTGCTTTTGTTCTTGTATGTGAGGATCCATTGTAAGTCCCTGTAATGTGGCATTGGATTTCCTAGGACCATACTGTGGAGTTAACCTAAGTCCAGATAGATTGGCAGTTGACTTCCATGTTTCATTCTTGTTTTCTTCTGTGGAGATTAGTGTAAGTCCATTGAGTGGCATCTGATATCCATTTCTGTTTTAGGAGACTGGTGTAAATCCATCTATTGGTATCCGGTATCCGCTTTTTATTTCTTTGCCTGTGGAGATTAGTGTAAGTCCATAGAGTGGCCTCTGATATCCCGTTTTGTTTTAGGAGATTGGTATAAGACCATTGATTGGCATCCAGTATCCGCCTTTCTTTGCTTTCTTTGTTTATTATTATTCATGGCCATTCCAAAGGACACACTTGAATCATCTTCTATATGATTTCAAGAAGTGAACTCTTCTAAGAAGTTTTACTATCCATTCATCCATTCATCATTCATTATGTCCTAAACCTTTTCACACTTTATCTTTCAAATTTGACATAAGTGTTGTGCAAACATTTTCATGTTTTCAAATCAAAAACCTGGACCCCAAGTCCTTGACTTTTTTCAAACTCCATTTCATAATACTTCTTTCAAATCAATCTTAATCATACTCTGACTTCATTTTCACAATCACAATCAATTAACTCCACTCATTCACTTGTTTTGGCTTTGTCCATTAATCTTTTCATGCATTAGCCATAGGCTTCAATTATCATTGTGGTTGATGTAAAACTTGCCTATCCTTAGTGAGTCGACAGTAAGACTTCCGTACTGAAAACAGGGCTAACCCCTCTAGTACGTCGAAGCTATCCTCGCATGGTGGATGTTGTTTTTGGTCGAGTGTTCTCCCATTGATAATGAAAAGCCTCAGTGCTTGTGTTTAAAACTGAATCTGTAACACCCCAATTAAAATAAGATAATTATTTAATTTAAATTAATATTTTATTTATTAATTTAATCGAATAATTGGGAGTTTGGATTATTATTATTATTTTGAAATAATAATTATTGGGTTATTATTTATTGGAATAAAATAAGTTGGAATAATAAAAAGTCCCATTTTTGGTAAAAAGGGTTTTCACGTGAAAAAGGAAACTCAGAGAAGCTGCTGAAAGAGGAAAAGGGCAAAAGGCAGAGCGAGAGAAGAGGAGAAGCTTGGAGCTCGGAAGCTGCCGGATTAACTCAGGTAAGGGGGGTTTATCATCAATTAACGGGTATTATGGGATGATATGTACTGGGTAGTGATAGACCATTGTTTTACCTATGATTGGATAATATATGTTGAATTTGTGAACTGTTGAGAAGAACGAAAATTGGAATATAATTGAAGAATTCGTAGGGATTTAGGGTGGAAATGTTAGACCTTGTTGAATCGAATAGGATCTGTTTTGAGTCAGACAATAGGAAGGCATTTTGTGTGAAAATTGGACTGTAGAAGGTTGAATTGGGTAGATCTCGTAGCAGAGAAAGCCATTGCAGATCTGTGAGCTCTGGTTTCTGGTCATACGCGTATGGCACTAGGCAATACGCGTATGAGATGTTGGTACGCGTATGGGGGGAAGCCTTACGCGTATGGGTGGAAAAGATGGCATTTTGAACGTGAATTGGTCTCTGGTGGTACGCGTAATGGGATATTGTTACGCGTAGCATACGCGTATGAGACAGGTGATACGCGTATGAGTTGGGCGAGGAAATGCGCAATACGCGTAAGAGAGTAGGCATTACGCGTATGGAGTTGGCCAGGTTTGGGCAATACGCGTATGGCGTGGACAGTACGCGTATGGGCAGAGTTGGGATTTTCCTGAACTGTTGTTGTGCAGTTCTTGGTTGTTTAGGCTGAGTGATGTACTTAGCTGAGATATGATGTTGTAGGGATCATTTCCCGTTGTTTTGAGTGGCATAGGTATTAGTAGAGTGTGCTAATACTGTGTTTGCTTTTGTGGCATGATATGATGTGCTTTTGTGATTAATTATGTTGATAATGTGTGATGGTATACTTGATGATGTGAATATATACGTTTGTGAATAGACTGTATTATGGCTTAGAGTGTGAGCATGTGTCTATTCTTGATTATTGTTGATGTTGCATTGCTAGGTGATTAGCATGCATATTGTGGCCTTCGGGTGGTAGCTAATTCCCATGGTGAGGAATTAGTGAGTTTAGTCATTTTTGGACTGTTGTTGATTGTTTGCATGCTAGGTGAGTAGCGTGCATTTCATGGCCCATTTGGGGTGGTAGCTAATTCCCATGGTGAGGAATTAGTGAGTGAGTCACTATGTCTCAATTGAGTGGGACTAGTGAGCTTGGTAGCCGTGCCTGGATTTGGACGGTGAGGTTGAACTATATGTTCACAATTAGTCGGTACCGCATGCATAGAGTCTCATTGCATAATGAATGTATGGCATATAATATGAATGGATGTATTCCAGTATTATATGTGTATTGTGTGTTGTGTTATTGATGTTGAATATGGTTGAGAATCTACTGTTGAGTATGATATTTGAACGAATATTGCTGTTACTGAATGCGTAGTCTGATTTGGGTGAATTAATGTGTTAATTACTTGGCATTACATATTGTTCTATAATGCTTATTATATTGATTGAGGAACTCACCCTTACGCCTATTTTTCAGGTAACGAGAAATGAGTTGAGTAGAAGCTAATGCTTGGAGTCTAGAGTAGTTCCTTATAGGTCATGCTCTGATAGATGTAACATCGGGAGGGGATGTTTTAATTAATTCGATTTCTGTTGTTGAATGATTGACATGTATTGTGTACGTGTTTTACATTGATGTTGAATCGATTCCGCTGCGATTTATGCAAAGAATCTTATTTTGATTAAAGAAATGAGCATGACAGGATATTTTGATAATTGTTGTGAAATGATTGTGTGACACCCTTCGGGGCATAATTACTCTGATGAATATATATTGTTATTTTAATTATAATAATTTGGGGTATTTAGAAGGGTGTTACATTAGTGGTATCAGAGCATAGTCGGTCGTGTTGAGTCGTAGTTATTCTGTTCCCCTGTACGGGATAGGTGTTGTGTAACCCTATCAGTACTTATTTGTTTTAGTTGTTGGGTTTTCAGAATAGAGATGGCTGGAAGAGGTAGGGATGATGCTGCAATTGCTGAGGCTCTGGGTATGCTAGCTGGAGTACTTGGAGGGAATCCGAATGTTATGGGAATGGGAGCTGCTCGTCAGTTGAGTGAGTTCCAGAAGAACAATCCTCCAATGTTCAAGGGAGCATACGATCCAGATGGTGCTCAGAAGTGGTTGAAGGAGATAGAGAGGATCTTCAGAGTAACTGAGTGTGCTGATAACCAGAAGGTCAGGTTCGGTACTCATATGCTATCAGAAGAAGCTGATGATTGGTGGGTTGCTACCCGCACTGAGTTGGAAGCTGCTGGAGATGCTGAGATTTCTTGGGCTGTGTTCAGAGAGAGATTTCTGCGGAAGTACTTTCCAGAGGATGTCAGAGGAAAGAAAGAAATAGAATTCCTGGAATTGAAGCAGGGTAACCGGTCTGTTACTGAGTATGCTGCGAAGTTCACAGAGCTGTCGAAGTATTATACTCCCTATGCTGAGGCTGCTGGGGAATTTTCAAAGTGTGTGAAGTTTGAGAACGGGTTGCGTCCCGATATCAAGCAGGCTATTGGATATCAAAGGATTAGAGTGTTTTCTGATTTGGTTGACTGTTGCAGGATTTTTGAGCAGGATTCCAAGGCCAGAGCAGAGAGCTATCAGCAAAGGGTTGATAGGAAAGGTAAGAATCAGATTGACCGTGGGAAACCGTATGCAGCTGGCAAGGGTTTCCAGAGACAGAGTGGGATGAAGAGGCCTAGTGGGGGAGATTCTAGTGCTCCTGTTAAGTGTTACAGATGTGGTCAGGCTGGACATCGTATCCATGAGTGTACCAGTAATGAGAAGAAGTGTTTCAAATGTGGAAAAGGTGGTCATTTGGCTGCAGATTGCCGGTTGAAGACTGTGACTTGTTTCAACTGTGGAGAGTTGGGTCATATCAGTCCACAGTGTCCTAAGCCGAAGAAAGAGAATCAGTCAGGAGGCAAGGTTTTTGCTTTATCAGGTTCTGAGACTTCTGCAGATGATCGTTTGATCCGAGGTACGTGTTATATTAATGGCTTTCCTCTTATAGCTATTATTGACACAGGTGCTACTCATTCTTTTATATCTTTGGATTGTGCTGTGAAACTTAAGTTAGAGATATCTGAGATGCTTGGTAGTATGGTGATTGATACTCCTGCGAAGGGTTCAGTGACTACTACTTCTGTTTGTCTGAGTTGCCCTTTGAGTATTTTTGGTAGGGATTTTGGGATAGACCTTGTGTGTCTTCCATTAGTGCAGATTGATGTTATTCTGGGTATGAACTGGTTGGTGTTTAACCGAGTTTCCATCAACTGTTTTGATAAGACTGTGATCTTTCCTGCGATTGAGGAAGAAAAGAGTTTGTTTCTATCGGCGAGGCAGGTGGATGAGGAAGTGGCAGACGGGGCAGAGTTGTTTATGCTGTTAGCAACTTCGGAGGCTAAAGATAAACTGGTGATTGGCGATCTAGCCGTGGTGTGTGATTTTCCTGATGTGTTTCCGGAAGAGGTGAATGAATTGCCACCAGAACGTGAAGTTGAGTTCTCGATTGATTTGGTACCTGGTACTAGACCGATATCGATGGCTCCGTATCGTATGTCTGCTGTTGAGCTAGCTGAATTGAAGAGTCAGTTGGAAGATTTGTTGGATAAGAAATTTATTCGTCCGAGTGTGTCACCGTGGGGTGCACCAGTGTTGTTGGTTAAGAAGAAAGAAGGTACTATGAGGTTGTGTGTGGACTACAGGCAACTGAATAAAGTGACGATCAAGAATCGGTATCCTTTGCCGAGGATCGATGATTTGATGGATCAATTGGTTGGTGCTAGTGTGTTCAGCAAAATAGATTTGAGATCTGGGTATCATCAGATACGTGTGAAAACTGAAGATATTCAGAAGACTGCTTTCAGAACAAGGTATGGACATTATGAGTATTCTGTAATGCCTTTTGGTGTGACTAATGCGCCTGGAGTATTCATGGAGTATATGAATAGGATTTTCCATCCGTACCTAGACAAGTTTGTTGTGGTGTTTATCGATGACATTTTGGTGTATTCGAAGTCTGAAGAAGAGCATGTTGAGCATTTGAGAGTGGTTTTGGGAGTTCTACGAGAAAAGAAGCTATTTGCTAAACTGTCTAAGTGTGAATTTTGGTTAGAAGAAGTTAGTTTTCTTGGGCATGTGATTTCAAGAGGTGGTGTTGCTGTTGATCCTTCTAAGATAGAAGCGGTGTCTAAGTGGGAAGCTCCGAAGTCAGTTTCTGAGATAAGGAGTTTTCTTGGACTTGCAGGTTATTATAGAAAATTCATTGAGGGATTTTCCAAGTTGGCGTTACCGTTGACAATGTTGACCAGAAAGGGGCAAGCGTTTGTTTGGGACTCAAAATGTGAAGAAGGTTTCCAAGAGTTAAAGAGAAGGTTAACTACTGCTCCTGTTCTGATATTACCGAGTTCGTCGGAATTATTTGAGGTTTACTGTGATGCTTCATTGTTGGGTTTAGGTGGTGTGTTGATGCAGAATAAGCAGGTTATAGCTTATGCTTCGAGACAACTGAGGATTCATGAAAGGAACTATCCGACACATGATTTAGAGTTGGCAGCTGTGGTATTTGTTCTGAAGTTGTGGAGGCATTATTTGTATGGATCAAGATTTGAAGTTTTCAGTGACCATAAAAGTTTGAAGTATTTGTTTGATCAGAAAGAGCTGAATATGAGACAGAGGAGATGGTTAGAATTTCTGAAGGATTATGATTTTGGTTTGAATTATCATCCGGGTAAAGCAAATGTAGTGGCTGATGCGTTGAGTCGGAAATCCTTACATATGTCTATGTTAATGGTTAAAGAGTTGGATTTAATTGAGCAGTTTAGAGACTTGAGTTTGGTGTGTGAGAGTACTCACAATAGTGTTAAATTGGGAATGTTGAAGTTAACAAGTGGTATTCTGGATGAGATTAGAGAGGGTCAGAAATCCGATATGCTGTTGGTTGATAAGTTGACTTTAGTGAATCAAGGTCAAGGTGGTGAATTCAGAGTTGATGAGAATGGTGTTTTGAAATTTGGTAATCGGGTGTGTATTCCGGATGTTACCAAACTTAAGAAGAGTATTCTTGAGGAAGGACATCGTAGTGGCTTGAGTATTCATCCTGGAGCTACGAAGATGTATCATGATTTGAAAAGATTATTTTGGTGGCCGGGAATGAAGAGAGAAATTGCGAGTTTTGTTTATTCCTGTTTGACTTGTCAGAAGTCAAAGATTGAGCATCAGAAGCCGTCTGGACTAATGCAACCGTTGGCTATTCCAGAGTGGAAGTGGGATAGTATCAGTATGGATTTTGTTTCTGGTTTGCCGAAGACAAGTAAGAATTTTGAGGCTATATGGGTAATTGTTGATAGATTGACGAAGTCGGCTCATTTCATTCCGATCAGAATGGATTATCCGTTAGAGAGATTAGCTGAGTTGTACATTGAGAAGATTGTGAGTTTGCATGGTATTCCGTCTAGTATTGTTTCGGACAGAGATCCTAGATTTACATCGAAGTTTTGGGAAGGTTTGCAGAGGGCTTTGGGAACTAAGCTGAGATTGAGTTCTGCATATCATCCGCAGACTGATGGTCAGACTGAGAGGACGATTCAGTCATTAGAGGATCTTTTGAGAGCTTGTGTTTTGGAAAAAGGAGGTGCTTGGGATTGTTATTTGCCTTTGATTGAGTTTACCTACAACAATAGTTTCCATTCGAGCATTGGTATGGCACCGTTTGAAGCTTTGTATGGTAGGAGATGTCGGACACCTTTATGTTGGTATGAGTCCGGTGAGAGTGCTGTGGTTGGACCGGAGATTGTTCAACAAACTACAGAAAAGATTAAGATGATTCAGGATAAGATGAGAATTGCTCAGAGCCGCCAGAAAAGTTATCATGATAAGAGGAGGAAGTCACTTGAGTTCCAAGAGGGAGATCATGTGTTTCTTCGTGTTACTCCGATAACTGGTGTTGGTCGAGCTTTGAAGTCGAAGAAGTTGACACCTCGATTTATTGGTCCTTATCAGATTTTGGAGAGGATAGGAGAGGTAGCCTATCGTATCGCTTTACCGCCGTCGCTTGCGAATTTGCATGATGTTTTCCATGTGTCTCAGTTGAGGAGGTACATTCATGATCCGTCGCATGTAGTCCAAGTAGATGATGTACAGGTGAGAGATAACCTGACTGTTGAAACATCACCTATGAGGATCGAGGATCGAGAGTTGAAGCAGTTGCGGGGTAAAGAGATTGCCTTAGTGAAGGTAGCTTGGGGAGGACCAGCAGGTGGCAATGTGACTTGGGAACTTGAGAGCCAGATGAAGGAGTCTTATCCGGAGTTGTTCGATTGAGGTATGTTTTCGAGGACGAAAACTCTTTTAGTGGGGGAGAGTTGTAACACCCCAATTAAAATAAGATAATTATTTAATTTAAATTAATATTTTATTTATTAATTTAATCGAATAATTGGGAGTTTGGATTATTATTATTATTTTGAAATAATAATTATTGGGTTATTATTTATTGGAATAAAATAAGTTGGAATAATAAAAAGTCCCATTTTTGGTAAAAAGGGTTTTCACGTGAAAAAGGAAACTCAGAGAAGCTGCTGAAAGAGGAAAAGGGCAAAAGGCAGAGCGAGAGAAGAGGAGAAGCTTGGAGCTCGGAAGCTGCCGGATTAACTCAGGTAAGGGGGGTTTATCATCAATTAACGGGTATTATGGGATGATATGTACTGGGTAGTGATAGACCATTGTTTTACCTATGATTGGATAATATATGTTGAATTTGTGAACTGTTGAGAGGAACGAAAATTGGAATATAATTGAAGAATTCGTAGGGATTTAGGGTGGAAATGTTAGACCTTGTTGAATCGAATAGGATCTGTTTTGAGTCAGACAATAGGAAGGCATTTTGTGTGAAAATTGGACTGTAGAAGGTTGAATTGGGTAGATCTCGTAGCAGAGAAAGCCATTGCAGATCTGTGAGCTCTGGTTTCTGGTCATACGCGTATGGCACTAGGCAATACGCGTATGAGATGTTGGTACGCGTATGGGGGGAAGCCTTACGCGTATGGGTGGAAAAGATGGCATTTTGAACGTGAATTGGTCTCTGGTGGTACGCGTAATGGGATATTGTTACGCGTAGCATACGCGTATGAGACAGGTGATACGCGTATGAGTTGGGCGAGGAAATGCGCAATACGCGTAAGAGAGTAGGCATTACGCGTATGGAGTTGGCCAGGTTTGGGCAATACGCGTATGGCGTGGACAGTACGCGTATGGGCAGAGTTGGGATTTTCCTGAACTGTTGTTGTGCAGTTCTTGGTTGTTTAGGCTGAGTGATGTACTTAGCTGAGATATGATGTTGTAGGGATCATTTCCCGTTGTTTTGAGTGGCATAGGTATTAGTAGAGTGTGCTAATACTGTGTTTGCTTTTGTGGCATGATATGATGTGCTTTTGTGATTAATTATGTTGATAATGTGTGATGGTATACTTGATGATGTGAATATATACGTTTGTGAATAGACTGTATTATGGCTTAGAGTGTGAGCATGTGTCTATTCTTGATTATTGTTGATGTTGCATTGCTAGGTGATTAGCATGCATATTGTGGCCTTCGGGTGGTAGCTAATTCCCATGGTGAGGAATTAGTGAGTTTAGTCATTTTTGGACTGTTGTTGATTGTTTGCATGCTAGGTGAGTAGCGTGCATTTCATGGCCCATTTGGGGTGGTAGCTAATTCCCATGGTGAGGAATTAGTGAGTGAGTCACTATGTCTCAATTGAGTGGGACTAGTGAGCTTGGTAGCCGTGCCTGGATTTGGACGGTGAGGTTGAACTATATGTTCACAATTAGTCGGTACCGCATGCATAGAGTCTCATTGCATAATGAATGTATGGCATATAATATGAATGGATGTATTCCAGTATTATATGTGTATTGTGTGTTGTGTTATTGATGTTGAATATGGTTGAGAATCTACTGTTGAGTATGATATTTGAACGAATATTGCTGTTACTGAATGCGTAGTCTGATTTGGGTGAATTAATGTGTTAATTACTTGGCATTACATATTGTTCTATAATGCTTATTATATTGATTGAGGAACTCACCCTTACGCCTATTTTTCAGGTAACGAGAAATGAGTTGAGTAGAAGCTAATGCTTGGAGTCTAGAGTAGTTCCTTATAGGTCATGCTCTGATAGATGTAACATCGGGAGGGGATGTTTTAATTAATTCGATTTCTGTTGTTGAATGATTGACATGTATTGTGTACGTGTTTTACATTGATGTTGAATCGATTCCGCTGCGATTTATGCAAAGAATCTTATTTTGATTAAAGAAATGAGCATGACAGGATATTTTGATAATTGTTGTGAAATGATTGTGTGACACCCTTCGGGGCATAATTACTCTGATGATATATATTGTTATTTTAATTATAATAATTTGGGGTATTTAGAAGGGTGTTACATTAGTGGTATCAGAGCATAGTCGGTCGTGTTGAGTCGTAGTTATTCTGTTCCCCTGTACGGGATAGGTGTTGTGTAACTCTATCAGTACTTATTTGTTTTAGTTGTTGGGTTTTCAGAATAGAGATGGCTGGAAGAGGTAGGGATGATGCTGCAATTGCTGAGGCTCTGGGTATGCTAGCTGGAGTACTTGGAGGGAATCCGAATGTTATGGGAATGGGAGCTGCTCGTCAGTTGAGTGAGTTCCAGAAGAACAATCCTCCAATGTTCAAGGGAGCATACGATCCAGATGGTGCTCAGAAGTGGTTGAAGGAGATAGAGAGGATCTTCAGAGTAACTGAGTGTGCTGATAACCAGAAGGTCAGGTTCGGTACTCATATGCTATCAGAAGAAGCTGATGATTGGTGGGTTGCTACCCGCACTGAGTTGGAAGCTGCTGGAGATGCTGAGATTTCTTGGGCTGTGTTCAGAGAGAGATTTCTGCGGAAGTACTTTCCAGAGGATGTCAGAGGAAAGAAAGAAATAGAATTCCTGGAATTGAAGCAGGGTAACCGGTCTGTTACTGAGTATGCTGCGAAGTTCACAGAGCTGTCGAAGTATTATACTCCCTATGCTGAGGCTGCTGGGGAATTTTCAAAGTATGTGAAGTTTGAGAACGGGTTGCGTCCCGATATCAAGCAGGCTATTGGATATCAAAGGATTAGAGTGTTTTCTGATTTGGTTGACTGTTGCAGGATTTTTGAGCAGGATTCCAAGGCCAGAGCAGAGAGCTATCAGCAAAGGGTTGATAGGAAAGGTAAGAATCAGATTGACCGTGGGAAACCGTATGCAGCTGGCAAGGGTTTCCAGAGACAGAGTGGGATGAAGAGGCCTAGTGGGGGAGATTCTAGTGCTCCTGTTAAGTGTTACAGATGTGGTCAGGCTGGACATCGTATCCATGAGTGTACCAGTAATGAGAAGAAGTGTTTCAAATGTGGAAAAGGTGGTCATTTGGCTGCAGATTGCCGGTTGAAGACTGTGACTTGTTTCAACTGTGGAGAGTTGGGTCATATCAGTCCACAGTGTCCTAAGCCGAAGAAAGAGAATCAGTCAGGAGGCAAGGTTTTTGCTTTATCAGGTTCTGAGACTTCTGCAGATGATCGTTTGATCCGAGGTACGTGTTATATTAATGGCTTTCCTCTTATAGCTATTATTGACACAGGTGCTACTCATTCTTTTATATCTTTGGATTGTGCTGTGAAACTTAAGTTAGAGATATCTGAGATGCTTGGTAGTATGGTGATTGATACTCCTGCGAAGGGTTCAGTGACTACTACTTCTGTTTGTCTAAGTTGCCCTTTGAGTATTTTTGGTAGGGATTTTGGGATAGACCTTGTGTGTCTTCCATTAGTGCAGATTGATGTTATTCTGGGTATGAACTGGTTGGTGTTTAACCGAGTTTCCATCAACTGTTTTGATAAGACTGTGATCTTTCCTGCGATTGAGGAAGAAAAGAGTTTGTTTCTATCGGCGAGGCAGGTGGATGAGGAAGTGGCAGACGGGGCAGAGTTGTTTATGCTGTTAGCAACTTCGGAGGCTAAAGATAAACTGGTGATTGGCGATCTAGCCGTGGTGTGTGATTTTCCTGATGTGTTTCCGGAAGAGGTGAATGAATTGCCACCAGAACGTGAAGTTGAGTTCTCGATTGATTTGGTACCTGGTACTAGACCGATATCGATGGCTCCGTATCGTATGTCTGCTGTTGAGCTAGCTGAATTGAAGAGTCAGTTGGAAGATTTGTTGGATAAGAAATTTATTCGTCCGAGTGTGTCACCGTGGGGTGCACCAGTGTTGTTGGTTAAGAAGAAAGAAGGTACTATGAGGTTGTGTGTGGACTACAGGCAACTGAATAAAGTGACGATCAAGAATCGGTATCCTTTGCCGAGGATCGATGATTTGATGGATCAATTGGTTGGTGCTAGTGTGTTCAGCAAAATAGATTTGAGATCTGGGTATCATCAGATACGTGTGAAAACTGAAGATATTCAGAAGACTGCTTTCAGAACAAGGTATGGACATTATGAGTATTCTGTAATGCCTTTTGGTGTGACTAATGCGCCTGGAGTATTCATGGAGTATATGAATAGGATTTTCCATCCGTACCTAGACAAGTTTGTTGTGGTGTTTATCGATGACATTTTGGTGTATTCGAAGTCTGAAGAAGAGCATGTTGAGCATTTGAGAGTGGTTTTGGGAGTTCTACGAGAAAAGAAGCTATTTGCTAAACTGTCTAAGTGTGAATTTTGGTTAGAAGAAGTTAGTTTTCTTGGGCATGTGATTTCAAGAGGTGGTGTTGCTGTTGATCCTTCTAAGATAGAAGCGGTGTCTAAGTGGGAAGCTCCGAAGTCAGTTTCTGAGATAAGGAGTTTTCTTGGACTTGCAGGTTATTATAGAAAATTCATTGAGGGATTTTCCAAGTTGGCGTTACCGTTGACAATGTTGACCAGAAAGGGGCAAGTGTTTGTTTGGGACTCAAAATGTGAAGAAGGTTTCCAAGAGTTAAAGAGAAGGTTAACTACTGCTCCTGTTCTGATATTACCGAGTTCGTCGGAATTATTTGAGGTTTACTGTGATGCTTCATTGTTGGGTTTAGGTGGTGTGTTGATGCAGAATAAGCAGGTTATAGCTTATGCTTCGAGACAACTGAGGATTCATGAAAGGAACTATCCGACACATGATTTAGAGTTGGCAGCTGTGGTATTTGTTCTGAAGTTGTGGAGGCATTATTTGTATGGATCAAGATTTGAAGTTTTCAGTGACCATAAAAGTTTGAAGTATTTGTTTGATCAGAAAGAGCTGAATATGAGACAGAGGAGATGGTTAGAATTTCTGAAGGATTATGATTTTGGTTTGAATTATCATCCGGGTAAAGCAAATGTAGTGGCTGATGCGTTGAGTCGGAAATCCTTACATATGTCTATGTTAATGGTTAAAGAGTTGGATTTAATTGAGCAGTTTAGAGACTTGAGTTTGGTGTGTGAGAGTACTCACAATAGTGTTAAATTGGGAATGTTGAAGTTAACAAGTGGTATTCTGGATGAGATTAGAGAGGGTCAGAAATCCGATATGCTGTTGGTTGATAAGTTGACTTTAGTGAATCAAGGTCAAGGTGGTGAATTCAGAGTTGATGAGAATGGTGTTTTGAAATTTGGTAATCGGGTGTGTATTCCGGATGTTACCAAACTTAAGAAGAGTATTCTTGAGGAAGGACATCGTAGTGGCTTGAGTATTCATCCTGGAGCTACGAAGATGTATCATGATTTGAAAAGATTATTTTGGTGGCCGGGAATGAAGAGAGAAATTGCGAGTTTTGTTTATTCCTGTTTGACTTGTCAGAAGTCAAAGATTGAGCATCAGAAGCCGTCTGGACTAATGCAACCGTTGGCTATTCCAGAGTGGAAGTGGGATAGTATCAGTATGGATTTTGTTTCTGGTTTGCCGAAGACAAGTAAGAATTTTGAGGCTATATGGGTAATTGTTGATAGATTGACGAAGTCGGCTCATTTCATTCCGATCAGAATGGATTATCCGTTAGAGAGATTAGCTGAGTTGTACATTGAGAAGATTGTGAGTTTGCATGGTATTCCGTCTAGTATTGTTTCGGACAGAGATCCTAGATTTACATCGAAGTTTTGGGAAGGTTTGCAGAGGGCTTTGGGAACTAAGCTGAGATTGAGTTCTGCATATCATCCGCAGACTGATGGTCAGACTGAGAGGACGATTCAGTCATTAGAGGATCTTTTGAGAGCTTGTGTTTTGGAAAAAGGAGGTGCTTGGGATTGTTATTTGCCTTTGATTGAGTTTACCTACAACAATAGTTTCCATTCGAGCATTGGTATGGCACCGTTTGAAGCTTTGTATGGTAGGAGATGTCGGACACCTTTATGTTGGTATGAGTCCGGTGAGAGTGCTGTGGTTGGACCGGAGATTGTTCAACAAACTACAGAAAAGATTAAGATGATTCAGGATAAGATGAGAATTGCTTAGAGCCGCCAGAAAAGTTATCATGATAAGAGGAGGAAGTCACTTGAGTTCCAAGAGGGAGATCATGTGTTTCTTCGTGTTACTCCGATAACTGGTGTTGGTCGAGCTTTGAAGTCGAAGAAGTTGACACCTCGATTTATTGGTCCTTATCAGATTTTGGAGAGGATAGGAGAGGTAGCCTATCGTATCGCTTTACCGCCGTCGCTTGCGAATTTGCATGATGTTTTCCATGTGTCTCAGTTGAGGAGGTACATTCATGATCCGTCGCATGTAGTCCAAGTAGATGATGTACAGGTGAGAGATAACCTGACTGTTGAAACATCACCTATGAGGATCGAGGATCGAGAGTTGAAGCAGTTGCGGGGTAAAGAGATTGCCTTAGTGAAGGTAGCTTGGGGAGGACCAGCAGGTGGCAATGTGACTTGGGAACTTGAGAGCCAGATGAAGGAGTCTTATCCGGAGTTGTTCGATTGAGGTATGTTTTCGAGGACGAAAACTCTTTTAGTGGGGGAGAGTTGTAACACCCCAATTAAAATAAGATAATTATTTAATTTAAATTAATATTTTATTTATTAATTTAATCGAATAATTGGGAGTTTGGATTATTATTATTATTTTGAAATAATAATTATTGGGTTATTATTTATTGGAATAAAATAAGTTGGAATAATAAAAAGTCCCATTTTTGGTAAAAAGGGTTTTCACGTGAAAAAGGAAACTCAGAGAAGCTGCTGAAAGAGGAAAAGGGCAAAAGGCAGAGCGAGAGAAGAGGAGAAGCTTGGAGCTCGGAAGCTGCCGGATTAACTCAGGTAAGGGGGGTTTATCATCAATTAACGGGTATTATGGGATGATATGTACTGGGTAGTGATAGACCATTGTTTTACCTATGATTGGATAATATATGTTGAATTTGTGAACTGTTGAGAGGAACGAAAATTGGAATATAATTGAAGAATTCGTAGGGATTTAGGGTGGAAATGTTAGACCTTGTTGAATCGAATAGGATCTGTTTTGAGTCAGACAATAGGAAGGCATTTTGTGTGAAAATTGGACTGTAGAAGGTTGAATTGGGTAGATCTCGTAGCAGAGAAAGCCATTGCAGATCTGTGAGTTCTGGTTTCTGGTCATACGCGTATGGCACTAGGCAATACGCGTATGAGATGTTGGTACGCGTATGGGGGGAAGCCTTACGCGTATGGGTGGAAAAGATGGCATTTTGAACGTGAATTGGTCTCTGGTGGTACGCGTAATGGGATATTGTTACGCGTAGCATACGCGTATGAGACAGGTGATACGCGTATGAGTTGGGCGAGGAAATGCGCAATACGCGTAAGAGAGTAGGCATTACGCGTATGGAGTTGGCCAGGTTTGGGCAATACGCGTATGGCGTGGACAGTACGCGTATGGGCAGAGTTGGGATTTTCCTGAACTGTTGTTGTGCAGTTCTTGGTTGTTTAGGCTGAGTGATGTACTTAGCTGAGATATGATGTTGTAGGGATCATTTCCCGTTGTTTTGAGTGGCATAGGTATTAGTAGAGTGTGCTAATACTGTGTTTGCTTTTGTGGCATGATATGATGTGCTTTTGTGATTAATTATGTTGATAATGTGTGATGGTATACTTGATGATGTGAATATATACGTTTGTGAATAGACTGTATTATGGCTTAGAGTGTGAGCATGTGTCTATTCTTGATTATTGTTGATGTTGCATTGCTAGGTGATTAGCATGCATATTGTGGCCTTCGGGTGGTAGCTAATTCCCATGGTGAGGAATTAGTGAGTTTAGTCATTTTTGGACTGTTGTTGATTGTTTGCATGCTAGGTGAGTAGCGTGCATTTCATGGCCCATTTGGGGTGGTAGCTAATTCCCATGGTGAGGAATTAGTGAGTGAGTCACTATGTCTCAATTGAGTGGGACTAGTGAGCTTGGTAGCCGTGCCTGGATTTGGACGGTGAGGTTGAACTATATGTTCACAATTAGTCGGTACCGCATGCATAGAGTCTCATTGCATAATGAATGTATGGCATATAATATGAATGGATGTATTCCAGTATTATATGTGTATTGTGTGTTGTGTTATTGATGTTGAATATGGTTGAGAATCTACTGTTGAGTATGATATTTGAACGAATATTGCTGTTACTGAATGCGTAGTCTGATTTGGGTGAATTAATGTGTTAATTACTTGGCATTACATATTGTTCTATAATGCTTATTATATTGATTGAGGAACTCACCCTTACGCCTATTTTTCAGGTAACGAGAAATGAGTTGAGTAGAAGCTAATGCTTGGAGTCTAGAGTAGTTCCTTATAGGTCATGCTCTGATAGATGTAACATCGGGAGGGGATGTTTTAATTAATTCGATTTCTGTTGTTGAATGATTGACATGTATTGTGTACGTGTTTTACATTGATGTTGAATCGATTCCGCTGCGATTTATGCAAAGAATCTTATTTTGATTAAAGAAATGAGCATGACAGGATATTTTGATAATTGTTGTGAAATGATTGTGTGACACCCTTCGGGGCATAATTACTCTGATGAATATATATTGTTATTTTAATTATAATAATTTGGGGTATTTAGAAGGGTGTTACAGAATCCACCAACTTTTGGAAATCTTTTAGCCGAACTACGGCGTTTTGATCCTTACCTTTGATGGAAGGTACGTAGGCAGCGGGTTCATCCGTTCAAACCCAATAACCCAATAATAAAGCTTGTATATTCTTTTCTCATCATCCCAATCATGTTTGCACAATCTTTATGTCATAACAAATAATCATCTTTTACAACAAGTGTGAAAAGGGCTCCCTAGGAGTACCTAGGACGTAGTGGGTGCCTAACACCTTCCCATTGCGTAATTTACCCCTTACCCAGAATCTCTGATCTTTTTTATTAGTTTTCTACGTGTAAAACTTCTTAGGCTTTTGTTCGCTTTTTAGCCAGTCCTTTGGATAAATAAAAGTGCGGTGGCGACTCGAAATTTCATTGTATCTCTTGCTTATGGTTTAATCGATAGATCATATAGCGACGAATACACCGCTACACCTACCGTTCCAGAGCCAATGATCTTCCCTTTCTAATCACCTCTAAAACCGACAATGCCTTCGGGATTAAGTTCCAGGCTTTGGAACATATGCCTTCTTCCCTTCATGTTCCACGAGCATCCAGAGTCCAGGTACCATAACTGATGTCTTAACTCCACTGCTAAGGATATCTACAACATATACTATTTTATCCTTAGGTACCCATGTCTTTCTTGGTCGTTTTGAGTTAGTCTTCCCAGAGTTCTTAACAAACTTGGAATGCATGATTAGAATGGGAATGATGTTTTGTTTTAGCCTTAGGTTTAGAAATGGTTCTACCTTTCGTCCTAACATCATTTTGTTTCCCAGAAGGAACAAAATGTGACTTAAGAGTATTTGTCTTATCATATTTTTCAGAATCAAATTCGTCATCAGAATCATAGCTAATACCCCTTGTCTCGTTTCTGCTAACGCCATAAATCATGGAAGCCATCAGGCTTCTAGAAAGAATTTTTTGGAAAGGTTCTAAAGCTTATAATAAGCTTCTGATTCAGATACATGAATCTTCTTTAGATTCTTGTATTTGTCTAGAAGTTTCTAATACTTTTCCAGAACTTCTGATAAACTAGATTCAAGCTCAAAACGATATAGTTCAGAAAATACCTCTTCAGAATTTGACTCAGATTCTGATTCTGATTGAATCCTTCCTGCATGAACTTATGTGTAAGCCATCAACTCCATGTTAGCCTTCTCTTCTTTAGAATCTTCTTATGAAGACTCTGAATCATCTCATGTAGCCATTAGACCCTTCTTCTTTCCTCTGAAGTTCTTTCTGGGTCATTCTTTCTTTAACTTGGGACATTCATTCTTGAAGTGGCCAGGCTCCTTGCACTCAAAGCACATGAGTTCTTTTCCGGATCCAACCTTCTTGGATCCAGAAGTGGACTCAGAACGACCAATTGTCCTTCTTTGTCCCCTGAATTTTCCTTCCCTTTTCTCCCAGAGTTGATTAACGCATCTGGATAGAAGAGACAATTCATTTTCTTCTTCTGATTCATCTTCAAACTCTTCACCGGTTTCTACTTGAAGAGATTTAGTCTTCCCAGATCTTCCTGAGACTTCAGAGCAACATGCTTTCACTTTCTCTTGGGTTCATCTTCCTCGAGCCCAATCTTATGACTACTTAAAGAACTAATCAGTTCTTCAAGATAAGTGTTATTAAGATCCTTTGATAACTTCATATTTGTTACCATAGGTCTCTAATGCTTAGGTAGACTTATAATGAATTTTTTAACATGATCAACAGTAGAATACCCTTTGTACAGGACCTTAAGTATTACAACAAGAGTCTGAAATCTTGAGAACATGTTCTCAATAGTTTCTTCATCCTCCATCTTGAATGCTTCATGTTTTTGAATAAAGGTAAGAGCCTTGTTTTTTTTTACTTGAACATTCCTTTCATGCGTCATCCTCAGAGAATCAAATATAAATTTAGCATTATCTCCGTTGGTGATTTTGTTATACTCAGTGTATGAAATAGCATTTGCTTTGTGATTATTCTTATAGTCTTTCTTTTGTTTATCAATCATCACTCTTCTTTCCATTTTATTTCCACTTGTACTATTAGGTGTATGTAGCCATGAATTGTCATATCCCATAGATCAACATCGTGACCTAGAAATAAGCTATTTATTCTATCCTTCCAATAGTCAAATCTATCTCCATCAAAAAATAGAGATTTAGCATTGTAATGATCTCTATCATTTATTTGAGCAACTGGTGGTAGAATGGCAACCATTGTATTTGACGATGGATCTTTATCTGACACTGTTGAGTGTTTGATATCTTATCAAGACCAAAACTAGAGCTCTGATGTTAAGTAAAGGTGGAAAGAATCACAAGAAGGGGGGGGGGGGGGGGGGGGGGTGAATTGGATTTCTAAGAAAAAAATATTTTTCAAAACCAACTCAACAAAGCAGCAATACGAATAAGAAAAATGACAAAGTTAATTTTATATTGGTTCGCTGTTAACGAAGCTACCTCCAGTCCACCCTACCAAGATGATTTTGCCTTCTCAAGAAGGATTTAATCCACTATAATCAAAACTTTATTATAGACACTACAAAGACAAACCGTCATTGTCTTCTTGAGTCTATCTGACTAAAACCCAGTCACTCAAGAAAACCACTCAAACAGATTTGAGATTTACAAGTTTTGTTTACGAAGAATGCTTCTAAAAAGCATATTAACATAAGTTAATATAATGAATATTTCTCACACAGTAATGAGCAAAAACTCTTATGTGTTTACAAAAACTATATACATAAATAATATGATTTCAGCAAGAGCATATGTAGTAACGTTGTTATGAGCGCAGTGATTTATCATTAACAACTTCTTCCAATCTTCAAGTCTCCTTTATATAGGCATATAAAAGAGTCGTTGGAGGGTAGAATTGGAATACTAAATTGCAGTTGTCTCTTTCATAACGGTTTGCATATGGGAGAAAAAATGGTACAATAGTATTGTCCTTAGTCCATAAAATTAGGGTAGTCGAGGAAAGGATGATGTTGTAATGTGCACTATTTTCTTAATGCAAAACCTTTTGATCTTATCTTCTAATCTTCAGAGGCTTCTAATGAAATGATGTTGAAGCATGCTTAGAAGGATCAAGGGACAATTTATCAGAATCTTCAAAACCTTGGTCTTCAGAGTCTTGACACAGTTCCTCAGAACTTGGTCTTAAGAGTTTTTAAATATTGTTATTCAGAATCTTCATAACATAAGCGCATAATCTTGAAGGCAGACAAACTTTTAGATGATCTTCAATCAGAGTCACAATCAGAAGCTATAACACGAATATTCCTCAAAACCTTTGTTTAAGAGCTTTCTACAACTTGACAGAATCTTGTAAAGCATTTGAATCTCCTCAGAGTCAGAGTGTGTTGATTCCAGAATCTGATGACATCACACATCATTGCTTCAGAGTCAGAACCTGTTAGCAAAATCTATACACTAGATAAAAACCATTAGTATACAAAATTGTTCTCTAAAAAATAATGCATTATTATCAACAAAACTAAAGGCCAGATGCAGAACAAAATCTTGTTCTAACACTTTACACATGTGAGAGTTTGTTTGTGTATGAGCTGTGAATTTCTTGTAATCCGTTTAGAAAGAATTTTCGAAAGATTTATGGAGACCATTTGGGGTGGCTATGGGATTGTGAAAGATTTAAAACTTGTCAATAATGAAATAAATATTTTGTACTAGACTTCTAGAAGGTCTTGTGGTCCCTCATGATAAAAATATTTACTGCTGTAAAATAAAATAACTTTTTCTTCAATTAAAATCAGTCAAAACAGGAAGTTGACTTTGACTTCGTTTTTTTTTTCTCTTGCTTGTATTCATTAAAACTCTGCATTAGCTTGCTACTCTTTCCTGCAATGCTTGTGATATATTTAATGCTTATTGTTTGCAGGAGTTATGTTGTATTATGGATTGGAGTGTAAGTGTGATGTGTTCATGATTTGTCGTGAAAGAAATTTAGTCATGAAGAACATCATATGGAATGTGAAGCGGCTGTGTAAGGAGAGCAAACATTAGGCTTTAGGGCTGACCATTGGATTTCTTTCTTTTGGTTAGGCTTAGACCATTTGTGACATCCTTGTATCTCATATTCCAAAGCAAAAGCATGAAGCTTCAAGGTTAATGTAAAACTTTGTAACTTTCATTGAGTTTATTTTGTATTGTGACATTTTTATTTGAGCATGAATGGCTTGTTTAGGATATGAATGGCTTGTTTAAGATATGAATGAATGACTTGTAAGATTTTTAATATTATTGTGTTTTTGTTCGTCCATCTAAAACACAATATTATTTAAAATCTAATAGTGTGACAGTTAATTTGCAACAATTCATCTCTTTCACCTATTATTTATATTTTATAATATTTACATTCTAAACGATTTAAATATTATTTATCATCAATAATATATAATAATATTATTGTCAAACCATCATTTTAAGTCCACTAAATTCTATATTTTAGTGAGTAAAGTATATACTTTTTAATAAAAAAAGAAAAGAAAAATTAAAAAATATATAATTAATTATATTATAAAAAAATTACAAATAAAAGAAGAGAACAATATTCTAACTCTTAGATAAATAAAATAACATTAAATGTCATCATGTTAAAATATAAATAAGATAAAATATATATCAAATGTTTTATTTTTATTAAAATCTTTTTTATAAATTATTAGTAGAATATATATGAGAGAATTTAATTAATTTACTCTTATTTTTTATTAGAATTTCACTATTTTAAAGATAAATATGTGAGATATTATAGATCCGAACACATTTTCATCATGCATTCGAATCGAAGACGCTCTCGTTTGATGTTCTTTTCTAATTATCAAATAATCTTATTTAAAAAAACATTCAAGACATCACTTACTTTAAAGGAAACATACAATATATTATTAAATTCACAATGTGATTTGATTCCTTCAAAGAAAAAAAACTGTATGTGGCATAATTCTATTTGCCTAGATTTACAGCAAGGCCGGGGTCCTCATTCTCAATTCTTTCACTTCTTATGAGTCCGTGCACTTTGAGCTTCGAAAATGGTCCCAAATTCCATGTTTAATTAACATCCCTGGACCACAATTTTACAGCTCATTAACACTCTCTATTTGAGGACCTCCTATTAGTTTTAAGTCCCCAACGAGGCTAGACAACAACTCTGATAATGAAAAATGAACCACTTTCAGCTAGCTAGTTTACTTTATTTATATAACCTATGCTCATCACAACATTGATAAAGATTTTAAATTTCTTATACTGTCAGATGAATTATACTTTTCATTTTCAAACTTTTGAGTACAGCATTTTGGTTTCTGGAATGGTCCCTAAAATGTGGACCACTTAAGCTGGCCACCTAAGCTAATTCTAGGTGATGTTTTTTATTTATTTAGAATTCCTATAAACAAAATTCACAATTTAAACCGTAAGTTATTTTTAGGCTGAGAATTTTTTAATGTATTTTATATATTTTTACAGAGAATTTTAATAAATATTCTTTATTTTCGAATATGCATTTTCGGAAATATTTCAACACACATTCAATTAAGACTATTTAGAATGACACCCTATTATTTGATTTTTTTTTCAGAGATGCATCTTTAAAAATTTCTCGTAGTTACATTTCCGTAAGTCAGACACATCAGTATCAGATCCAAAAAACAAAAGATTTTTCCAAATTGAAATTAAGATTCATAAAATAAAATTTGAATTACATAGATGAGTTCAACATAAAATGCAACATTACACTTCAATATCCAAGTGAACGCTTTAACATCTTCATAATATCTTCGACCGATCTTGAAATCGTCACTTTCAACTCGAGCGAAATTTTTGTTTCGAAACGGAAAATGTATTCCACATAGCCCTTACATCCGCTTGCGTATTGAGCTCAAATTTGTTGAACTCGATCTTCCCTCCATTGTCAATCGACGGTGAACGATACTCAATCTTCACAATCTTTCGATTGTCTCCGTAAGGTAGGAGATAATGGATTTTGTCTTTGATATCTTCGAGGGAGGTGGAGTCGTTGAGCTTGAACGTGCGCTCGGGAACTCCGTTGGAGAATGAGACATTTGGGACATACCAGTCAATGTTTAATGGCGACTGTTGGTTCTATGTATTGGCATCAATTTTGGTAAAACTTAAGTGATATCACAAGAAGTCACGCTTGTTGTCTTGACATGTGACATCAGATTTCTGCAGGTTGTTTGTTATGGTTGTGCAGGAATTGTTCAAGATGTCAGACCCGATGTTACGACATGTGCATACAGAACATTCAGTCTGAATGTTATGTATGTTGTTGTTGCGCTTTTCATGCAAATCTTTGAGTGCCTATGTGGAGATTGCATGCATTATTCAAGGAGTAATTATATTTAAAACCAAAATATTATGTTTCCCAAAAAGGAACGATTTGTTACTAATTCCTAGGGAATACGCGTTAAAAAGAATTAGGGATTCATGTTGCCCAAGCCCATTCAGAAAGCTTCTATTTAAAGACCTTGTGAACCCTGTGTGATTGTACAGAAAATACGAATGTTGAAGTGAGTGAGTATTAGGGTTGTTAGCCTAATGTACGTTTGTGAATTGTGAGTCATTCATTCATCTTGTTTATGTGTGAATTGGACTGTGTTTTGAGTTGTAATTTGTCCACTCTAAGCTTTGAAGTACAAGTGTATTTGTTTACTTGATTGAAGCTTTTAAGAAAGATCAAGTGTGTGTCCTTGAAGTGTGTCTTCTTTCTTTGTGGTATTTGTTCTAGTATCACTGCTGTGATTGAGGGGGAGTGAGTAGGGTCTCATATCTAAGAGTTCTTAGATAGAAGTCACACGGGTAGAGATTAGGTGAAAAGACTGTAACTTGAAGTTGTTTACTGAGAGTCTTTGAACTAATTCTATTTAGTGGATTTCATTCCTAGCTTGGTAGCCCCCAGACGTAGGTGTGTTTGCACCGAACTGGGTTAACAATTGCCTGTGTCGTTTTTCATATGTTTAATGATGAGTAGGGTCTCATATCTAAGAGTTCTTAGATAGAAGTCACACGGGTAGAGATTAGGTGAAAAGAATGTAACTTGAAGTTGTTTACTGAGAGTCTTTGAACTAATTTTGTTTAATGGATTTCCTTCTTGGCTTGGTAGCCCCCAGACGTAGGTGTGTTTGTACCGAATTGGGTTAACAATTGCTTGTGTCGGTTTTCAATTGTTTAATGCTTTTTATTCTGTTTATATTTCATCTGTTGTTCAGATATTAGTATCGTGACATTACCTTCGACATCTCATATCTGATACCAGAATTTCAATTGGTATCAGAGCAGGCATCCCGCTCTAGTTCTGGGTGAGATCTTGGGACATTACTTTCTGGTATTGTGGACAAAGACAGAGGATCTATAAATAGACCACCAATTCTGGATGGATCTAACTATGACTACTGGAAACCTCAGATGGTAGCCTTCTTGAAATCTTTGGACAATAAGGCCTGAAAAGCTGTTCTAACAGGCTGGGAACATCCATTCATTACTAAGGATGGAGAAGCCACAACTAATAAGAAGCCTGAGGAAGAATGGACTAAGGAAGAGGATGAACTAGCTCTTGGAAACTCTAAAGCATTGAATGCTATATTCAATGGGGTTGATAAGAACATCTTTAGACTGGTGAACAATTGTGAGGTGGCTAAAGATCCTTGGAATATTCTCAAAACCACTCATGAAGGTACCTCGAGAGTGAAGATGTCTAGATTGCAGCTGCTTACTACTAAGTTTGAAAATTTGAGGATGAAAGAAGATGAAAGTATTCATGATTTCCATATGAATCTTCTGGAGATTGCTAATTCCTCAGGAGCCCTGGGTAAGAAGATGTCAGATGAAAAACTTGTGAGGAAAATTCTCAGATCACTTCCTAAAAGATTTGCCATGAAGGTGAAAGCCATAGAAGAATCTCAAGACATCTGCAAGATGAGAGTGGATGAGCTAATTGGATCCCTCCAAACATTCGAGTTAGGAATGAGTAATGGATCTGAAAAGAAAGTCAAAAGCATAGGCTTTGTGTCAAACACTGAAGATAAAAAGGAAGAAAGTAGTCAGGATACTGATGAAGGTATGTCAAATGACTTAGCGTTACTTGGAAGACAATTCAACAAAATCCTGAAGAGGATGGATGTGAGGTCAAAGTCTAATGTCAAGAACAACTCATTTGACATCAGTAGGCCCAATGATACTGGAAAAAGAACAAAAACTGAAGAAAAATCCAAACAGGGCAAAGGAATTCAGTGCCATGAGTGTGAAGGGTATGGTCACATTAGAGCTGAATGTGGGACCTGTCTCAAGAAACAGAAGAAGAGTCTTGTTGCTACTTGGTCTGATGATGATTCTGAAAGTGAAACAGAAGGAGAATCTGCCAATCTTGTGATTGCCTTGACTAGGAGATGGGATCCTGATGAAGACTCTAGCGATGATGAATTAACCTTTGATGAATTAGCCAATTCTTATAGGAAGTTGTGTTTCAGAAGTGAAGAAGTGTGTCAACAAGTGGAGAATCAGAAGAAACTGATAACCCACCTAGCGGCTGAGAAGACAGAACACTTAGAAACCATTCTAAGTTGAAGATCGAAGCCTTGTTCCTGAATTCCAAACTGGATGAGATGACAAAGTATGTCAGAATTCTAAACAATGGATCTGACACCTTAGACAAAATCCTCCAGGATGGAAAGATGACAGGAGACATGACTGGCCTTGGGTTCAATGAATCTTCTCCTGATTGTAATCCCTCTAATAGCAAACCAAAGATGTCACATCAGGTGTCTCAACATCACAAGGGAAGACAACATAAAGGAAAACACCAAAGAAGGAGATGTCATTACTGTGGGAAATTTGGTCACATAAAACCATTATGCTTCAGGCTGTATGGTTATCCTAGTCCTACTCATCAACCTAGACCCAAACAACACATCTCTTATAACAGAAAATAATGGGTTCCTAGGTTTGGTGCTACTAACTTGATAGCTCGCACTTCCTTCAGAGTCTCTGCCAAAGAAGATTGGTACTTTGACAGTGGATGCTCTAGACACATGACTGGAAGCAAAAATATGTTGGTTGACCTTCAATCTCATGTCACCAACTATGTAACTTTTGGTGATGGATCAAAGGGTGAAATCAAGGGGATTGGAAAGCTGAACTGCTCTGGACTTCCTAACCTTGATAATGTATTGCTTGTTAAAGGATTGACTGCAAACCTGATCAACATCAGTCAACTATGCGATCAAGGTCTCAATGTGAACTTCACAAAAACTGAATGCTTGATTACTAATGCAAAAAATGAGGTGATCATGAGAGGAGTCAGATCTAAGGACAACTGCTACATGTGGATTCCTCAAGAAACTATCTATTCATCAATATATGCTCTAGATAAAGAAGAAGAAGTGAAACTATGGCATTAAAAATTGGGTCATCTGCATCTTAAAGGAATGAAGAAGATCATATCTGTTGAAGCTGTCATAGGAATCCCAAAATTAAAGATTGAAGAAGGAAGAGTATGTGGTGAATGTCAGATTGGAAAGCAGACAAAGATGTCACATCAGAAGATCAAACATGACATTACATCTAAAGTGTTGGAACTTCTCCACATGGACTTGATGGGGCCTATGCAGGTGGAAAGTCTTGGTGGAAAAAGGTATGCTTATGTTGTGGTGGACAACTTCTCCAAATATACCTGGGTGAATTTTATAAGGGAAAAATCTGATGTGTTTGACGTGTTCAAAGACCTTTGCAAAAGACTTCAAAGAGAAAGAGAGAGTCATGTTATCAGAATCAGAAGTGATCATGGGAAAGAATTTGAGAACATAAATTTGTTGAATTCTGTTCATCTGAAGGGATTGGAAATGAGTTCTCTTCTCCCATTACCCCTCAGCAAAATGGTGTGGTGGACAGGAAAAATAGAACTCTCCAGGAATCTGCTAGAGCTATGATTCATGCTAAGAAGTTGCCTTACCACTTTTGGGATGAAGCTATGAACACTGCTTGTTATGTTCACAATAGAGTAACCTTGAGACATGTAAGACCCTAATTTTGACTCTAAGATCCCTCATGGCATCATATCATTTGTTCAGTACATTGCCTCAAGGATCATAGTATGTTTGGCTCCTTAACCATAGGGGTGGGACTTGTGTGAGTGGTTTGAGAACACCAAGCATGCTTGTATTGTATATAATTTCTTTTCTTACCTGTTTACTAACCAAAATCGCAAAAATATGTCACTAACTCTTTTTGTTTTGAAGCTCAAGTGATCAAGTGCTCCCATGCTCCTAGGAGGCTCCTAAGCTCAGTGAAATGGTTAGAGGAAGATGAGAAAAAGTATGACAATGGTCCACCAAGTTCCTAATCATCATATATTTCTCCCAAGTATCTTAATTTTCCAATTTGATCAAGATAACCCAAAGGGCTTGAGGATTGTTTCCCAAGGAAACCCCAATTCAAATGTGCCTTGCTCATGAAGCAACCTCAACCTATGATAAAATTTAATCAAGGGAAGTTCTTTCATTAATTATTTTATGTATATATGAGCCTATTTGAGACTCCTCATTCATTTATTCATCAAAATTGGAAGTTTGGCCTTGAAAAGTTGACCAGTCAAGTCATTTGACTAAATTGAGGATCACTGAGACACAACTTGTGATGTGTTTGTCAAATGAAGATAACCCAAAGAGAAAACCTGTTCTTAAGAACCATATGAACAACTTTCATGTTCATCAAAATTACATTTGAAACTTGGAAGTTCATCATTCATTTCAAAACATTATAGGTCATTTTGACTGAAACCCTAATTTTGGGTCAACTTCCCAAGGACATAACTTCCTTAAATTTTATGATTTTGAGGTGAGACCAAATTCATTGGAAATATTAAGATGTCGACTTAAAATGTTATGTTGGACAAAATTTCATAATCCTAAAAGAAATACATGTGATAATACAAAACATTATAGGTCACCTTGGACCTAAATCATTGAATTTGAAAAAGTACCCAACTTCAAATGCCCATAACGTTTTCATGAAAAATCCAAATGATGCAAAATTTGAGTCTAAATTGATAATATTGAAAATATCTACAACTTTTATTTTTGAGGTTTTTCCATTTGAAGCTTGCATCATGCAAACAAAGGGGCTTGAAGAGGCTTGATTTTGGTGAAAATTTTCAAAGGGTGACTTAGACATGTTTTGTGCCCAAACTTTCACAGCCAGTTTTCATTAATTTCCAATTTCCAAATGAATTTTTGCCCAACATGACTTTTGTTCCTTATTTCAAGGGCTTTCCAACCATTACTCACATTACTTTTTTGGACTTTCCATGTGAGAGTTTCGAAGAGTTCATTCTTTATGTCCATTTTGGCATTTCATGTTATAATTTGATGTGCAAGCTTGTGCAATCCTTGGTGCACGTCTAATTCAATTCCAGTTGATCTCAACATGGTTTATCACCTATCATTGGGCCTTACGTGCGCCTGTACAGGCCCATACAAGGAAGATTTAAATCCCATGCACACGAGGGAACCATGCTTTCCAACCTTCTTCAGCTATAAATAGGAGCTCAGTCTCATTCATTTCACAACCAAGTGGAGACATGAAGTGCTGCAGAATTGAAATCCCAACCCTCACCAAAGGAATTTTCAAATTTCTCTTTCTTTTTCAAGCTTGAAATTCAACATCATTAGTTGATTTTCAAAGCTCAATTCCTTAGCCTATCATCTCCATCACACTTCCAGAGCAAAAGCAGATCAAGATCTTGAAGAATTCGTGGCCTTAGAAGCTCCATTTCAGAGGTAGAACCTCAAACATTTTGGATCTAGATCTTGCAATTCAATGTGAATTTCTTTGGTTTGTGTGGTTTTCTGAAGTCCTCTCACTCGAGTAAGGCCAGTGGTGGTCTTAATTGTTCAAATCGTGCCATTCCAGTTGACATACCATGATCTTCCATCTCACATTTCTCTCTAAATAGAAAGAGTGAGGATGATCCATGGATACAGTGGTGATGTACATCACCTGGGCTTCATTTTGATGTCCTTATTTTTTATTTTCATTACAATTTATTTTCCTGCGCGTGGTGGCCGGAAATTGTTGGATCACCGGAGAAAATGGTGGTTTCCACCACCATCCCCACGTGTATGCTTCCCAGCCTTTGGATCGTGCCTCAACGTTATAATCATGAGCGTCCATTGTGTTTTCTTATTTTAATGCACTGTGTTGCGCGCTTGACTTAGGTCTACCTTGCATCCGCGCCTCTGAGCCATTTGATCCATGCCACGTCAATTAATGAATTGATCCTGTGGCGCTAGATTTTTCTATTATTCCTATTTTCTTTTAATTTCAGTTAATTCCATTTATTTTCAAAAATTCATAGAAAATTTATTTGAAGTCACAAAAATATGAGACCAATTCCAAATTTTTTCTTGAAAAATCTAGTTCTATATTTTGATTTTTAATTATTTTTGTGAGTTCATTTAATATTTTTTGTGAATTATTTGTTTTTTAATAGTTTTAATTCATTTTAAAATACTTTTTGATATTTTAAAAATAAAAAAATATTTTCCTAACACCTATGGATCATGATAAGTCAATGAAAAATAGTCTCATTAATTTATTATTGGATTTGAGATTTATTTGAGATTTTAATTCATATTGTGTTATTTTTCATTGTTTTTAATTTGTAAGACCCCAATTTTGACCCTAAGATCCCTCATGGCATCATAACATTGCATTTGCATTGCCTCAAGGATCTTTAACATCTTGGTTCCCTTTGCCTTTGGGTGGGACTCCTTGTGATTGGTTTGAGATCACCAAGCATGCTTGAATTATACATCATTGTTTCTCTTACTTTTGTTTACTAACCAAAAGCACAAAAATGTGTCACTAACATCTTTTGTTTGGAGTTTGAGTATCATCCAACAGGTTTAAATGGGGCCTATTCATCATTCAGAACGCTAACCTTGAAGGAGCAAAAATCTGCCTCTGAGCTGTCATGCTCGCTAGGCGAGCAGCAGGGTTCGCTAAGCGAACTGAACTGTCATGCTCGCTAAGCGAGCAGATCCTTCGCTAGGCAAAGCATGCGCATTTTGAAAATAACAAAAAAATTTGGGCTTGACTCTAAGCCCACCAAGTCACCAATATTAGGTTATAAATACCAGAGCTTCATTTGAGAAAAAGGGAGGAGATTATTAGAGAGACCAAGGCTGGAGACTATTACAAACCCTGGAGAAAAGGAGAAGGGAAACCTATGAACTAATCTGCAGAAACCTCCAAGCAACTCTGAAAGGTTCACTCTGACTCACACATTTCACCTCCATCTCCCGCAAACCCAGTCGTGCCTTTCGAGTTTTATCGGTCTCTCCATTCAGGTTTGCCCTTATCCCCATTACTCTATGCTTTTAATTTGAATACTCTGAATGTGTGAGGTATCGTTCAGTTTTTGCCCACTGGTTTAGATATGCATGAATGTTGTAAACAATACCTTGAATGTTTAATCGTTTCGTTTTCTGAGATGGATACCATAGAGGTTGGGTTGCCGAGATCGGACTGTTATCAATGAAAAACCCAAAACCCGCAGGCCTTCGCTAGCACCTTCGCTAGGAGAGCCTGTAGCGAAGCTTCGCTAAGCTTTCGCTAGGCGATGCAGCGGCGATCGCGACAACATTTGATTTTTTTCTATTTGCTCTAACCTGTTTTGTGTTTGTTGTGGCATTGTTTTCTCCCGATTCCATCCTATTACTCTAACCCGTTCGTTGAGTTTTTGTGAGGGCTCACATACTCTTGCAGGGATAGCTTGCGTGGTATTCCACTTTATTTGTGGGATACCACCAGGAGGTTTATTCCGATTGCCTGTACTGACTCACTTTCTTTGATGGTGTTAGCTTGGAAGGATCTCTGGGTTTCTTGTTTCGTTAATTATTGTTGCTTCGGATCTTTATCCGCGGGGTACTTTTACATCTTTCCCGCATTTTACCGCTTTCCTAGCTGGAAGACCTCGATAGGAGGCAATGTTTTGTGTGTTACTTTTGTACTAAAGACCTCCTCGAAGAGGCAATTGACGGATAAAAGGGATTAGTAATCAATCCCCCGTTATTCAGTGTGTCGTTCTTTATGCTCACACTACGTGTCGATGCTTCAGAACAAAAACCCAAGATCTTTTGTACGGTCGGTCAGTGGAGAGGGTTCCACCTTTATGAATCCCCACTTTTTGTCATGAGCTCACCCTGTCCAAGGTTAAGAGCTATGAGGTCTTATCCTCATTACCCTTTTGATCTGCTCACCCTGACGGTCAATGTCAGTGGTTAAGAGCCCGTTTGATTACCCTTCCATGGCTTGTTTGTCGAGGTTGATATGACCCCTCTTGACTAAAGCCCTTCCCCTGTATGTTTGAGCCCCTGCTGGCGTGTTTACTTTATGCATGTTTGTTTTGTATGGTTTGATAGCCTCTCGTGGCATGTCATTTAAGGTAGCGTGGTTCCTTCATCTAGGACTGCCTTTTTGCATGAGCATCCCTAAACACCCCAAACTCATTGATTTTTTTTCTCCTAAGAACATGTTATCTCCTTCTACTACAGGCGAGTAAGTCTCCAAAGGTCGAGCATCCGGTAGATTGCGTAGTAACGTCGTTCACCCCAAAACACAACCCTTACCCCATAGGTGGTCGAACTACGTTTTGCTCTGATTTTCATCCCAGATGAGATACGTAGGCATAAGACGCGATGTCTTAGCGAGCACACTCCTCTTTAACCCATAGGTAGCCGAGCTACGAAGACTCTAATTCTCAGATTCAGATGAGATACGTATGCAGTGGATGCGACGTTCGTGCGAGTCATTTTCTTTTGACCCTTCTTTTAGTAAGTAGTACATTAGATAAACATACACGCTTTTCTCATCCCTTCAATCATGTTTGCACAAATAAATTTTCAAAAAAAAAACAACAACCTTTGCAACAAATGTGAAAAGGGCTCCCTAGGAGTACCTAGGATGCTTTGGGTGCCTAATACCTTCCCATTGCATAACCAACCCCCTTACCCAGATCTCTGACATTTTTACTAGTTTTTGATTCGATAAAACTTTTAGGTTTTTGTTCGCTTTCTAACCATTCCTTTGGATAAATAGAAGTGCGGTGGCGACTCGACTTTGTATGATTTACCTTGGATTTAGTCAATATCTCTAATGGTAACGAATACCCTGCTACAGAAAAATGGCGACTCTGCTGGGGACCGAAACATCCTAGTGGGTTTTGCCTACTTTTCATATTTGTTGTATTGTATTGTATATTTTTTTTGTGACATATTTTTGTGCAATTTGGGATTACTGTATTGTATGTAATGATTGAATTGTTTGAATATTAATTCCTTGTATGCTTGGTGATCTTTGTGAGATGAGTTCTATACCCGGACTCGAGTGCACTTAGGATAGGAGAATGGCATGGTCTTGTCGACTTGTGTGGAGTTATTCCTTAGCAAGTTGACTTGCAAGTCCATTCACTTGGTGGAGGTTATGTTGGGATCAATAATGTCACACAAGTAAGTTGTGGTTAGACATTACTCTTTCCAATATAGACCTTAGAAGCCAAGGACCTTAGTTTACCAAGCCCATCTTGGCCTATTCTTAGGATGTAGTGCGAAAGTCGTTCAAGTGTAAGATTTGATATGATTGTTACGCGATACTACACTCATAAGAGTCTCTCTTGAGAATATTTTCGGAATACGAGTAGTCGTTTCTCCAATAATATCCGAAAGATGGGATGATGACTATGGGAACCTCTTGTAGAACATGTTTGGCAGGTTTAAACCCTAGTACACTCCCTTTTGGGTGGTTCTTAACCTAACTCCATGCTCGTGACTTACAACAAACCCTTGATTCATGGTTGATCCGTTCATGAATCCTTAATATCAATGGAACTTGGGTATTGATAAAGTGTAAACCATAATCCACCAAAATGGATGATTGATATTAAGGATAACATGATTCATCCCATGACCTTTGTTTGGTGTGCTTTGCTTGATCCTTGAGTGTGATTGTTGCATTCATGTATTCATGCACCCATTTGCATCCATATCATCAATAAATAAGAAATTTTTCAAGGAACTTAAGGGGTTTATTTGCAAAATTTTAAGACTTGGAAAGACAAAGAAGGAATACAAAGAAGTACAGCTTCAGGAAACCAGATTTGAAAGAGCTAAGGAATCTGACATCCTATGTATTAGATCCTTTGGGTTTCAAGGCTCGTTTTGGGAAGCTTCTTCCTCTTCTGACTACTCAGGTGGATTGGTGAGTGTATTGGTGCAGTTTTATGATCCCTTGTACTGTTGCTTCACGTTTCCGGATTTCCAGCTTTTTCCTACCCTTGAGGAGTATGCTTACCTTGTGGGTATACCTATTCTAGACCAGTTGCCGTTCAGTGGCTTGGAGAGTATTCCTACTTGTCAAGAGATAGCTGACATGTTACACATAGATGAATCTCTGGTTGATGCTCATATGACTACCAAAGGAGGAATTCAAGGTCTCCCTTCTGAGTTCCTCATTGCTCAAGCTACTATGTATGGGAAGGCCATGAGTGAGGACGCCTTTGAGGCCATATTTGTACTTCTCATCTATGGGCTAGTATTATTCTCCAACATCGACAAGTTTGTGGATGTGAACGCTATTAGGATCTTCTCTACTCTTAATCCCGTTCCGACTCTGTTGGGCGATACCTACTTCTCTTTGCATATGAGGAATGCAAAGGGTGGTGGCACCATTGTGTTTTGTTTGCCTCTGTTGTATAAGTGGTTTATTTCTCACTTACCTCAGACGGTCGCTTTCAAGGAGAACAAGGAATGTCTCCGGTGGTCCACGAGACTTATGCCTCTCAATAATGATGATATCTCTTGGTATAACCATGTGTATGATGGTGTGCGGATTATTGACTCTTGTGGCGAATTCTCCAATATACCTCTTCTTGGTACATGTGGTGGGATTAACTACAATCCTCTTTTGGCACGTTGGCAGCTTGGGTTCCCCCTAAAGGATAAACCCAATAACATTCTGTTAGAGGGCGTGTTCTTTCAGGAGGGTAAAGATCCCCAAGGATTGAAAGCTAGAATGGTCCGCGCTTGGCGTAAGATTCATAAGAAAGGAAGAAGGGAGCTAGGTCCTAAGAATTGCATCGCTTTGGAGCCTTACACTGTTTGGGTTAGGAAGAGGGCGTCTGAGTATCTCATGCCTTACGAGTATCCGAGACCTACACCTATGATTATGGCTGGGCCTTCAACCCTCCCTAATCAAGGAGTAGAGGAGTTGAGAGACGAAGACCGTTCACGTGCCTGGATCCGTGAACGTGAAGAGTTGCTTCAGCAGATTAAGGAGAAGGATGCGTTGATTGAGTTTCTTGAGCATCAGGTTATTGATGACCCTGATGATGTATGGACTTCTCTACTTCCTCAGTCTTCTAAGTTCTGGAAGAGGAGGTATGATCGACTCGCCAAAGAGAAGGCCGATATGGAGGCAGCCTACGAGAGGGAGGTGAAGAGGCTTCGTGCATCTTATCTCCCTGTGTCCCGAGCTTTAGATGATTGTTTCTAGGGATCCATAGGATGATTATTTTCCTTTTCTCTTGTATAAGATTGACGATGATGTACTTCTTTTCCCTGATATTATTTGATGAGATATTTCCATATGTGATAAAATGCTTAATATTTCCAGAATTTGCAAATAAAACTCTAAAGTTCCTTTGAAATAAAAAACAAATCATATGCACAAACATTGCATGCATCATATGCATAAGCAGGTTTTGTTTCCGGTCCCTTGCCCTGTGGTCTAACTCTGTGTCCTTCATTTATTTTGAAGACAAGCTGACTCACCGGTACTACACTAGAGCCAACATTTCAAGACTGATGGATCACTTAGAGCAAGAGAACCGCGAGCTGAAAGAGGAAGTGGCCAGATTGACTGCCCTAATGGATTCATTCATGGCTGCCCAGAGCCAGTCCTCTCCGACACCTTCAACTCCTCCCCAGAGGACAGTTATCTCCGAGATTGTCTCCTCTACTGTTCCCGCTGCTAGTGCACACTTTGTTCCAACAGCCATGCCAACCGGGTTCCCGTGGGGGATGCCTCCCAATTTCATGCCTGAGGGTCCTGTTCCTACCTTTGCTTCTCTACCGGCATCTAGCCCGGTCCTTGCCGTTCTTCCTCCTATCGTGCATACTTTGCCCAGGGTAGATGACACCATCTATCATCCTGAGCCGTCTGAGGGTCCAGATGTTTATGAGAAGATGGATGCTATGAACGATCAATTTCTTGAGCTTCGCAAGGAATTGAAAACTCTCAGAGGGAAGGATCTTTTCGGCAAGTCTGCTGTCGAACTCTGCTTTGTTCCAAATGTGAAGATCCCTGTGAAATTCAAGGTCCCTGATTTTGAAAAGTACAAAGGAAATACTTGTCCTCTCAGCCACCTGGTCATGTATGCCAGGAAGATGTCGACTCAAACTGATAATGACCAACTACTCATCCACTACTTTCAGGACAGTCTGTCCGGTGCCGCTTTGCGTTGGTACATGGGTTTAGACAACGCGAACATCCGATCCTTCAATGATCTCGGCGAAGCCTTCGTCAAGCAGTACAAGTACAACGTCGATATGGCTCCCGATAGAGATCAATTGAGAGCCATGTCCCAGAAGGATAAAAAACATTTAAAGAATACGCCCAGAGGTGGCGAGAGTTGGCAACACAGATCGTGCCTCCGCTAGAAGAGAAAGAGATGACTAAGATCTTTTTGAAGACTTTTAGTTCTTTTTATTATGAGCGGATGATTGCTAGCGCTCCTTCTGACTTCACCGAGATGGTGAATATGGGGATGCGTCTAGAAGAAGGGGTCCGTGAAGGACGGTTAACCAGAGAAGAAGGCTCTTCTTCCAAACGTTATGGGGCGTTTGCAAAGAAGAAAGATGGAGAGGCACATGTTGTGATCTCCCATGAGAAACCAAGAAGACCCTCTGTGAGGAGGAAGACTGTGCGTCCCGCCAGTAACCAGCATCGGGTGGCTCATATAGCACCTGTTTTCAGAGACAGTCAACAGTATCAGCAACATAGTAACAATTAGCAACCACATCCGCAATATCAGCAACAACAACACCGACCGCAGCAGCAGGCCTACCAGCCTCGAAGCAGTAATCAAACCAGCACGAGTTACGAGAGGAAAAGGGTCACCTTCGATCCTATTCCTATGACGTACGCAGAGTTATATCCCTATTTGATAGAAAGGAAGCTGATTACTCAGAGAGACCCACCGGCTATACCTGCTAACCCTCAGTGGTGGTATAAGCCTGAGTTACATTGTGTTTACCATTCTGGTGCTCCCGGCCACGACGTGGAGAATTGTTACCCTTTGAAGACCAAGGTTCAAGACCTTCTGAGGTGTGGTATTCTATGTTTTGAGGGCGTAGCCCCTAATGTGAAGAAGAACCCATTGCCCGAACATGGGAAATCTGTCAACATGGTCCAGGGTTGCCCTGGAAAATACAAGGTCAAATATGTCAGTCATATTCAACAGTCTTTGGTCCAGATGCATCGTTTGTTGTGTGACTACAGTCATTATGAGCATGATCATGATAGATGTCGAGTCTGCTCTGTTAACCGATTGGGTTGTTGCCAGGTGCGCAAGGATGTTCAGGAAATGCTGGACGAAGGAGTCATTGAGATCCTTCAAAATAGGAATGTTGATGAAAATGAGCCTGAGGTCAACGTGATTTCCCCAGTGTTCCGGATACCCGAGCCTGTTATCATCAAGTACAATGGTAGCAAGCAGAAGGCTTCTCCCGCTCTGATCATTAAGCCTGCTGGTCCTGTGCCTTACTCTTCTAAAAAGGCAGTTCCCTATCGCTACAACGCCGTAGAAGTAGAGAATGGGAAAGAGGTGTCCTTGCCCTCTTCTTCTGTTGTGAATATTGCCGATGTTAGCGGTTTGACCCGTAGTGGCCGTGTATTTTCAGCACCGCCGAAGCCTCAAATTAATGCTGATTTTGTTGAACGCCCGATCGGGAACGTTGTGAATTCTCCGAATCCGGCACTTGCTGTTAAGCCCTCCTCCGTACTGAAAACTCCTACTTCTGTTGGCCTGAGTGGCAATGTGAAAGAAGACTGTGATGAGATGCTGAGACTCATCAAAAGGAGCGAGTACAATGTTGTAGACCAACTTCTACAAACGCCATCCAAAATATCTGTGTTATCCTTACTCTTAAATTCAGAACCACACCGAGAGGCTCTGCAGAAGGTGTTGGATGTGGCATATGTAGATCACGATGTCACTTTGGAGCAATTCGATAGCATTGTTGCAAACATTACTGCTTGCAATAACCTGATCTTTTGTGACTCTGATCTCCCTGAGGAGGGAAGAGACCACAACTTGGCTTTACATATATCTATGAATTGCAAAGATGACGCCATGTCCAATGTGCTGGTGGACACTGGGTCATCATTGAACGTATTGCCAAAGTCCACTCTCTCAAAGCTATCATATCAAGGGCCTCCCATGAGGCAGAGTGGAGTAGTTGTGAAGGCTTTCGATGGGTCTCGCAAAACTGTGATTGGGGAAGTTGATCTCCCAGTCAAGATCGGACCAAGTGATTTCAAAATTACCTTCCAGGTTATGGACATTCACCCATCGTATAGTTGTCTCTTAGGCAGACCATGGATTCACGAGGCAGGCGCCGTGACGTCCACCCTACACCAGAAATTGAAATTCGTGAAAAACAAGAAGCTGGCGGTGGTAGGGGGAGAAAGGGATCTCCTGGTTAGCCATTTGTCTTCCTTATCTTATATAGATGCTGAGGTTGAAGTTGGAACTCCTTTCCAAGCTTTATCTATCGCTGAGCCTATTGAGAAGAGAACTCCTTCATTTGCTTCCTACAAAGATGCAAAGCTGGCCATTGAGCGTGGTGCAACCACTGGTTTAGGAAAAATGATTGAGTTAGAAGACAACGAGTCCCGGGCTGGCATAGGTTTTTCTTCTGGTACTTTCAACAAGCAAGGGTTATTCAAGAGTGGAGGTTTCATCCACAATGGTCTAGATGAGGAGGCTGCTGCCGTTTTAGAAGAAGATGCAGAGGATTCTGGTAATTTCATCATCCCTGGAGGGGTCTGCAACAATTGGGTCGCTGTGGATATTCCAACAGTTGTCCATAAGTCAACGTAATAAGCACTTTGTTTGAAAACCCTTCTCCCATGCCAAAAGGAGGAGTGATGACATTGTTGGCGCATAAATACAATGATATTTTCATTCAATAAATTCATGTTAAATGTTTGTTTTTCCAATTATTTTCCCTTTTTGCTTTTGCATGAAATTGGTGATCACATAAAACCCTAAAAATAGAATAAAATTGATCTTTTCATATGCATAATGATTTGCCTTGTTTGAATTCTAAAGCTTTTCATATCCAAAAATCATTATGCAGGTTGATTTCTAAACCCATTGAACATAATGACCCAACACCATCTCCCAATTTTGAATTCCCTGTATTTGAGGCAGAGGAAGATGATGTTGAAGAGATTCCTGACGAGATTACCCGCCTACTTGAGCATGAAGAGAAGATCATTCAGCCGCATGTTGAGAATCTGGAAACAGTCAACTTGGGGTCTGAAGATTGTGTGCGAGAGGTAAAGATTGGGGCACTTCTGGAAGAATCTGTTAAGAAGGGGTTGATTAAGTTGCTACGAGAATATGTTGACGTCTTTGCCTGGTCATATGAAGACATGCCTGGTCTAGATACTGATATTGTGCAACATTTCCTACCTTTAAAGCCTGAGTGCGTGCCTGTGAAGCAGAAACTCAGAAGAACTCATCCTGATATGGCAGTGAAGATCAAAGAGGAAGTTCAGAAGCAAATCAATGCAGGGTTTCTGGTGACTTCTATATATCCTCAATGGGTGGACAATATTGTGCCCGTGCCTAAGAAAGATGGAAAAGTCCGGATGTGTGTGGACTATAGAGACTTGAATAAAGCTAGTCCGAAAGATGATTTCCCTCTACCACGTATTGATATGTTGGTAGACAATACGGCTAAATTCAAGGTCTTCTCGTTTATGGACGGATTTTCCGGATATAATCAGATTAAGATGGCACCCGAAGAGAAGACAACATTCATCACACCTTGGGGAACATTCTGTTATCGAGTGATGCCCTTCGGTTTGAAGAACGCCAGAGCCACGTATCAACGAGCTATGACTACCTTGTTCCATGACATGATGCACAAGGAGATTGAGGTATACGTTGACGATATGATCGCTAAATCAAGATCGGAGGCTGTACTCCCAGTAGAGGTGGAGATCCCATCAATGAGAGTCTTGATGGAGGCCAAGTTGACTGATGCTGAATGGGTTCAGAGTCGTTATGACCAGCTGAACTTGATAGAAGAAAAGAGATTGACTGCCATGTGCCACAGTCAGTTATATCAGCAGAGGATGAAGAAAGCTTTTGATAAGAAGGTCAAGCCTCGTGTGTTCCGAGAAGGTGACCTTGTGCTCAAGAAAGTTTTGTCTTTCGCGCCCGATTCCAGGGGCAAGTGGACTCCGAACTATGAGGGTCGGTATGTTGTTAAGAGAGCCTTTTCAGGCGGTACTTTGATACTTACAACTATGGATGGGGAGGATTTCACTCGTCCTGTGAATTCAGATGCAGTCAAGAAATACTTCGCCTAATATATATATATATATATATATATATATATATATATATATATATATATATATATATATATATATATATATATATATATATATATATATATATATATATATATATATATATATATATATATATATATATATATATATATATATATATATATATATATATATATAAATAAAAACTAAATAGCTCGCTAAGTTGAAAACTCGAAAGGGCGGCTTAGGCAAAAATGAGCGTCTCGGTGGATTGAAAACCCGAATGGGCGGTCCAGGCAAAAGTTAGAGACACAAAAAATATATAATAATGATATATGTATCCCGCTAGATTGAGTACCTCATCCTGGGGCAATCTAGGCAAAAATTAGGGATTTGGCAAGTAACTGCATCCTGACAAAACTTTGTTCTACAACTGTCGTCCGTCAGAAATCCTTGCTCATTATCAGCCAAAGCTTCAAATACATCGGATTCAGAATTGGTGGAGAAATGGTCATTATGTTCAATGTAGCCCTTTTCCAATATATATCACCAATTTCAAATTTGTAAAGATCTATGGAGTCTTGCCATTCACAGACTACCATTCTATCAAATAAATTTGAGCCTTTTATCCAATTATTGGCACTCTTATCTGTTTCTATTCAACAAATGTTTTGCATGTTTTGATTAAGAAAATATCATTGTTTTAAACGATCCAATTTTTTGTAATTTGTTTTTAAACAAAGTGAACATTCACAATGACGAAAGGATACTTAGGAGATCCTCAGTGCTCTCCCAAGGGTGGTACGATCCCCAACAGGGTAAGATTTTTGTCCATATTCCTGGCATGACTGTATCTCCTCCCTCCGGAACCCCTTGTGGTTTATCCTACCAAATGGATTGCTTGTTGAGAGTCACCTCTCTTCCCTTCAACAGAGTAGAAATCTTTCTTCCTCAGCAACTTGGATCTCTTTGGGCAAGAGCGGTATTTGGTGGTTGATCCCGATAAATCCTTTATCTCCTCGGATAGATTCCCTAGTAGAGTTGTTGGTGTGGTGGACTGATGTGAAAATAGCAAGTGTACTATTTTTCTCACTGTAGTAATAAAAGGGAAATTCCCCGTTTGTCGATCTCAAGGACTGCTTGACGATACAAAGTTTATAGATTGTTTCAATTAGACAAAAGTCTTTGGTTTTTGTGTTGTGGTGTAATTATACTACCAATTGCAAATAAATAAAACAAGTAAAAAGGTTGAACGAGATACAAATGAGAGAAGATTGCTAGGGTTCGGTGAATGAAACTTCTTGTAACAGATATAATTTATGAAGGCGTAGAACTATTCCTGTCAAATTAATTCCGGTCCTCAAGGGTATCTATTCCTAAGTCCTTAGTAATAGACCTTTGATTATGTAACCTAATTACTATGTCCATAAACAATTAGGTTCATACTCAAGCATTCACGTATCAAGAATTACCGGTCAGATAGAAAATCCCTAGTCCTAGGTTATTTTTACTATCCAAAGTTCTTATCCAGGTCAATGAATAATTGTTGTCCAACTTACACTATTCATAATAATCATAATTCGTTGGTCCGACGAATAACGCATCAAGAACGGCGATAAGAACAAATTAATGGAAAAGAAGAATTAAGCAATACTTTCATAAACATCAATACTGTCACATTCAGAATCAGGGTCACCCCCCTAGCAATGGGGGGTTTAGCTACTCATAATAAAAGTAAAAACAAAGATTAATATTGTTGTCATTACAGAATTTCGTGAGGAATCAATCTTCAATAGTCGGAAAACTCTTGAACATATGAATCCCTTGATCTTCTTTGAGTCTCCAGCTCTCAAAACGCGTATATTTTTCTCTCCAAAATGTCCAACCCCCGGAAAATCGTGGTCTGGCTTCTTAATAGCTATTCAGTTGGATTTTCCCTGAATTTGTGCTCCATACGCGTACTGCGCTGTCCCATACGCGTACTGCCTAGTAGGAAACGCGTATTGGACGTAACACAGCATCTGGTACGCGTATTGCCCAGCCTGTTACGCGTATTGCCCAAGTTGTTACGCGTATTGCCCAGGCTGGTACGCGTATCACCAGAAGCTTGTATTTTGGCTGAATTTTCCTTCCCTCTGGTCATTCACGTATGGTACGCGTACTGGGAAGGTCCATACGCGTATCATGTAAGGTCATACGCGTATGGACAGCAGGTTCTCCAAAAAATGACTTTTTCTTCCGTTTTCTTGCTCGGGCTCGATTTCTCATCTGACGTTTGATCCCCTGAGCTTCCAAACTAGCTTTTTACCTGCTGACATACCAAAAAGTGTAAAATATCCTCAAGAAACTCATCAGTAACAACACACTTAATATCATGGAATTGAGCTTATTTCTAACGAAAAATGCTTCAGTTTACACAGTTTACCTGATTTATTTACGGTTAAATAGTGGAATGTCTAGCATAAATGGTGACTGATCACAACCCCAAACTTAGCTTGTTGCTTGTCCTCAAGTAACGTCTTATTAGCTTCAAAAATCATGTCACCCCAAACTTACTGTAAAACAGTTCTTACCACAATACTGCTGAAATCTTTCGCACTGGACCTCTTGATGTTTTTCAGGTTTTCTGATTCTTCCACATAGCCAACGAGCTAGAAACTCTTTCCCTCAGAGATATGACTTCACCTGTCAGCTTATATCACACTCTCACCAAGTCTCTCTGGGTTAAAGTTTTATCACTCTCAAATCACAATATGCAATATCAAATCAACAGTTTGAATAAATTCTCTCATCCTATCAACATGTACAATCACACACACTTTTTGAGGTCTTTTAGGGTTGTAACGGGGCTTGGGTTTAGGTAGGCTATGAAGGTGGAACCTAAGGTTTATGTTTATTATATTTTTTTTCTTTTTTTTTTTTTTTTTTTTTTTTTTGGTTCAGAGTACATGAAATCATTCTCTTACTACGTTTCTTTGTTATTATTCCTGTAGGGTTATGCAATCCTCTTTTCCTTTTATTTCTAGTGAATGTAGCATCTTTCAAAAGCTGTTCTTCGCTTTTCTCTTTCTTTCTTTTTTTTTTTTTTTTTTTTTTTTTTTTTTTTTTTTTTTTTTTTTTTTTACGACATTCACTTATTATTCATTGACTGCAAAGCTACCCCAAACTTAAAGGTTGCTATACCAACAACAACCCCAAACTTAGATAGAAACGTAGATATGAAATCACTTCTCACATACTCTGAACAGGGTAAGATAGGTCCAGGGTCATGGGTTTAGAAAAAAAAACGGGTATATCAACAATAAATGATTAAAGGCTCAACGGGGTAAAACAATGGATAATAATGATAATAATGGGATGGCTAGAAAGGCTCTAGGTGATAACAAAAAACATGCCTCAGTGTGTGTATTCGTACAGCTAATAATAACAAAAGAATGTACGCAAACCAAGATTGATAAAGACATACCTGATATCGCTCATATGATAATAAGTGTTTGGCTTTTTATGAACTCACCAGGACGGGTTAAGCTGACTTGTTCTATCATACCTCTGAATTCAAAGCTCATGCTCGTGGTTCTGATGTTAATCTTAACCAGTGCGTCCAATCATAAACAACAGTATCTACCGTCAGGGGACTGAAAGGGAGGATGCCCAAGTAGTTGGTGTAAGTGATCGCGAAACCAATAGCCAGACATAGTCACGTATCTAAGGAAATAAACAGGAAAATTGAGATAAACCAAATCACATTCATTAGAATTCGCCAACCCATAATAGGTGGTTACATCAAAGCAACAGAAATTAAACTGCATAACTAAAAAAAACAAAAATTACACAAATAAAACCAAAAGTACAGAAACAACAATCAAAGTCAATCACTCTGTCCACCGTCTTGCATGTGTGTATCAAAATTAATCATATCTGTCGGGTCCAAAATAGTCTGCCCTCGTGCGAATGCCGAGATAGGCGTCAATGTCTCTGTGTGGCCCGACGGAGACTGCTGCTGCTGAGGTGGTGTCTGATGCGGTTGTTGCTGCGGTGGCTGCTGCGGAATCTCTCCCCCTATCTGCACTGGCTGGTTCCACCAAGGATAGGTGAACTGGCCAAAATGAGGGGCTGGAGGCGGTCCCGAGAATCTATCTCTGAAGCGCTGTGCCTCCCCCCACAGATCCGTCTGATGAGTCAGAACTCTCCCTGACAGCCCATACTGAAAACAGAAGTCCTGCATCAAACAAAACTGGGACATCTGCATCCGATACTCTCTGGAGTTCTCATCAATCGGAGGAGGCTGAGGTGGCTGTGTATCTGCTGCAGTTGGCTGAGCCTCCTGCTGCGGAGCACTGGTGCTTCCCTCCCTGTCTCGTGGTTGCCTCAGAGGTCGGGGCTGATCATCTGTGACCGTCCTCTCTTTCATCCAGTGGGCGTTCAGCGGTGCAGCTGGTCGCAACATCAGCGAATCAGAGAAGTCTGGGACACCCGCTTTTTTGCACAGCAGGTAAATCACAGTCGCATGGCCTAAGGATTTCTTAGGCGACTGAGCTATGTCATCCATATCAGCAGCTATGATTTGTCCAATGTTCACTTGTTTCTGACGCAGGATCTGATGGAGCAGTAAGGCACGTTCGGCTATTAATTCTGACCCGCTTCGATTAGTACTCAGATTGTGATGAATGAAATAGGCCAAAGCCTTCGGAATCGGTGCTAGATCAACCACCATAACCTTTGCAGGAGAGATTTTGGACGTGGGTGCCCAATCGTGGCCTGGCCTAATCAGTGAATTCTTCATGTCAGCGTAAGGCCAATGGTTTTTGTCCGACCGTTTCATCTCATTAAACGGACAAACGGAATCATAAAACTTGCATTTCAGCACACTATTGATCGTTCTGCCATCAAATTTGATCGCTGTGCCCCTGACCCATGATACGAATGCTGCATTACCTGTGGGATCGTCTTCGTCAGATGTTACCCTTAACGCATTCGCGTAAAACTCCCAGATCAAATCCAGTGAAACAGATTGGATTTTGTCATTAAAATAGATCAACTTCTGCTTCTTTAGGATATTCGTGACCTCTGGATACGTATCATTCTGATACATCCAATGTTTTTCTTCAACCATGTTTCGTCCCTTTATTTGTTCATAACGCTCTGCATGGTGGGTGGTACGGAAGTTGTTGATCTCGGACGGTGATTGAGACATGATGTTGCTCTGTGGACTGAATGAAAAAGAAGAAAACAGAGAAAATTCACAGTAATACGCAGAAAATACGTAATGAAAAAGTGAGAAAATGAAGTCCGTACGGACAAAAAATATATATACAGCCCCATAAAACAGATACGCGTAAGATACGCTGCAGATACGCGTATCAGACTGCCTTACGCGTACCGTACGCGTATCACTTTGGCATACGCGTATCATACGCTGCAAAAACACGTGTAAAAAGTGATCTGCGTAACAGATCACGTATCATAAGGTGATACGCGTATGGCCTGGTCCCTTACGCGTATCATACGCGTATGCTTCGTCTATACGCGTATCATACGCGTTTCACCAGAGGCATGCACTTTTGATGACCAATACGCGTATCATAAACCCATACGCGTATTGGCAGGTTCATTTTCAAAATTTTTTTTCTTTTTGTTTTCTATTAAATTTTTTTTTCTTTTCTACATACTAACTGACTCGGCAAAAATAAAACGAAAGAAAGAATCAAACCTCCCTTGGGTTGCCTCCCAAGCAGCGCTTCGTTTAACGTCGCATGGCTCGACGGGACACCTCATACTCAGAGGAGTTTAACAGATTCAATTGTCCCCCCTTCGCCGGGATTGTATGGCTTTAACCTCTGACCATTAACTTTGAAAGTGTCGCCATTCTTCTCATTTTTAAGTTCTATTGCTCCATAAGGAAGTACTTTGTTAATGACGAATGGTCCTGACCATCTTGACCTCAATTTTCCTTGGAACAGCTTCAACCTGGAATTAAATAGCAGTACAAGTTGTCCCTCCCGAAATTCCCTCTTCTGTATCTTTTGATCATGCCATTTTTTTGTTTGTTCTTTGTAAATTTTGGCATTTTCATAAGCTTGATTCCTGAATTCTTCCAACTCATGAAGTTGAAGAATTCGGGATTCACCAGCTTTAAAAAGATCACAGTTTAGGAATTTGGAGGCCCAGAAAGCTCTGTGCTCGAGTTCGAGTGGTAAATGACAAGCCTTACCGTAAACTAATTGATAGGGGGACATACCTATTGGTGTTTTAAATGCAGTCCTGTATGCCCACAATGCATCATCCAGCTTTACTGACCAATCTTTCCGAGAAGCACTTACCGTCTTTTCTAAGATTTGCTTTATTTGACGGTTGGATACTTCCACTTGCCCACTCGTCTGGGGGTGATATGGTGTGGCTATCTTATGTTTGACATTATACTTCTTCAACAGATTCTCCAAGAGTTTATTTATAAAATGCGTACCTTGGTCACTAATTAAAGCCCGTGGTACCCCAAACCTAGAGAATATGTTATGCCTCAAGAACTTCACCACCACTTTAGCATCATTTGTTGGTAATGCCACAGCTTCTACCCACTTTGACACATAATCGACCGCAACCAATATGTAATTCTTACCAGATGATGGCGGAAAGGGTCCCATAAAATCAATTCCCCAAACATCAAACAGCTCCACTTCTAGCATGGAGTTTTGCGGCATCTGATTCCGTTTTGTAATGTTACCCATTCGTTGGCACCTGTCACATTCTCAGACTATAGAATTTGCATCCTTGAATAGTGACGGCCAATACAAACCTGATTGGAGAACTTTTGCTGCAGTTCTATCTCCACTAAAATGTCCACCATACTCAGAATTATGACAAGCTTTCAGAATGTCGGCTTGCTCTCTTTCTGGAACACATCTTCTGATCAAACCATCCACTCCCTTTTTGTAAAGAAATGGATCATCCCATAAGTATAACCTGCAATCATAAAGAAACTTTTTCTTTTGGTGAGAATTAAAGTCATCAGGTATAACCCCACCTACCACATAATTTGCATAATCAGCAAACCATGGTATCTCTTGAACAGCAAGTATTTTCTCATCAACGAATGTGTCCTGAATAGGATGTTCCTCCTCAGTTTCTTTGATTGGGGACATGCGAGATAAGTGATCCGCGACCGTGTTCTCGCACCCCTTTTTGTCTTTGATTTCCAAATCAAACTCCTGAAGGAGGAGGATCCATCTCAAAAGTCTCGGCTTTGATTCCTGCTTAGCAAACAAATACTTTAAAGCAGCATGGTCAGTATACACAATGACTTTTGAACCAAGCAAATATGATCTAAATTTGTCAAAAGCGTAAACCACGGCCAACAACTCCTTTTCGGTAGTTGCATAATTCATTTGGGCCGGGTTAAGGACATGACTAGCATAATAAATCACATGCAATAATTTGTCCTTTCTCTGTCCTAGGACAGCCCCCACAGCAAGGTCACTTGCATCACACATTATTTCGAAAGGCAAGGACCAATCGGGGGCGATTACAACAGGTGCACTGATCAACTTACTCTTTAAAGTTTCGAAAGCTACCATGCAGTTTTTATCAAAATTAAATTGCTTGTCTTTGACTAGCAAATCAGTCAACGGTTTTGCGACTTTTGAGAAGTCTCTGATAAACCTGCGATAAAAACCTGCATGACCCAAGAAACTCCTTATCCCTTTTTCATTCACAGGAGGTGGGAGGTTAGCTATCACCTCCACCTTGGCTTTATCCACTTCAATTCCTTTGTGGGAAATTTTGTGTCCTAGCACAATTCCTTCCTGCACCATGAAATGACATTTCTCCCAATTGAGAATAAGGTTAGTTTCCTGACATCTTTGCAAAACAAGAGACAAGTTAGCTAAACAATTATCAAAAGAAGAACCAAACACAGAGAAATCATCCATAAACACCTCCATATACTTCTCAAGCATGTCGGAGAATATAGATGTCATACATCTCTGAAAAGTAGCTGGGGCATTGCACAGCCCAAATGGCATCCGTCTGTAAGCGAAAATACCATAAGGACATGTAAATGCAGTTTTTTCCTGATCTTCCGGGGCTACAGCAATTTGGTTGTATCCCGAATATCCATCCAGAAAGCAATAATACTCATGACCTGCAAGTCTTTCTAACATTTGATCAATAAACGGGAGAGGAAAATGGTCCTTTCTTGTTGCAGTGTTCAGTCTTCTGTAATCGATGCATACTCGCCACCCTGTCACTGTGCGAGTTGGGATCAATTCATTCTTTTCATTTAGAATTACTGTGCTTCCTCCTTTCTTAGGTACCACATGCACTGGACTCACCCACGAGCTATCAGAAATGGGGTAAATCATTCCCGAATCTAACAACTTTACAACCTCTTTCCTTACCACTTCTTTCATTGCTGGGTTTAACCTCCTCTGTGGTTGCACTACCGGTTTCTGATTATCCTCCATCAGTATCTTATGCATGCATACTGTGGGGCTAATACCTTTTAAATCCTCAATAGTCCACCCAATAGCACTCTTATGCTTCTTTAGTACCTGTATTAACTTTTCCTCATCTATGGCATTTAGCTCAGAACTGATAATAGCAGGATGATTTGTCCCAGATCCTAGAAAGACATATTTAAGATTTACAGGCAATTGTTTTAATTCAAAATTTATACCTGGTTTACTTACCTTTTCATTTTCTAATTCTGGTGAAGATCTCAGATCCTCCCACCGACGTGGTTTGGATTTCATCCAAAGAGGTTGTGTATCCAGCATGGCAAGCACTTCTTTTTCTTTTTCATCATCATTCTCTTCAATCTCTCTGACTGACATACTCAGAACTCTTTCCAATGGTAATTCAGGAAACTTTCTTTGCATTGTGCTAGTCACTATTTGATCAATTACTTCAACAGAGTGGTTTGTACACATTTCCTCTTTATGTTTCATAGTATCCCGGACATCAATTCTGAGCTCTTCATCATATACCTTTAGGGTCAAGGTACCTCCCTCAATGTCTATCATGCATCTACCTGTTTCTAAGAACGGTCTTCCCAGAATCAGAGGTATCTCTTCATCTTCTGGCATTTCCAAAATTACAAAATCAACAGGAAAAACAAATTTATCAACTTTGACCAGAACATCCTCAACCACCCCAAAAGGTCTCTTCACTGAGTGGTCAGCAAATTGAAGTGTCATTCTGGTATCCTGAACATTGCCAATTCCCAGCTTCCTGTAAATAGACAAAGGCATAAGGCTAACACTAGCCCCCAAATCAATCAGCGCCCTTTTAAAAGACCTATCTCCAATGGTACACGGGATGGTCACAGACCCTCTATCTGGCTTCTTTACTGGAATCTTCATACCCTGCAAAATAGCACTACAAGTTTCAGTTAATATAACAGGGTCAGTGTCAGTGGTGCGCTTCTTGGAGATGATGTCTTTCATGAACTTCGCATAGATAGGCATCTGCTCGAGTGCCTCAGAGAATGGAATATTGATTTCTAATTTCTTGAACAATTCCATGAATTTCTGAAAATTTTTCTCATCTTGCTTCTTCTTATTGTTTCTTTGTGGGAAAGGAAGCTTAATGATGGGTTTTGGTTCAGGTAGCTTTTCTTGTACCACCGGCATTTTCACACTTTCTTCCTCAGGTGGTGTCTTATTCTCTAAGATTTCCAGGTCCACTTCACACAATGTATCTTCTTCCTCATCCTTCTTCTTAAGATCTTCAACAGATTTTCCGCTTCTTGTTGTTACCGCACTCACATTATTGTGCTCCCTTGGATTTGTCACTGTTGCACTAGGTAATGCGCCTGGTATTTGGGAATTTGTTATCTGTTGTGCTATCTGACCCAATTGAATCTCCAGATTTTTAATTGATGCATTGGTGCTTTTCTGATTATTCCTGGTTTCCTCCTGAAATTGCATATTATGAGTTGCCATTTTCTCTATAGCAATCTCCCAATCCGCTTTCTTCGGTACCTGTTGCTGATAAGGTTGCTGTTGGTACGGTGGTTGTTGTTGTGGAGGTCCTGGAATATTACCCTGCTGATCTTTCCAAGAGAAATTAGGATGATTTTTCCACCCCGGATTATAAGTATTTGAGTAGGGATTATTCTGCCTCAGGTAATTTATAGCTTGCACTTGTTCTGCGGTTGCAACACAATGCATGGTAAAGTGTGGTCCACTACAAATATCACAAATCATGGTCGGAACCGGTTGCACTTGAGCAACAGTCTGGGTACCTATATTCATAGCTTTCAATCTTCTTTCAACCTCAGCTGCAATTTGGTCTTCCATTTTCACTACCTGATTTGCTAATTTCAAGTCAATTTTTCCCTCTGGCTGATTCACAGTGCGGTCATATAATTCCAAATGCTCATTTGCTGCAATAGCTTCGATGATCTTTTTGATACCGGTTGCTGTTGAAAAATTAGATGAGCCACCAGCAGCTGTATCAATGAGTTGCTTAGTTTTCATTTTCAGCCCGTTTACAAAATTCTGCATTTGTTCAGTTTCATCCAAATTATGTGTAGGACATGCAACTAAACATCTCTTGAATCTTTTGTATGCATCTCCAAGGGTCTCTTCGTCTTTCTGTTTAAAATTCACAATGTCATACCTCTTACGGATATACACAGAAGCAGGAAAATACTCGTTCAAGAATGTTGTTTCCATTTGTTGCCAAGTAGTAATGCTTCCTGCGGGTAGGGAATAGAACCATTCCTCAGCGTCCTCAGATAAGGTGAATGGGAACATGACCAATCTCTTTGCCTCTTCAGAATGCCCATCAATTTTTAATGATGTGGTCATAGTCAGAAACCTCTGCAGATGCTTGTTTGCATCCTCATTGATTTTTCCTGCAAAAGGTTTACTTTCTAACTGGCGGATGGTTGAGGGATGTAACTGGAAGTGAGCAACATTAACAGGTTGGTTAACAATGGTCAACCGCACTGCTGGGTTATTCTGTCTGCCATAATCACCTAAAAGTCTCTCTGCTGGAGGTGGGTCTGCAGCCATGTTTTCGGTGTCTGGATGTGAAGCTGTGTCTGATTCAGATTTTTCGGAGTGAACAGAAACTGGAGTGACAGGTATGGCCGGTTCTTCGGTGTCAGAATTGGTCAGTTTCTTTCTTCTTGCTTCTCTGAGCTTTTTGCGCAGTGTTCTCTCTGGTTCTGCGTCAAAATGAAAATGAGCTGAGGCCTTACCTCGCATACACAGATTAGAAGAAGTTAGTTATTATAATAATAAAACTAAAAATTAACACTAAATAAAATTTTGGATGCAGAGCAACAAAATTCTAATTGAAAATAAATTAATAAACTCTACTATCTTTGGCAGTCCCCGGCAACGGCGCCAAAAACTTGATGTGAAAATAGCAAGTGTACTATTTTTCTCACTGTAGTAATAAAAGGGAAATTCCCCGTTTGTCGATCTCAAGGACTGCTTGACGATACAAAGTTTATAGATTGTTTCAATTAGACAAAAGTCTTTGGTTTTTGTGTTGTGGTGTAATTATACTACCAATTGCAAATAAATAAAACAAGTAAAAAGGTTGAACGAGATACAAATGAGAGAAGATTGCTAGGGTTCGGTGAATGAAACTTCTTGTAACAGATATAATTTATGAAGGCGTAGAACTATTCCTGTCAAATTAATTCCGGTCCTCAAGGGTATCTATTCCTAAGTCCTTAGTAATAGACCTTTGATTATGTAACCTAATTACTATGTCCATAAACAATTAGGTTCATACTCAAGCATTCACGTATCAAGAATTACCGGTCAGATAGAAAATCCCTAGTCCTAGGTTATTTTTACTATCCAAAGTTCTTATCCAGGTCAATGAATAATTGCTGTCCAACTTACACTATTCATAATAATCATAATTCGTTGGTCCGACGAATAACGCATCAAGAACGGCGATAAGAACAAATTAATGGAAAAGAAGAATTAAGCAATACTTTCATAAACATCAATACTGTCACATTCAGAATCAGGGTCACCCCCTAGCAATGGGGGGTTTAGCTACTCATAATAAAAGTAAAAACAAAGATTAATATTGTTGTCATTACAGAATTTCGTGAGGAATCAATCTTCAATAGTCGGAAAACTCTTGAACATATGAATCCCTTGATCTTCTTTGAGTCTCCAGCTCTCAAAACGCGTATATTTTTCTCTCCAAAATGTCCAACCCCCGGAAAATCGTGGTCTGGCTTCTTAATAGCTATTCAGTTGGATTTTCCCTGAATTTGTGCTCCATACGCGTACTGCGCTGTCCCATACGCGTACTGCCTAGTAGGAAACGCGTATTGGACGTAACACAGCATCTGGTACGCGTATTGCCCAGCCTGTTACGCGTATTGCCCAAGTTGTTACGCGTATTGCCCAGGCTGGTACGCGTATCACCAGAAGCTTGTATTTTGGCTGAATTTTCCTTCCCTCTGGTCATTCACGTATGGTACGCGTACTGGGAAGGTCCATACGCGTATCATGTAAGGTCATACGCGTATGGACAGCAGGTTCTCCAAAAAATGACTTTTTCTTCCGTTTTCTTGCTCGGGCTCGATTTCTCATCTGACGTTTGATCCCCTGAGCTTCCAAACTAGCTTTTTACCTGCTGACATACCAAAAAGTGTAAAATATCCTCAAGAAACTCATCAGTAACAACACACTTAATATCATGGAATTGAGCTTATTTCTAACGAAAAATGCTTCAGTTTACACAGTTTACCTGATTTATTTACGGTTAAATAGTGGAATGTCTAGCATAAATGGTGACTGATCATGGACCTTGTCTGTGATAACTCTCATCCCCAGCAGGAATGATGGATGATTCATCCCCTGCAGAGTTCTTTGCTTCCTGGTATCTCTGATCCCCAGCAGATTGGATACTCTCCGGTGAACTTGGCTTTCTCTCTTGAGATGTAGTACCGGGTGGTTGATTCCTGGACCTGGTTGTGTTAAATATATCTGTTTGTCAACATACATCATACATAAACCACGCATAATTATAACATTCAGATATTCATGTTGCATTCTTTGCCATATATCGTTGTTTGTTGTCTCCTGCTATTTGGTGATATACTTCCCCGAGCAGATGTGTGTGTCTGATCTCTCCATATAGAGTCAGCTCCATAAGCAGAAAGCGTCTATCCTTTCTTCCATATTCCCCACCGGGTTATATCCTCGTGGATGTTGATTGTTTTTGTTCCTTCCCAACACATATATTGGGATGGTTTTCCCCATTGAGTTATATCCTCACCGGGACAAGTCTTGATTTGGTGTGCCTATCTAGTTTGATCCTAGATCGGTCTCTTGAGACTCTTTTCCTGTTTCCCCGTGGTAAATGAATAATTTCTCAATAATTAGTAATTATTATCCCCGGCGGAGTCTATGTTTCTCTACCCTCATACCGGTAGTTGTAAACCCTATTTCTTCCCTTTTTGTAGAGTAACTATTTTTGCTCATCTTTAATTGGTGACAGTTATCTTCATCCAATATTCGGTGATGATATCCCCTCATCTGCTTGGATAATTGCCCTGATTATGCAATTTATCCCCAGCGGGTCATCTCTCGCCTACCTTGTTGTTGTTGGTAAGATTGTTTCTCCCCTGAATTGGTCATCATTATATACCTAGTTTCGGTATCCCGATGCCTTTTCTTTTCGATCGATTTATCCTTTATTAACCCAGTAACCGGTTGTGGATAATCGTCCATGCGAGTATATTATCTACATTCTGACGGTAATAGATAGTATATCTCATGCACTCTCGGGTCTGAAGCCTTTTGTTCTTCCCCAGTTGAGTAAGATTCATATCCCCTTTACGGAGTCGAATCTCCATCCTGTAATCGAGTTTGCTCTTAGCCCTCTTTTGGATGATGAGTGTTTTGGGAATATTCCCCAATTCACGCCTTGGTTGGTCACCTATTATATGCCCAGTAACCGGTATACCTGGTGTTCCTTCCTCTCTGCTCCCTATTATGACTTTTTGTCCCCTGTGGAGTCAGAATCCCTGAGTTGAGGTATACCTTTTAGGTTTTCCTCAGACGTTTTGAAGTTTTGATATCTCTCACCCTTATACCGGTCTTGGATATTCATCTCTTCCTGAGCATGTTGTATCTCTCACCCTCATACCTGGCGTTCAGATCACATGTCTCCTTGAGCTTATTACCCAGTAACCGGTAATACCTCGTCTCGCTGCTTCCCCAGGAGTGTCCTTGTGGACATCCCCAGCGAAGTCCCTTAGTGGATTATTTTCATCCGGATTTTATCCGAAGTATCCGCTGTGGATAGTTTTTTGCTGTATTGGCATATTCCCCAATACATGCATCTTCGAGTCAGCTTGAGTCTTTCCATTGGATCTTTTCCCTTTGGAATTCTGTTCCCCACGCTTTGAGTCGTGACCTGCTCGCGCATTTTTATCCCTTTTCTATCCCCAGGAGAGTCCCCAGGTTCTTGGTCCCATGGAGTGAATTGCTCATATGGATTATCAGTGGCTTCTGATTTCTTTGCTTTTGTGAACACATATCTCCACAGAGTGCTACCATTTTTCATACCTACATTTGCATCATGAGGTCTCTTAGGGACCAAAATTCGTATCTTTGTTATTATTTAAGCCCATTCTACCCCGTCGAGACGAAGATTTTAACCTTCACTTCTCCGGCTAGAATGACCTTAAATAGGGGCATCTGTAAGACCCCAATTTTGACCCTAAGATCCCTCATGGGATCATAATATTGCATTTGCATTGCCTCAAGGATCTTTAGCATCTTGGTTCCCTTTGCCTTTGGGCGGGACTCCTTGTGATTGGTTTGAGAATACCAAGCATGCTTGAATTATACATCATTGTTTCTCTTACTTTTGTTTACTAACCAAAAGCACAAAAATGTGTCACTAACATCTTTTGTTTGGAGCTTGAGTATCATCCAACAGGTTTAAATGGGGCCTATTCATCATTCAGAATGCTAACCTTGAAGGAGCAAAAATCTGCCTCTGAGTTGTCATGCTCGCTAGGCGAGCAGCAGGGTTCGCTAAGCGAACTGAACTGTCATGCTCGCTAAGCGAGCAGATCCTTCGCTAGGCGAAGCGTGCGCATTTTGGAAAATAATAGAAAATTTTGGGCTTGACTCTAAGCCCACCAAGTCACCAATATTAGGTTATAAATACCAGAGCTTCATTTGAGAAAAAGGGAGGAGATTATTAGAGAGACCAAGGCTGGAGACTATTACAAACCTTGGAAAAAAGAGAAGGGAAACCTATGAACTAATCTGCAGCAACCTCCAGGCAACTCTGAAAGGTTCACTCTGTCTCACACACTTCACCTCCATCTCCCGCAAACCCAGCCGTGCCTTTCGAGTTTTATCAGTCTCTCCAATCAGGTTTGCCCTTATCCCCATTACTCTATGCTTTTAATTTGAATACTCTGAATGTGTGAGGTATCGTTCAGTTTTTGCCCACGGGTTTAGATATGCATGAATGATGTAAACAATACCTTGAATGTTTAATCGTTTCGTTTTCTGAGATGGATACCATAGGGTTTGGGTTGCCGAGATCGGACTGTTATCAATGAAAAACCCAAAACCCGCAGGCCTTCGCTAGGCGAGCCTGTAGCAAAGCTTCGCTAAGCTTTCGCTTGGCGATGCAGCGGCGATCACGACAACATTTGATTTTTTTTCTGTTTGCTCTAACCTGTTTTGTGTTTGTTATGGCATTGTTTTCTCCCGATTCCATCCTGTTACTCTAACCCGTTCGTTGAGTTTTTGTGAGGGATCATATACTCTTGCAGGGATAGCTTGCCTGTACTGACTCACTTTCTTTGATGGTGTTAGCTTGGAAGGATCTCTGGGTTTCTTGTTTCGTTAATTATTGTTGCTTCGGATCTTTATCCGCGGGGTACTTTTACATCTTTCCCGCATTTTACCGCTTTCCTAGCTGGAAGACCTCGATATGAGGCAATGTTTTGTGTGTTACTTTTGTACTAAAGACCTCCTCGAAGAGGCAATTGACGGATAAAAGGGATTAGTAATCAATCCCCCGTTATTCAGTGTGTCGTTCTTTATGCTCACACTACGTGTCGATGCTTCAGAACAAAAACCCAAGATCTTTTGTCCAGTCGGTCAGTGGAGAGGGTTCCACCTTTCTGAATCCCCACTTTTTGTCATGAGCTCACCCTGTCCAGGGTTAAGAGCTATGAGGTCTTATCCTCATTACCCTTTTTTGATCTGCTCACCCTGACGGTCAATGTCAGTGGTTAAGAGCCCGTTTGATTACCCTTCCATGGCTTGTTTGTCGAGGTTGATATGACCCCTCTTGACTAAATCCCTACCCCTGTATGTTTGAGCCCCTGCTGGCGTGTTTACTTTATGCATGTTTGTTTTGTATGGTTTGATAGCCTCTCGTGGCATGTCATTTAAGGTAGCGCGGTTCCTTCATCTAGGACTGCCTTTTTGCATGAGCATCCCTAAACACCCCAAACTCATTGATTTTTCTTCTCCTAAGAACACATTATCTCCTTCTACTACAGGCGAGTAAGTCTCCAAAGGTCGAGCATCCGGTAGATTGCGTAGTAACGTCGTTCACCCCAAAACACAACCCTTACCCCATAGGTGGTCGAACTACGTTTTGCTCTGATTTTCATCCCAGATGAGATACGTAGGCATCAGACGCGATGTCTTAGCGAGCACACTCCTCTTTAACCCATAGGTAGCCGAGCTACGAAGACTCTAACTCTCAGATTCAGATGAGATATGTATGCAGTGGATGCGACGTCTGTGCGAGTCTTTTTCTTTTGACCCTTCTTTTAGTAAGTAGTACATTAGATAAACATACACGCTTTTCTCATCCCTTCAATCATGTTTGCACAAATAAATTTTCAAAAAAAAAAACAACAACCTTTGCAACAAATGTGAAAAGGGCTCCCTAGGAGTACCTAGGATGCTTTGGGTGCCTAATACCTTCCCATTGCATAACCAACCCCCTTACCCAGATCTCTGATATTTTTACTAGTTTTTGATTCGATAAGACTTTTAGGTTTTTGTTCGCTTTCTAACCATTCCTTTGGATAAATATAAGTGTGGTGGCGACTCGACTTTGTATGATTTACCTTGGATTTAGTCAATATCTCTAATGGTAACGAATACCCCGCAACATAATTGTTTTTAAATAGTTTCTGATTTAAAAAATTGTTGAGAAAATTAGTCAAAGTTTATTTGACCATGTTAGACCTATGTGAATTTAATTGGACTTGTTGAAGTTGATTTGAATTAAATTTGAGGTTTGACCATATTTTGTTTATTTTATTTGGCATTTATTTTTAATTCAAAAAATACCAAAAAATCATGGTTGACTTGTTGACTTGTAATCTTCATTTCTTTTCTGTTTGGCATTGATTGATGATGACTTGATTCACATTTGATCAATTTAGTTTGATATTTGATTTCTCTTTCCCTCCATTTCATCTTCATCCCATTCTTTTCATCTTTTGGCCAATGAGTTAATGTCTTATGGTTGGTCTTGACAAATGAGAGGTTTAACCTTCTTTGACCCAAACCAAACTCATCTTGATCCAAGATCAAGTGACTTGTTTTGTGTCCAAGATAGGTTGCTTCTTGGTCAAGCAAAAAACCTAAAGTCCATACAAGGCCCTTCGCCTTTTGTTTTGGCATGGCAAGTTTATGGAGCTTGGCTTACTAGTCATGATCTCTAACTTGTGTTTATTTGCCTATAGTTTTATTGACCGGCCTCAGATAGGTGTGACTACTACATTAGTCCACTTACGATTGCTTAACATAGCGCTACATTGTCTTATGACAAACTAACCTAACCATACTGATTACTAACTTTAATTTGAGCATTTAATTTCTTGCAATTTACTTTAGTGCAATTTATTTCTTGTTCATTTATTCATATTGCTTTTCATTTTGCTCACTTGAGTACATATTTTATGTTTATGTCATTTTTCTTTTGCTCATTTGAGCTCATTATTGTATATAAATCTATTGTTGTCTTGTGATTGCTTTGTCTTTGTTTTGTGTGAACCTAATGCAAAAAGGAGAAAGGACTTAGAATTAGGACTTACCTATGCTTAAAGGAGTTCAAGAGTAACTAGGCCTCATGCCTTTAGAATGCTAAATTTGTTGAAGAGCAACTAGGCCTCATGCCTTTAGAATGCTAAATTTCAAAGTTGACTTTAAAGGACTTCTCATCTAAACTTATTCTTTGTTCATTCCTCTTATTATGTTGTGAAATTTTTGATGTTTGCTCTTGTGTGATAGGGATTCTATCTTGAGATAGTAAAGAGGACCATTGTCATGAGTGGCCAAGTTAAGAGGGACAAGCTAAATGGAGATCCTAGGAGCTTGAATCCAAATTGTGTGATTGCTTGATTGTTTGCGAAGTCCAAAGGAAAGGAGCATCTTGAATCATCTCTATGATTTCAAGAAAAGGAACTCCAAGGGTTTATCTTTCCCCCTCTTATCTTTGTATGCTTTAGGACTAGCCCTTCTCTTCTTCTCCCCACTCTAACCCAAGCGAAAAATATTTTCTTGCAAACTTTGACTTTGTTTAAAACTAGAATCCTAGGCCTTATGCCTTTGACTTTTCAAACTCTTTTCATAAATACTCATTGTGAATAAATCTTAATCCAACTTTGACTTCATTTTGTAAATAACTTAACTTGTAAATATAACTCATTTCAAGTTGTTTTTGTGGTTCCAATGGCCACCTTTGTTAAAACCATTTCATAAACATTAGTCATAGGTTTGAGTTATCATAGTGGTTGATGTAAATCTCACCTCATCCTTAGTGATTGGATTATAAGTCTTCCATACTTATTATAGGGTTAACCCCTCACTAGTATGTTGAAGCTCTCCTCACATGGTGGATTGTTGGTTTAGGTTGAGTTTTCTCCCTTTGATAACAAAAGACCTTAAGGCTTTTGAGCAAAAAATCAATTCACCAATCTTTGTGATTGTTACCCCGAACTACGAGGTTTTGATCCTCCTTTGTGATGGTACGTAGGCAATGCGTTCATCCATTCAAACAACAAACTTGTAAGTATAATCTATTCTCTTCTCATCCCTCTAATCTTTTGCACATCTTTTCACAAATACCAACCTACAACACATATTTGCAAAAAGGGTTTCCTTAGAGTACTAAGGATGTTTTGGGTGCGTAAAACCTTCCCATTTCATAACCAACCCCCTTACCTAGATCTCTGACATTTTTATTAGTTTTTGATTTGATAAAACTTCTTACCTTGGCTTTTGTTCGCTTTTTAGCATTTTCTTTGGACAAATAAAAGTGTGGTGGCGACTCGAATTGTATGTTCACTTTTGGTTTAGTCAATAAACCTAAAGGTAACGAAAACCCCGCGACAAGACAAGGGACCTCAACCACTTTATATGAAGTCTGGAAGGGAAGAAGACCTACTGTCAAATACTTCCGTGTGTTTGGTAGTAAATGCTATATCCTGGCTGATCGTGAACAAAGAAGGAAAATGGACCCCAAGAGTGATGAAGGAATATTTCTGGGCTACTCAATAAACAGCAGAGCCTTTAGAGTTTTTAATTCCAGAACTAAAGTTATGATGGAATCTATCAATATTGTTGTTGATGATCAAGATACTGATGTCACTGACGATGTTGAAATATTTCTGAATGATGCCCCAATTGAACTCCCTGATAAAAGTAGTGAGAGTGAGTCCACTCAAGCTGAACCTGAAGCTGATCAAGTAAATAAGGGACCCTCTATCAGAATTCAGAAGGATCATCCTAAAGATCTCATTATAGGAGATCCAAATAAAGGGGTCACCACTAGATCAAGAGAAGTGATCTCACATGCCTGTTTTGTGTCAAAGATTAAGCCTAAGAATGTTAAAGAAGCCTTAACTGATGAATTCTGGATCAATGCCATGCAGGAAGAGTTAGACCAATTCAAGAGAAATGAAGTATTGGAATTGGTTAAGAGACCTGAAGGAATAAATGTTATTGGAACAAAGTGGGTTTACAAGAATAAATATGATGAAAAAGGTGTGGTTACTAAAAATAAAGCAAGATTGGTAGAACAAGGATACACTCAAGTTGAAGGAGATGACTTTTATGAAACATTTTCTCTTGTAGCTCGCCTGGAGTCCATTAGATTATTGCTAGGAGTGGCATGTATTCTGAAGTTTAAACTGTTCCAAATGGATGTGAAAAGTGCCTTCTTAAATGGCTACTTGAATGAGGAAGTATATGTTGAACAACCAAAGGGATTCACAGACCCAAATCTTCCAAAGCATGTGTATAAGTTGAGGAAAGCTCTTTATGGGTTAAAATAAGCTCCTAGAGCTTGGTATGAGAGACTCACAGTATTTCTCATTGATAATGGATACAAAAAGGGAGGCATTGATAAGACTTTATTTGTCAAAGATGAAGGAGGAAATCTCATGGTTACTCAGATCTACGTGGATGATATTGTGTTTGGTGGGATTTCAAGTAAGATGGTTCAACATTTTGTTGAGCAAATGCAGTCTGAATTTGAAATGAGCCTTGTTGGAGAACTGACCTATTTTCTTGGCCTGCAAGTCAAGCATATGGAAGATTCTATCTTTCTATCTCAAAGTAAATATGCCAAGAATATTTTAAAGAAGTTTGACATGGAGAATGCAAGCCACAAGAGGACACCTGCTCCTACTCATTTGAAGGTGTCTAAAGATGAAAATGGTGTCAGTGTGGATCAAAGTCTCTACAGAAGCATGATAGGGAGTCTACTATATCTTACAGCAAGCAAACCTGACATTGCTTTTGCTGTAGGTGTATGTGCTAGATATCAAGCTGAACCAAAGGTGAGCCATATCAACCAAGTGAAAAGGATCCCGAAATATGTCAATGGCACTTGTAACTATGGGATGCTATACACTCATGGATCTGAATCCGTGTTGTCTGGATATTGTGATACTGATTGGGCTGGAAGTGCTGATGATAGGAAAAGCACATCAGGAAGATGTTTCTTCTTGGGAAACAACTTAATATCGTGGTTTAGTAAGAAACAAAATTATGTTTCGCTATCTACTGCTGAAGCTGAATACATAGCAGGTGGAAGTAGTTGTTCTCAACTGGTGTGGATGAAACAAATGTTTACTCAATATAATGTCACACAAGATGTCATGACATTGTACCGTGATAACCTGAGTGCTATAAACATCTCAAAGAACCCTATTCAGCACAACAGGACCAAACATATTGATATTCGTCACCATTTTATTAGAGAACTTGTGGAGGATAAGACTGTTGTCTTAGAGCATGTTGCTATTGAGATGTAGTTAGCTGATATTTTTACAAAGGCCTTGGATACCAATCAATTTGAACTCCTGAGAGGGAAATTAGGGATTTGCATTTATGAAAACTTGTAGCAATTAATCTGGAGTGGAAAAAGTAATCAAATTACTACCTATTGTCTTAAAATAAAGTGTCCTTATTATGGGAAATCTTCACTTTGTTTTGGAAATACTATCTATTCCATCTTCACACGCTACCCCCATAACATCATTAACTACTCCAGCTCTTCCATCTTCTTTTTCCTTCTCCACAAACCTATGCTAGGGCAACATTATTTTTTCCAAAAAAACTCCAAAATGTCACAACATCAAGATACCTTTGCTTCAAAAATTACTAGGTCTACTCCAAACGTTAGGGCTCCTCCCATGGGCATCCCTGATGATGAGATTCTGGATATTGCTCCTCTCTCTGTTATTCCTGACGCACACATTGATTTAAACCAACCCATCTCCATTGATGCCTCCGCTTCTACATGTTCTAATCAAGGTAATCCCTATAGTATTCATTCTGGTTCAACTCCTGCCACTAACTCTAAGGAAGGAACACACTATACTGATCGTGTTATAAGAGACCTAGTCACTAGGATTCTCAATGAAGGCCATCCTGTGAAAGGAGTTTCTACTCCCCTTTCTCAAATGTACCCCTCTCTTGAGGTTGAACAACATAATGGTAAGGATGATGATTCTTCCAGTTCTGACAAGGACTTGGCCGCTGAAGGGTTGCGCTCTCTAGGATAGACCATGTCTGAAAAAGGGAAATTTGTGGCTTCTCACATTGCTAGTGCTTCCCACTATGAGAAGCATGATGATGTAAATGTTGTGATTGATCTAGAGGATGGTAGCTCTGATGATCAAGAGGGAATCTTGATTCATCACATGAAGACAAGTGTGGCTAAACGCATGAAGACTCGCAAAGGAAAATTTATGGCTGAACTTATGTTAGCTAGAAAATCCAAGAAGACTGTTGGTATTGGTTCCTCCAAACCATGGAGCAAGGTTGAAGTAAAGAAGAGGAAGGTCAGAGATGATTCTGAGCCTGAAGAGAATGTTGAGGAAGATGTCCCTGACATCTCGCCTGCAAAGAAAACTACTGTTAGGAAGTCTCCTGTTAAAGTCACTGCTGTTCGTTTGGATAACATCTCCTTCCATCTTGAGGATGGAGCTGCTAAGTGGAAATTTGTGATTCAGAGAGGGGTAGCTGTGGAAAGGGAGTTGGGAAAAGATGTTGTTGATGTCAAGGAGGTCATGGACCTGATAAAAGTTGTTGGGCTGTTGAAAATTGTTGCTGGGTTCTCTCCATGCTATGAAGGTTTAGTTAAGGAATTTATTGTTAACATTCCTGAGGATATTGCTGATAAGAACAACAAGGAGTTCTGTAAGGTGTATGTGAGGGGTAAGTGTATAACATTCTCTCCTAATGTTATTAATAATTTTCTAGGTAGAAAAATTGAGGGTGTAGGAGAATTAGAAGTTACCGATAATCAAGTCTGTAGGGAGATTGCAGCTAGGCAGGTGAAAGTTTGGCCTGTTAAAAAGCATCTTCCTGCTGGGAAGTTAACTGTCAAGTATGTTATCCTGCATAAAATAGGAGCTGCCAACTGGGTCCCTACCAACCATATCTCCAACATTGCTAATACTCTTGGGAGGTTTATTTTTGTTGTTGGAACAAAAGTGAATTTTGACTATGGTATATTTATGTTTGAACAAATCATCAAGCATGCAACTACTAATGTTGTTAAGCTGCCAATTGCTTTTCCCTCTATGATCTGTGGAATTATCTTGAATCAACATCCTGGTATTCTGTGCTCTAATGACTTACCTAGTAGAAGAAAACCTGCTCTGTCTGTACACTACAAACTGTTTGAAGGAAGTCATGTCGAGGATATTGTCCTGACATCTGCCATGAAGAGGCCAGCCTCAAAAGTTGGAGCTATTGCAGAGCTTAAGGAGACATGCAAAGAGCTAGGTGAAGGGATAAGGATAGCCACAGCTAGAAGAAAATCGTTGGAAGCCTTGATTGTAAGCTTGGAGCAGGCTAAGGGTGAAAATATTGATCATGCTAATGTCAACCATGAAGAAGAAGCTGAAGCCCACACCTCTAGTGAGAGGTCTGCAAATAATGATGATGCCAGTGGCAATTCTGGTTCTGGTGCTGATGAAGAAGCTGCAAACTCAAGCTCTACTAAGTAGCTCTGTTGGCTTTGGTCCCTCGTGTTTTGATGATTTTCTTGGCTGTTTGTTGTTGTTTTAGTGGATTTGTTTGTTTTTTGTGGTTTGTTTCTCAGCATTCTTTCAGCTGTGTATGAACTTGGTGTTGTAACTTTTTAACTTCTGGTATTTCGGTTTATGACTAGATGGACATTTATTTTGTCTCTTTGGTCTCTTTTGGCTAAAAAGAGGGAGAAGTAGTTGTAGATGTAGCTGAGTATCTTTGCTTAGCTATTGTTGGTGCTCTATTTGTCTGTTACAGGGGGAGAATTATGGTGTTTGTTTGTTTGGCACAGGGGGAGAATTCTTTGTGGTCTGTTTGTGTGAAGTAGTGTGGTTGTTGACGGAGTTGTTGTGTTCTAGAATGTTGCATGGACTTGAGGGAGAGTACAAGCGCTTGTGTGTTTACTAGTTGTTATTTTTGCTAGTAATGTGTGTATGTTTACTTCTGCTGCTATTTGATACTTTGATTGAGTTCTTGTGAATGTGTGATATGTTGTTTGTTTTAGCCAAAATTTTCCAAAGGGGGAGTTTGTTGGTTCTATGTATTGGCATCAATTTTGGTAAAACTTAAGTGTTATCACAAGAAGTCACGCTTGTTGTCTTGACATGTGACATTAGATTTCTGCAGGTTGTTTGTTATGGTTGTGTAAGAATTGTTCAAGATGTCAGACCCGATGTTACAACATGTGCATACAGAACATTCAGTCTGAATGTTATGTATGTTGTTATTATGCTTTTCATGCAAATCTTTGAGTGCCTATGTGGAGATTGCATGCATTATTCAAGGAGTAATTTTATTTAAAACCAAAATATTATGTTTCCCAAAGAGGAATGATTTGTTACTAATTCCTAAGGAATACGCGTTAAAAAGAATTAGGGTTTCATGTTGCCCAGGCCCATTCAGAAAGCTTCTATTTAAAGACCATGTGAACCCTGTGTGATTGTACAGAAAATACGAACGTTGAAGTGAGTTAGTATTAGGGTTGTTAGCCTAATGTACGTTTGTGAATTGTGAGCCATTCATTCATCTTGTTGATTTGTGAATTGGACTGAGTTTTGAGTTGTAATTTGTCCACTCTAAGCTTTGAAGTACGAGTGTATTTGCTTACTTGATTGAAGCTTTTAAGCAATATCAAGTGTGTGTCGTTGAAGTGTGTCTTCTTTCTTTGTCGTATTTGTTCTAGTGTCACTGTTGTGATTGAGGGGGAGTTTGTAGGGCCTCATATCTAAGAGTTCTTAGATAGAAGTCACACGGGTAGAGATTAGGTGAAAGACTGTAACTTGAAGTTTTTTACTGAGAGTCTTTGAACTAATTTTGTTTAGTGGATTTCCTTCCTGGCTTGGTAGCCCCCAGACGTAGGTGTGTTTGCACCGAACTGGGTTAACAATTGCCTGTGTCATTTTTCAATTGTTTAATGCTTTTTATTCTGTTTATATTTCATCTGTTGTTTAGATATTAGTGTCGTGACATTACCTTCGACATCTCATATCTGATACCAGAATTTCAGCGACATTTGAGACATTTTCAGTTTGTGTGAAATATAACATAAGAGCACCTTAATTTATAGAAGCCACAGATCAATATGGACCACTCAATGACTGACATGTTTATTCCGGAGATATATGTCTAGAATCGCACCTTATTATCTTGTTCTGGAGATACATCTCCGGAACATCTCCTGAACCATTTTCAAGACAGGACCTATAACAGAGCCTGTTTTTCATTTACAAAAAACATAAATGTTGTTATTGGGGAAGATAAAAAATGCATTAAGATAAAATATGAACAAAGGATGAATATATAACACTTCATTTATGTTTAGACACAACATACACTTATTGGTCTGGTAAAACAAGAAACTGAAATGAATCGAAACATATGTCGTCGGCTAAATCTATTGATGGTACCCCCTTGGACTTTTGTGCATTTGATTCTCTTTCAGTGTTGCTCAATTTCTCGAACCCTTAAATCCTTTCTAAAATGATCCAACAAAGTCTCGACTTTTGTTGTTGAATGAGTCGTCCACTCCGGTGATGTAAGTGGTATATGACATTCTGGTTTCAAGAAAATTTGAACAAAATGACTTGATTTTGAAAGTCACCCAATACACATAATACGATCATTTGGATTTTGAGGTGGGGCGGTGTGTAGTGGAAAAAGGTTTTCGAAAAATTCTGAAAAGTTTTGAAAGATATCAAGTTATTGCTATAATTCTCTTTCTTCTTCTGTGATGATTCACTCCTGAAAAGTTTTTGAAGAGACGCTAGGTTGTTGCTGTAACATTCTCTCCACTTCAGCTTCTAGATATGACTCTGATTATCAAGCTTCAGAAGATTGGAAAGCTTCTGATGTTTTGTTACTTAGCTGAAGATTCTGAAGATCTCAAGCCAGACGTTGAGGTTATCAAGGTTCGGACTGTAGATTCTGAAGACTTTGAAGATTTTGAAGATACTGAAGATCTCAAGCCAGACTGTTGACGCTGTCAAGGTTTTGACCGAAGATTCTGAAGTTTCTGAATCCAGCTTTATATTTCTTCATTTCATGCTTCATCAACTTTCATCAGAAGCCAATGAACTTGAAGATAATATCAAATGGGTACACATCAAATAGTATGTGATATCATGGGCAAGGACAGTACTATACATCACATTTGTCACTGAATTTGTGGGCGAAGGATAGTACGTAGTATCACTCCTTTCACCATCCAACAGTGAACATCCGCTCTATTTGGTTACCCCATTTTTCCCTCTAACGGTCTTTTTCTTATGCTATATAAGTGGGACTTGGAGACTTGAAGAAAACATAATTCCTGTTGAAGCACTACAACTTTTGATAAGTATATTTTCTTTGTGAAAAGTTATAAGTTTTTATACACATTTTTTTAAGTTTTGCATTTCATTTATGTAAAATCTGCTTGTGTAGAAGCATCTTGTAAACACACAAACTTTTATTCACATTGTTTGTTTGATCTTTCCTTAAGGAGACTAGGGTATAATCGGATCGTTGAGAAGACAAAGAAGGGTATTCTTTGTGATTATTGTAATCAGTTTATTATACTGCATTATGTCCTTTTGTATAAGGTAAAATCAATTTGGCGTGTAGACTGAAGTAGCTTTAAGTTTCAAGCGAACCAGGATAAAGATACTTGTGTTTTTATCTCTTTGTTGATTAGCATTTGAGTGGTGTTCTTGAGTTGAGTAAAAGATTTTTGTTTTAAAACCCATTTCACCCCCCCCCCTCTTTCTTGTGTTTTTCACACCTTCAATTGGCATTATAGCTCTGGTTCTAATTGTAATAAAAGTTTTATCAACACTTCACCATGTTCAATATCGATCTAGTTAAGTGTGAGAAATAATGACCGCTGCTAACACTGTTAACATTGTTAACAACAATGAGAGAGATCACTATAGTGCTAAACCACCAATATTTGATGGTGATAAATTTGATCATTGGAAAGATAGAATCAAAAGTTTCTTTATTGGTTATGATGTTGATCTCTAGGATTTTGTAGTCGATGGCTAGGTTCACCCAATTAATGCTAAAGGAAATAACCTAGAAAGAAGAGTTATGATTGATCAACAGAAGAAGAATTTCAAAAATCATCACAAGACCAAAACTATACTTCTAAATATTATCTCTTATATTGAGTATGAGAAGATAACAAACAAAGATTTTACCAAATCCATTTTTGACTCTCTGAGGATGACTCATGAGGGGAATGCTCAAGTAAAGGAGACAAAGGTCTTGGACTTAATCCAGAAGTACGAGGCATTCAGAATGGAAGATGATGAAACAATTGAGACTATGTTCTCAAGGTTTCAGATGCTTATTGCAGGACTGAAAGTTCTGGACAAAGGATACTCTAAAGCTGACCAAGTCAAGAAGATAATCAAAAGTCTCCCTAAAAAATGGATACCTAAGGTAACTACTTTGAAGCTAAAAAAGGATCTTAATAGTATTAGTATTGAAGAACTTGTTAGTTCTTTGAGAAGTCGCAAGATTGAACTCAGGGAAGATGAACCTCATAAGCGAGGTAAATTCGTTGCTTTAAAGTCTAAGCCTGAGAAGACAAAAGCTTATCAAGCTGAGGAAGAATCATAAGGTTATGATGAAGACTCAAAAGATGATGATGAGTTGTCTCTGATTTTAAAGAGGGTCAAAAGACTCTGGAAGCATAGGCATAAGGGTCTAGGAAAGTTCAGAGGAGCTAGAAAGACTGTTGGTTATTTTGATTCTTTGTTTGGGCAGAAGAAGCATGGTTCTGGTAAAGAGGTTATCTGCTTTGAGTGTAAGGAGCCAGGCCACTACAAGAATGAATGTCCTAAGCTGAAAAAGGACAGAAGGCCTAAGAAGAATTTTTATAAAGGCAAGAATGGGTTCATGGATACATGGGACGACTCAGAATTAGAAGAAGAAGAGTTTGACGAGGAATAAGCCAACATTGCATCAATGGAAACAACACCTGATCTAGAAGGTTCTGAAGAACCAAAAGACAAGGTGTTGTTAGAATCAGAATCAAACTCCAATTCTGAAGAGGTATTTTATAACCTATCTTATTATGTTTTAGAATTATGTCTCTTTAAAATACTGGAAAAGTACCAGAGTCTTCAAAGTAGGTACAAGGACCTTAAACAGGTCCAAGTAATTGCTTCTGAAACTCGTAATGAGCTTGAGAAAGATATTTATTCCCTAAATGAAAAAGTATTTTCTTTAGAAAGTAATAACTCTGCTTTGAAAAGTAAAATTTCAAAACTAGAGGAAGAAATAGTCTCAGAAGTTTCTGGTACTAATTGCGTCATCAGATATAACATAACATTCCAGTACTTTCTGGCTAAAAGCATAGATAGAAGCAAAATGACTTCTTTGATCTATGGAGTTAGCAGAAATGCCAAGAAAGGTTTAGGTTGTACAAAAACTTTAAAATCTGAAGAAAGTCAGAAGGTTAAACCAAAACCTCTCTATGAGCATTTCATATTTGTTAGCACTGAGCTTGATTTTTCTGCACAGACAAAGAAACCTACAAAAGGTAAGAACTCAGTTCTGAAACTTAAATATAATGCACAAATTATTTGTGATTATCCTTCTACACAAAGACCCAAAGTTGTAAGAAACTCTGGGAAAACTAACAAAAGAGGACCCATAAAATGGGTACCTAAGGATAAAATAATTTATGTTGTAGACATCCTTTGCAACTTAGTTGAAACACCAGTCGTGGTACCTAGACAGTGGATGCTAGCGACATATGACAGGCAGAAGGTCTATATTCCAATATTTGGAACTTAAAGCTGGAGGCTTCGTTGGTTTCAGAGGAAACTAGAAAGGAAAGATCATTGGCTTTGGAACCATTGGTAACAGTAAACTTCCTTCTTTTACTAATGTTCTTTTGGTCGATGGTTTGATGCATAATTATTATCTATTAGTCAACTTAGTGACAATGGTTATGACATCATTTTTAAGCAAGAGTCCTATAAGACTCTTAGTCAGAAAGATGGTACAATCCTTTTTAACAGAAAGAGAAAGAACAATAATTATAAAACCATAATTTCTGATCTTGAGGATCAAAATGTTAAATGCTTACGTTTATTAATGAGGAGCCATGTTAGCATGAGAAGAATTTCTCAACTAAATAAGCTTGGATTAGTCAGAGGCTTATCAAACTTGAAGTTCGCTTCAGATGCTCTTTGTGAAGCATGTCAGAAAGGCAAGTTTTCTAAAACATCTTTCAAAGAAAAAACGGTTGTTTCTACCTCTAGACCGTTAGAACTTATACACATTGATTTGTTTGGTCCAGTGAAAACTGCCTTTATCAATGGTAAGAAGCATGGATTGGTCATTGTTGATGACTATAGTCATTGGACATGGGTAATGTTTTTTAAACACAAGGATGAGTCACATTTTATGTTCTCTACTTTCTGCTCACTAGTGCAAACAGAGATGGATTGCAAAATAGTCAGAGTCAGAAGTGATCATGGTGGCAAATTCAAAAATAAACATTTTGAAAATCTTTTTTATGCAAATGGTATTTTCCATTATTTCTCCTATCCTAGAACTCCACAATAAAATGAGGTTGTAGAAAGGAAGAATAGGACTTTGCAAGAAATGGTACGCACCATGATCCAAGAAACTGACATGGCTAAGCATTTCTGGGCATAAGCAGTTAACACAACTTGCTATATTTAGAACAATATTTCTATTAGACCTATTTTGGGTAAGACTCCCTATGAATTATGGAAGAACAGAAAGCCCATCATTTCTTATTTTTTATCCTTTTGGCTATGAATGTTTTATGTTGAACACTAAAGAGAATCTTGGCAAGTTTGATTCTAAAGCACATAAGTGTTTATTGTTAGGATATTCTGAACGCTCTAAAGGCTACCGAATCTTTACCACTGAAACATGAATTGTTGAAGAATCAATTCATGTTAGATTCAATGATAAGCTTGACACTGAAAAGTCAAAGCTAGTTAAGAAATTTGCAGATATGAAGATTAACTTCTCAGAATCTGAGGATATAGAATCAAAAGGAAAAGCTACAGAATATGAAGCAAAGGACTCAAAAGAGGCTCAACCAGAAATTGTTGTTTGTCCAACTCATCAGAAGAAGAGAAGACCAAGAACATATCATTCTGAAGAATTGATTATGGGAGATAAAGATGCTCAAGTCAGAACTCGATCTTCATTCAAACATTCTGAAGAAAATCTTCTAGGTTTGGCTTCTCTAATAGAGCCCACAACTATTGATGAATCTCTTTTGGATAATGAATCGATTTTGGCTATGTAAGAGGAACTGAATAAATTCAACAGGAATGATGTCTGGGATCTTGTTCATAAACCAAAGGGCTTCCATGTTATTGGAACCAGATGGGTTTTCCAAAACAAGCTCAATAAGAAGGGTGATGTTGTTAGAAACAAGGCTCAATTGGTAGCACAAGGTTATAGTCAGGAAGGAGGTATAAACTATACAGAAACCTTTGCTCGATTTTCCAGGTTAGAGTCTATTCATATTTTAATTTTGTTCAGTCAATCATAATATCATCCTTTATTAGATGGGTGCTAAGAATGCATTCTTAAATGGACATATTTCTGAAGAAGTGTATGTGCACCAACCCCCAGGTTTTGAAATTTCTCAAAATCCATATTTTGTTTTTAAACTGAAAAAGTCGTTATATGTTCTGAAACAAGTTCCTAGAGCTTTGTATGATAGACTAAGTAACTTCCTTTTGGAAAATAATTTTACCAGAGGGAAAGTGGACACAATTTTTTTTTTAAACCTTTAAGAATGATATTCCGGTTGTGCAAATTTATGTTGATGATATTATTTTTGGTTCTACTAATGCTTCATTGTGAAAGGAGTTTGCTAAGTCAATGCAGGAAGAATTAAAATGAGTTTGATGGGAGAACTCAAGTTCTTTCTGGGAATCGATATTGATCAATGTTTAGAAGGAACATACATTCATCAAAGCAAGTATACAAGGGAACTTCTGAAGAAGTTCAACTTGTCAAAATACAAGCAAGCAAAGACTTTAATGCATCCCACGTGCATTATGGAGAAAGAAGAGGTAAGAAGTAAGGTAAATCAGAAGTTATTCAGAGGTATGATAGGCTCTCTCCTTTATCTAATAGCTTCTAGACATGATATTTTATTCAGTGTTTGCTTATGGGCTCGCTTCCAATCAGATCCTAGGGAGACACATTTAACTACTATTAAGAGAATCTTTAGGTATATGAAAGGTACTATTAACCTTAGTTTGTTTTATAGAAAATCAAGTGAATATAAATTAGTAGGTTATTGTGATTCTGACTATGCTGGAGACAAAATAGAAAGGAAAAGTACTTCTGGAAGTTGTCAATTTCTGGGAGACAATCTGATCTCATGGTCCAGCAAGAGACAATCAACAATTGCACTTTCAACAGCTAAAGCTGAATATATTGCAACTTCTAGATGTAGCACTCAGGTACTCTGGATGAAGAGTTAGTTGGAAGATTATCAGATATTCGAGAGTAACATTCCTATTCTTTGTGATGATACTTCTGTTATTTGTTTGTCTAAGAATCGTATCTTGCATTCTAGGGCTAAGCATATTGAAATTAAACATCACTTTTTACGTGACTATGTTCAGAAGGGTATTTTTCACTTAAAATTTGTTGATACGGACCATCAATGGGTTGATATCTTTACAAAACCCCTAGCTGAAGATAAATTTGTTTTCATTCTGAAAAACTTATTTTTTGACTCTTGTCCATAATGAAAAGTTGAATTTTAGAATGCTAAGCTCTCAGAACTCTAAATAAGTTTCTAAAAATTTATTTGTTATTTTTGAAACACGAGCTTTCTGAACTGAGGAAGTTTCATGAATTAGAAAGATTCTTCTCATAAGCAATCTTATTGACTTATCTTCTTGATTCTGAACAGTTGTTGCATTAAATGTTTGTCTTGTCGTTTGATGTCATGTGGTTCTAAATGGTGACAGTTGTCCCCCTTTCTGAGCATGCGTGATGACAGCGTGACACATTGGATTCTGCATTTCTTGGAATCAGGTTAAAATCTGTTACACTTCCCCCCATGTCTGAGTATTTTTAACTTGTCATAATTGCAAAAAAAAAAATCTATATAAACCCACTTCACTCACATTTTCACACTACCTACACAATATTCCCACACTTTCTTCCTTCAAACATTCAAATATCTTCTCCACAATTATTCATCCTCTCCTTCAACTTCAACAATGGCGGTACCTCAACAATAGATTCAACAACAATAATAATCTCCCAGTCACTCCATGGATGACAAAAATCATCCCTTTATAGAAGGGGTTCCAGAATTAACTCTCAACATGCCTGTTGATGAGCTTATGGTTCTTTGTGAGACCATCATGGACTAAAAAAATCTGAAGGATAATGGCTTCGATTTTTCTGAAACTTTGGAATTCCAAGGATGGAAGGGATTTTTTGAAAGGTTAACTGATTCTGTTGATCCAGTGCTTATGAATTAGTTTTAGATACATGTTGTCGCTACAAAGGACACAATATCTTCTTTCGTGATATACATGAAGATTGTTGTCACCGAGAAATCAATTGCTGACCTAATTTCTCATAACGGTTGTGGAAAAGGGGTTTACAACATTAAAAACGATGCAAGAAGAGAAGTTATGGTTGCATCAGTCATTTTCAAGGAAGGGACCGAGATGGATTAAGGAAAAGGTCCAAGTGCTAAAGACCTATATGATAGATTGAGGGTTTAGTTCAAGATTATTTTGGGATGTATTCATCATTGACCCAATACAAACTCCTCTAATTACATCAACACTACCTAGAAGTATATGTTGTCCTTCTTGGAAAAAGGATACAAATTGGCACTTCCAGCGATTCTGTTCAAATTTCTCAGGGATTCTATTAGAGAAACTAGAACTGGAAATACATCCAAGAAGGGAAGGTTCATTCCAAAAGGAAGGTTAATTTCTGATATTCTTGTTGACAATTGTCTTATGGATGACCTTCTGATCAGTGGTTTAATTGAAGAGTTAGTGAAGGATGATGGAAATATCTTATGGGGGAAGAATCTCAAGAGCATGAGTCTTATCTCTAAGGTAGTCAGGCCATATTTCATGCCTTCAAAGGATGATATATGTGAAATGAGGATTCCGGTTGACAACTTTCCAATATCCACCAAGATTGATCCTCTAAAAGTTCTAGAGTATTGCCTTGAGAGTTGTATTAAGATGGAATTGATCTATTGGTTGACCCATTCAACCTACCAGAAACTTATCCAGATGTGCATGGGAATAGGAAGAAAGAGTCTCGTGAAGAAGGATCTTCAAGACCTCAAAAGAAGAAGAAGAAGGATGCTACTTTTTTGGATGAAGATGAAATGTATCTCAATGAGCGCAACAAAGAAATACTTTTGAAGGACACGTCTGGGGTTGTCCATCAATCGTCCAAAGCTTCTGACACTCCTACTACCGGTAAGCTTCCTAAGGCCAGAGAAATTTTTACTTCTGATTCTGTTAATTCTGAAAGGCTTTTACCAACTCAACCACCTCCTATTTCACAACCAATTCCATCTCTTTCTCAAAGAATTCAAATTTCTCAACCTATTCCACTTCCACCTCCCACAGAAACACCTATTTTGGAACCTATTTTAGAATTTGTTATAGAAACTTCTACAGTTTTTGAAACTCAGTTACAACCACAACAATAACAAATACCACCAAAACCACATCCTTTACAGTTACCTTCATCACCAATTCCACCTTCATCTCAAACTGTTTATGCTCCTCAAATTGAAAATCCAAATACAACAACACCCAGAAGATCTCCCTTGAGAGATTCTGGTAACCAAGTGTTTGAGGGTATTCCTGAGGGCATGTTCAATTTTGAACCTGAACCAGAAGTATCCGATTCAGAAACACCCAAAGTCATTCCCCCTTCTCTTCCAACTCTCTATGGTACAAATCCTCATCCAACCATTACAGATCTTTCTGTTAGAATCCCTAAACCACCAAAACCAAACCCAAATATTGGTAAGATTCTGGAGAATTTTGAGTCAGACTCAAGAAGTCACCTTCATGCAACTATGACGACTAGTCGGTCATCAGCTAATCCTACTAAAAGTGATTCATCTTGGGAAGAATACAAAAGTTGGATAAGCTCCAAATTATCCAATCTAAAGAACTTTGGGTACAAAGTATCTGAAATAAACTTTTGTTATGGGCTTGTACCCCTAATGGAAATCTGGCAGTTACGAAATACTCCATTATGTCTTCCTGCTCCAGAGATTAAGGAAGTTGTCCAGAAGGTGAGGTAACTTCTGGGAATCCAAAATGCATCATGGAAGAAGTTGTTGCACATCCGATTGTTTCTGAAGACCACCAAATTGAGGTTTTTCATAATCAACGGTCTACTAGAGCCTCTTTTAGAGATATTCCTGTTGTTCTTCTGAAGACCATCGAGGAAAAGAAAGTTGAGAATTCCCTGGTCAAAGAATGTATGGAGAGGAAGGAAATGATGTTTCAATAGATAATATCAAGACTTCCGCCGCCTCCTCCTCAGAACCCTTAGCATTTTTTCAATTTATTTTGTTTTAAGTGTTATTTTGTTTTTGATTGTATCTTTTCTGCCTTCTGGCATACTTAATGAAAATCTTCTTTTTTTTTCCAATATATTATTTACTTTTTATCTTTGTCTTTTTTATTGATGACAAAGGGGCAGAAACATATTTAAGGGGAAAAGTCGTAATTGATTTTGATATACCTATATTCTTGAATAAGAATCCAAGCATTTGTAAATATTTTTTATAACAATTACTTCGAAGAATAGTTTATTAATTGTTTAGAAGGGTTAAGTTTAAAACATCAGAAGTTTGTAAGATCAGAATGTAAGGTACCGGTTTTTGATGAAATGGTCTACTATCTGAGTTCGAAAAAACTTTCATGCTAATGATTAAGCAAGATCTCAACCAGGAATCAAAATCAAGCATCAAGTCTTCAAGGTTTTGAAAATCAGGCTCTGAACTTTGCATCAAGATTCAAATTCCATGGTAATCAGGCTCTGAAAGAAAATTTCAAAGAGAACCAAGCTTTTGAAGTGAAGTTCATTGGAATGTTGAGATTGATAACCAGTTCTATGGATAAGTTCAAACAACTTCTAAAGATAAACCAGACTCTGGTGGAAGATCACTCTGGTACTTCAAAAAGGTTAATCAGGAAATTGTTCTTTCATTATTATTTTATAATTTTAGGATTATACATCTCAGGGGGAGATTTGTGCTTTTGTAAGATGTATCGTTTTGTGATTACCCTGTACAAAACTGCTCATCAAAATACATGTTTTTGTCATCATCGAAAAGGGGGAGATTATTGGAACAAGATTTGGTTCTGCATCTATACCTTCAGTTTTGATGATAACAATGTTGTATTTGTGTGATAACAATTTTGGTACCCTAATGGTTTGTTATTGTGTAGCTTTAACAGTCAGTTCTAATTCTAAGTATATGACGTGCAACGTTATCAGTTTCTAAACAATTGTGTTCCAAATTATGCTTTTGTGCTAATCATGTGAAGTTTTGAAAGACATCAAGTTGTTGCTGCAATGTTCTTTCTGCTTCTATGTTGATTCACTCCTGAGAAGTTTCTGAAGAGACACTAGGTTACTGCTGCAACATTCTCTCCACTTCTGCTTCTGAACGTGACTCTGATTATCAAACTTCTAAAGAATGGCAAGCTTGTGAAGTTTTGTTACTTAGCTTAATATTCTGAAGATCTCAAGCAAGGCGTTGAGGTTATCAAGGTTTTGACTGTAGATTTTGAAGACTCTAAAGATTCTAAAGATACTGAGGATCTCAAACCAGACTAGTGACGCTGTCAAGGTTCTAACCTAAGATTTTGAAGTTTCTGAATCCAACTTTATGTTTCTTCATTTCACGTTTCATCAACTTTCTTCAGAAACCAATGAACTTGAAGATACGATCAAATAGTACATAGTACAAATTAAATATTATTTCCACTACCTGATATTGTGGGCAAGGACAGTACTATACATAACACCTGTCACTGAATTTTTGGGCGAAGGACAGTACGTAGTATCACTCCTTTCACCATCCAACAGTGAACAACCGCTTTATTTGGTTTCCCCATTTTACCCTCCAACGGTCTTCTTCTTATGCTATATAAGTAGGACTTGGAGACTTGAAGAAAACATAATTTTTGTTGAAGCACTACCACTTTTGACAAGTATATTTTCTTTGTAAAAAGCTATCAATTTTTATACACCATTTTTCTTGAAGTGTTTGTATTTCATTTGTGTAAAATCTGCTGTATAGAAACATTTTTGTAAACACACGAACTTTTATTCAAATGGCTTGTTCAATTTTTCTTTAAGGAGACTAGGGTATAGTTGAATCCTTGAGAAAACAAAGAAGGGTATTCTTTGTGATTATTGTAATCAGTTTATTATTGTGGATTAAGTCCTTATGTATAAGGCAAAATCACCTTGGCGGGTGATTGAAGTAGCTTTGAGTTTCAAGCAAACCAGGATAAAAATACTTGTGTTTTTATCTCTTTGTTGATTAAAATTTGAGTGGTGTTCTTGAGTTGAGTAAAAGCTTTTATTTTTAAAACCCAATTCACCCCCTCCCCACCTTCTTGTGTTTTTCACACCTTTATAACCGTGTGTATGATTCTTTATGCATATTCAACTCTTGGATAAGTTGATGGCGAATAAGTGTATGACTATTTTTTCCTTTATCGAGTAAATATGAAATGGCTCGGTAACCTCAATTATCACCCCCCTCAACATTGATGATCCGCTCGATATATTTGTGCATAAAAATCAGAATTTCGTCAATGAATGAAATCTTTGGCCGAGACGGCGTCAGAGGTGGTTTGCTAATGCGAGCTCCTTTGACAACAATTTTTTGAGATTTTAGAGTTGGTGAGTCAGGAAAAACTTTGTTAACATGTTAAAAATATGAAGGAGACTACTGTTGAGTTGTCACTCAGTGTAGGGTTCATTTTCTTTGAAGCACCTTTTTCTTTTACCGATTGAGAAGGCGATTTCATATCGGTAGTTTCCGAATACGCAATCTTCCTCAATTGTTCTTTGATGTAGAGTTTTATGTTGTCATCAGCTTTCAAAAATCTCTCTCGTATGACTTCCCATTTGGTCAAAATATAGATATTCGATTTACCGTCATTCATGATACCACCATCATCAAACCTAAGTCTCTTCCAATCAGTGCAAACCTCGTCCATATTTATTGGGTCACCAAGTTTCACTTTTTTAGCAATAACACAAGCACATGGGAGACCATATGTTTTCACAATTGTGATCCACACTTTCTGTTATCGAAGCCTACATTATCGACTCATTTAGCCTCGTGAAAAATATAATTCAAACCCGCCTGAGAAATGTTATTGGCCAACTGAGAATATAGAGTGATGTCTTTAAATTTGCATTCTAAAACTATGATGCTTCGACCAAATGATGTTTGTATCTCATTATGTTGGTTTTGAATCATGTGGTTCATGGAGTCCCAGTCTCCACATAAGTCACCCTTACTATTTCCCAACCAATTTTCCAAAGTAGCATGGGAAGACTCAACTCTGTTAGTTATTGTATTTTCGAGGTGTCTAACATTATTAGTCCATGCACAAACAATTTTCTCATTCACCTAGTCAAGAATTGTGCTTTCGACATATTTCGACAAATTTGAATACTTTTCACACACTTTCCTGAAATGCATAATGGAATCGGCATATAGTTCTTTTGTGGAAGAATTTGTTATATGATTCCATGCATCCATTATTTTTTTCCACAACCACTCTCGCCTTCACCATTTTTTTTATCTTCGGACTCTATCTGTTTCGTCCCTACCGTGGGTTTAACCTGACTTCTCACATTCTTTATTATGTGATACCAACAATGTAATGCATTAGAAAAAGGAAATGCATTTTCAACCGAATTCATCAATGCGGTGTCGCGGTCGGTAACAATCTTTTTAGGCATCTCACCTTGATCCTTCAACAGTGTCCGATACACCTCTAATGCCCAAGTAAAGTTGTCCTTTTTTTCCCACTCAAGAAATATAA